>NW_022589711.1:2233640-2545123 GCF_004348235.1 Phoca vitulina
AAAAAAAAAAAGAAGAAGATAGCAGGAGGGGAAGAATGAAGGGGGGGAAATCGGAGTGGGAGATGAACCATGAGACACGATGGACTCTGAAAAACAAACTAAAGGTTCTAGAGGGGTGGGGGGTGGGAGGAAGGGTTAGCCTGGTGATGGGTATTAAAGAGGGCACGTTCTGCATGGAGCACTGGGTGTTATGCACAAACAATGAATCATGGAACACTACATCTAAAACTAATGATGTAATGTATGGTGATTAACATAACAATAAAAAATTAAATAAAAAAGAAAAAAAAAACCTTGCATTCATTCTCTGAAGAAATCAGAATCATCACCTCATTGAAAAAAATCACCTCATTTATGAGACTAAATCTCATTTATACTAAAACTGCTTATGTCACTAAAACCTCCTTGATTAACTTTAACTTTTCATTTTTCATAAATATCCAGCAGCTTCTTTCTCTCTTGAGTCTCAAGGGTTGTCATTATCCAGAAAGGTATTTTCTTCTGAGAAGGCATTGGGATCTAGAAGTTTTTCAGGATGGGTTCCTAGCAGAGAGACACATGGGAGTCATACACATACACCTAGGTCCCTAGTACTTTTAATATAACAAGAATATTTTTATTATTCTTCAACATTTTTTTTGAACATGGGATTGACTTTTCTAAGCAGAGATAAGTATCTTATAGACATATAAAACTGAAATGACTTCCTTTAGCACATCATTACACTAGTTTCTGGAGAGGTTGCAGAGAGAGAGTTACATTCTATCTCACCTAAGATTAGTTAGCATCTGCTTTGGCATCTAGCGTCTCCATTTCCTATGTCTTTGCTGTAATTTTTATTATTTTTCACCTATATAATTCCCTCACCTATATAATTACAGTTTCCTCATATATATGTCTAAAATCAGTATTTCAGAGCAGTGTTATGGATGGAGATAAATAGATTATATAATGGAGTAGCTAGTTCATCATGTTTATTAAATTCCAGATATGTCTTCAATATTTATGGATCAGAAATACCCTAACAACTGTGAAATGGTTTCATTTAGGTTTGAAAAAATTATGTATGTGTTCAATAAATGTTAGCTATCATTCCTCTTTTGTATATGTTCTCAAAGAGATTTATGTGGTCAAAATAAAGAAGAGTCCATAAAAAATATTATAGATAGTGCAGAATAAGTGATAAAACTACAAAAGGAAATAAAAATAATATATAAAGCAACAAAGTGTCATTATAGAAATCAAAATTGAATAGAAACAACAAAAAAGATGAAATTAACAAAATTAAGCTACAAGAAAACTGTATAAATCAAAATATACAAACATGTAAATAAAAACTGATTTGAAAATAGGTAAAAGAAAAAGAAAAAAAAGAGTGGTGTCTCTTAAAAAGACATAATTACAAATATAAGAAAATTGATATTGAAAAAATAATGAAAGGAAATGTTCCTGAAAGAAAGACCTAAAGATTGATAGGGAACATTCAATTGTTCACCTACATAAAGGAAGAAAATAAATAACCTTCACACGTAGATTACCTGTAAAGTACAATGCTAGCTTTACTTTTTTCCAAAATTACATTCAATATTAGGCCAAACCAAGTAAGGTCTCTAGATCATAATTTTCTTTATTTTATTTTATGACATCAAAGGACCAAACCCTTCTAGGGAGAGTAGAGATCAGTGAAACAAATTGTGCTTATCTACCATAAAGCAAGAGTCCAATTTTCCAGTTAGAAACACTGATGGACTAGACTAACCAGTCTGATTGTGAAGGTGTGGAGGAAGGTGGCATATCACATAAGTAGCAACAGGGGAATTTAATCATATTTTGGAGATAAATATTCCAAAAAAAATCTTGGAGGAAATGAAGTTAGCTAAACCAAAGTTTCTGGTTTGCAAAGTGAACGGACCAAATTAAATCCACTTGATAAAAGTCTAAGATTGACAGGATCAACGCAGTAAAATATCTCTGATTTAGGTTAAATTCTGAAGGCCTTAAAATGCTAGTGGATTTTTTTTAATATAATAATTTTCATCCCTGTTTATATATTCATCAAATGAAAAATGTTCACAAGAGTCAAAGAACTCCATGAATGCTTCCATGAATGCTTCAAACATATCCATAACAATGCAATATTGCTTGCATTGCTTCCATGAATGCTTCAAACATATCCATAACAATGCAAACAAACCAAGTAATAGAACCAATCAATTATGTTATCTATACAAATGAAAAATGATTAAAAATAAAGACCCCAGAAATGATACCACTTCTAAAACATTTGTTACTGCTCTTACAGAATTTACTTAGTGGCAATGGATTAGTAATGTAGATCATCATTTTTTTTGAGATCATATAACATTAGGAGATAGAAAAGGTGGCCAATTAGAGCTTATAGGTTAAATCTAGCTTGCCATCTTATTTTTATTTCCCTGAGCTACTCACTCAGTTCACGGTAGTAAAATTTAGATTGTTATAACTGGAGGGCATACAGGTTTGTGGAAAAGCAAAGAGCTTTATTTTGTCTATGCCAAGTTAAGGATGCATAGTAAACATCAACACAAGAATTCAAGTGGATAGGCCGTGGTTGTTAAACAAGTAGTGTCTCTGTCATTAACACATTTTATTCTTCAGAATGTGATGCCTCCATATAATCATTCTAGGTTAAGTACTTTGCTTTCATGGAGATTTCATTTCAATTAACAGCATTTCCAGGGTGCCTGAGTGGCTCAGTTGGCTAAGCGACCAGCTCTTGGTTTTGGCTCAGGTCATGATCTCAGGGTCCTGAGATCAAGCCCTGCATGGGGCTCTATGCTCAGCAGTCTGTTGGAGATTCTCTCTCCCTCTCCCTCCCTCTCTGCTCTGCCCCCAAACCCCAGCTCGCACTCTTTCTCTAAAATAAATAAATAAATAAAATCTTTAAATTAACAGCATTTCCTGATTTCACAAAGTTAAGATTGTTTATGGACCCAGCAATTTGACTCAGCATATTTAACAATAGCAACAGATAACTATTTCTCCTTGATTTTACCATTTACTTTTAGTGTGACTTGAAACTAATGGGAAAATTTTAAAATAAAAAATTAGAAAATATTGACCCATATTATTACTAAACAGATCACTATATGAGATTATACACTGAAGATACAGGCATTAATCAAATCACCTTTAAAAGTTTTATTTCAGGGGTGCCTGAGTAGCTTAGTAGGTTAAGCAGTGGACTCTTGATCTCAGCTCAGGTCTCAATTCCAGAGTTGTGAGTTCAAGCATGCATTTGGGGCTTAACTTAAAAATAATTTATTTCAAAATTATTTTTCCAACTATTTATTTTTCTACAATAGAATTTTAAAATTAATTAATAGCATTGTTTCTCAAACTTTTTGGTCAAGACAATTTTAAATTACTAGTGAAGACCTAAAATAACTTTTTATATGGATTATATTTATCAATATTTACCATATTAAAAATTAAGCTGATTTTATAAAATATTTATATATTTGTTTAACAAACAGCAGTAATACAACCATTATATGTCAATGCAAATAATATATATATGAAAATTACTGTATTTTCCAATACAAATATGAGCGACAAGAGGGTCATCATTTTACATTTCCCATTGTCTGGCTTAATGGAAAACAAGTGAATTATTAAATCTATTCTACTTTAATTTTTTGCAATGTCACAAGTCATGTAGATCCTCTAGAAAATCTTACATTTTTCTCTTGAGAGAAGGAGAGCGAATCATGTCTTAGAATCATTATGCAAATAGTTTTGAACTTGGAAAACCCCATAAGTCCCTAGACTACTTTTGAGACCTCTGAGTTGTAATAATGTATCATTCTGCTTCTACTATTTTCTTCTTTATCCATTTTTCTTTCCTCGCTTTTTAAAAACTTACTGTCAGCTTTCTAGTCTCACACATGCTTGAAGTGATGCTAACCCCTTTGAGTTAATACCCTAAACCTTTCCATGCACCTTGCTACAACTGACTTGAAAATGGGGCTTCATCATCTGTGGCTGTGGAGCCCAAGGATATTTTTTTGGATAACCCAGAGAACCTTATGGAGAACACTTTTAGGAAGGATGCTGACTTCTATTGTGTGTGTGTGTGTGTGTGTGTTCTCCAAATTCTAAATGATGACATATTGCCAAGTCAGAAACGCCCATACCAGTTATTATAATTATTTAATGTTCAAAATTGTACTCAAGAGGGAGGGAAGATTTACAACTGCATGCTTAGATGTTCTGTGAACAAACAATAGAATGTTGTAGTAATTATTCCTCTCATTCTGTCTCCATTACCATTAGTTTCCATCTCTCATAAAAGAGTTATGAGTACCAGATTTCAACAGGCAAGAAAGAAATGTACTATATTGAGAATTGTTTGAGAACTGCACAGCCTTGAGGCCATACAGAAGGAATCAGGATATACAAATTAAGTCAGTTCTACAAAAATGCTTTTATGAAACCACAAATTTGTTCCCACATGATTGATATATTAGAGAAAACTCTAAATGTAATAGGAATTCGTGTTTGCTTATGTATGCTATAATGTGTGAGAAATACTGGGGTGAGCACAGAAAACTGCACCTAGCTGAACCAAACTGTGTAGGAAAAGAAATGCACACAACTCCAACACCCACCAGCTGCTTCAGTTCACCATATGTATTATCCTATAACGTTTGTTTGCTATGCTTTTACATTTATGAATATATATATATATTTTTTTCAATATTCCAAACATGCCTAAGTGTCCTGATTCCAAGCACTGAGAAGTGGGGAAGTGGTAAGCAACTGGAAATGCAGTTTGTTTTATAATGGCAAAAATGCAAAACAAAAATTCACCTTACCTAAAATACTTTGCTGTACAATTTACATAAATCTGTATAGAATTGTGGTGTGTATGTGCATGTGTGTGTCTGCAGGCTGGTGCTATGTATATTTGTTTTTCTTATATAAGTGCTCTCAAATGTTTTTTTAACACACATAATAAACGACATTCTTATGCAAGATACACTTTTATGTTTGCTTTCCACCATTTTAGTGGCTACTGAATAGAAAAAATGGGCTGCCAGGGCTGTCAGCATTTCCAATAAAATAACAAGGCTCCACTCCTTTGCTGTCCACTGATGCACAGCTGACTACTATCATGTGAAATTATAGTTAGAACCAGTGCTCTTATACATTATGATGAGATAAAACCAAAATGTGTCATGATTTTCATTAGAAAAAAGTGAAAAATTTGTACTTTCTGATAGTTTTTATTAATATTTCTAGCTGGTTTCTTGAAAAATAAAACAAGGAAATCAGTGAGCTGTCAGTAAAGAGAGATGAGGAGAGTGAGCATTCTTGACTTATTCTGCTCACTGTTGCAGCTGCCCATTGTCCTCTCGGCTTGAACGTATCTGAGGAATACTGGATTGCCTGACATATAATAAGTATCTCATTGATTTATGCTAATATTTATCATCTCTTATTCTGCAAACGAAAATGCCCTCTGAGCACTCTCAACAAAGAAAGAGGGAAAAAATGAAGGTGAATTAGCAAATTGGGAAAACAAGAGTTAATCAGTAAGAAGGATCTTCAACATGTTTCCCTTCTTCTAGCGTGATTCCACCCTTGACAAAAAGAACACACAGTAGTAGTCCCTCTACAAAGGAAAGCCCAGCATTCATGAATTCAATGATGTAGAATTTAGCTTTTCATTTCTCCCTTATGTACTTCACTTGACTTGTTTTTTTCTTCTGATCATGATTCTCTCTTCTTCTCCTTCCCCAATGCTGGGTGCACAATAATTAAAAATATGTATTTGTCCAATGAAGTACCAGAGATTCCAATTGCCCATTCCCTATCCCCAGCAAGGAAGCCCAATAATTATTATTCTTTAAAAAATTATAACTCCTGACTTTCACATTTTGTTTTCTGGCAGGGGACACCACAGAATTTTCTGCAAGTAATGGAAGTTACATTTAGCAAACAATGGTACCTCTTGGTTTTAGCTTTTCTCTATCACCAAGGTCCTTTGGTTGAACCCAATTAGTTCTGATTATACCAAACAGTGAAAATGCATGAAAAATTCCAACCCTAAGCTTATTTGAACCTATGCTTTGCCCTTTGCAACATAAATATTAAACTACCCAAGAAGTCATTTTAGTAGTTGTAGGTCATAAGTTAAACAGCTACAGGTTAAAATTAATAAATGTCTAGGAGCATAGTAGATGAAATAATGAATAATATCAACTTGAATTTTGAGTAGGTTTCAAAAAAGAATTCAGAAAATGTGGACACTACTGCTAATATAAAACTTCCATTTGGGGCTAAATCTTGCAGTTAACCTGTGTCTCACGGCAGGCTTTACTTCAGTCATGTTTTTCTCTCTATTTAATTTATTTAATCACTAAATTAAGCTGAATTTGGGCTTTTAATTCTTTGTCAATTTTGCTTGAGCTCTCATGGAAAAGAGTGTTTAATGATGGCACAAGAACAAATTAAAATGGTTTACCAATCCCAAGTAAAAGAATATGGCATTTTAGTAACTCTTCACATGTGTTTCCAGTTTATAATGGGATGTAGTGAAGGACAGGTTGATATATTCTATATAAGACCTGGAAACTCCAACACTTTTGCTACATCACCAGAGTGAGTGACATTGCTGTGCCATATTTATTAACAAAATAATAGTAATAAAAAAAAAGACTTAAAGGCTCAAGTATCACTTTGGGGCAAAAGCATAACAGTTCTGTTGTCTAATGCAGAGACTACGTTTTCTTAATCTTACATTTTTCAGTAAGGCAGAACATTCAGTAACACAAATGATGACCACACTGCCTAAATTACATAATCTCAATCTCACTATATAAGAATAATCAGCATAATTATTTTGGAACCAAATCCAGAAATCAAATAGATACTCTGCAAAGATATGCGAATATCCCTAGGCAATTCATTTTCCTCCTCCTATTAAGAAAAGACATACTTAAAGTTTGACTCAGCAAGTCAACATTGGCAAAGCCTGGTCCCTATATTTCACTCTAATTGTTTTACCTTTACAGTAGATACATTTCTTTCTCCCATTGCCCCTTTGGCAGGTCACTTGTCTCATCAGTCACTTAGACATAACTGTGCTTGTTAAGCAATCATCAGAGTAAAATCGATACTAAGCGTTATGCTCCCTGTACTGTAAAAAGAAGAGTGTATAGAGCTAATCAACACAAAACTTGGTGATGTTTTGACCTTAACTCTAAAGGTTTATCAGGGCAAGGCAAGTTGCTCAAGAGTTGTGTGGTACTAGACTTCCACTCTGTCTTTATTTATGCCTCTCAATGCTCTACTATTTGTCATCCACTCATATTTATTGTGCATTCCCAGGTGCCTGACATTGCAATAAGTGGTTTGAGATTTAGAGTTTTTATTTGCTCCTTGCCCTTAAAAGGCAGTTTAATGGGACCAACAAACACTGGCAAATAGCTTATATTGCTAGGTTCGTACGCTTAGAATAGCAAGTAAGTAAACAAGAACAAAAGCAAAGAAAACATTTACAAACCAGGGATGAGGACTGGCCAAGACTTTTAGGGTAAGTCCGAACCAGCTGGGGACAATATATAGGCAAGCTTTGACATATTTGAAACTGCAAAGTAGACCTGAACACATAAGACATATTTTAGGTAGAATAGACAATTCATTCACATTTAATCTAGCAGGAAAACAACAACAAAAACCAACTAAATTGCCAACCTCATAAACTTTAAACATTTTTTAAGTTAAGTTATACATGATATAGTAAAATCAGATATCTCAGACTCAAGAACTACATTGAATATTGCTATTACCTTATCTTGTATCAAATATCCATCTGTAAAATTAAAGTACAATTCATTCATTTATAGAAATATTTGATGTGGAGTAGAAAGTTAGAAGCAAGGAGAATACTGGCACTCAATTTTTCTCTAGACAGCTTGATGGGATTAAACTCTTTTGATGATCTCCCCCTAGTTTGCTGTTCCTTGATCTCTGCCACTTCCTGTTAATGAAACTCAATCCAGTATCATTATTATTATTATTATTTACTTATACACTTATATATATTATATACTTATATATATTATATACTTATATATATTATATACTTATATACTTATATACACACCCATGTATATAAAATATATATATAAGACATACATAAATACAAATATATGTGTATATAAATATATATAGCTTCTGAGAGAATTATATAAAAACTCAATATGAATTATATTTAAAATCTGTAGTCTCAAAGCAAACAGATTACAGTTACACCACCAACTAGTTGTATGGTCTTGGAAAAATTATCCAACTTTCCTAAACCTCCATTACATCAGCTCTACAATAGTAATTTTCAGAATATCTTTCTCCCATGGTTGTTTTGAGGATTGAAAGTATTGATTCCAATAAATGAAACCAAAACAGTGTCTGGCACATAGTAAATAAACCCCTGTCTTGGTCTGTTTGGATATTTTTTTTAAAAAGGCCATAAACTGGGTAACTTAAAAACAATAGAAATAAATTTCTCAGAGTTTTGGAGGCTGGGAAGTCTAAGATCAATGTGAGGGCAGATTTGGTATTTGGTGGAGGTTCTCTTTCTAGACTTCTAACTTTTCACTAAACTCATGTAGTGGAAGGGGCGAGGTCTCTTTTAGATAAAGGCACTGATCCCATTTATGAAGGCTCTGTTCTCATGAACCAACCACATCCAAAGGCCCCACCTCCTTACACTACCACACTGATCATTATGTTTCAACATACAAATTTTGAAGGACACAAAAATATTCAGTCCACAATTACTCTCAATAAATGTTAACAAAGTGTTATATTATTTGGTCATTGCTTTTGTATCATATTATTCTATAGTATACTATGTTTTCATTCATTATATGATAAAATGACATGATATATCACTACACATCAAGAAGTATTTTCCATGATAATATCATGATATACAGTAGGTTTAGAAGAAGTAGTACTATTGCAATGGTAGGTTGTAGGGTTAGAGAAAAAAATCCTTGGGTGTCTAAAAACTGGCAATTATCTTACTCTGTCATTTGACACAAAGTTCCCTGACCACTCTTGTTATATCTGCATGCCTGATGTTTTCCCTAGTGCCCAGGAAATTTACTCATACACTGTTATGGACTCTTCAACCTCTACGCTGCCACCAAGATCATCCAACTTCAGCTACTTCTTAATCCATTCTAGTCCATTTCGGGAATTCTTCCTGTCCATTCCAATAATCCTAAAGTCATCACTGTACATCATATTTGCTTATATCTCTGTCTTAGTTCGGGTTGCTAAAACAAAATAATCATAAGACTGGATGGCTTATAAACAGAAAAATACTTTTCACAAGGCAGGTGGCTAGAAGTCTGAAATTAGAATGCCAGCATGGTCAGGTTCTGTTGTGAGCCCTTTTCTGGGCTGCAGTCAGCTGACTACTTATCCTCACATGGTGGAAAGAGGTATCTAGTTCTCCCCTCTTCTTTCTTCTTTTAAGGACATTGATCCCATTTGGGAGAGTTCCTCCTCATAATCTAATTACTTCCCAAAGGTCCCACCTTCAAATACCATCCCATTAAGATTAGGGTTTCAACATAAGAAATTTGGGGGGAAAAGTATTCAGCTCATTGCAACCCCAAAATACTTCTCAATACAATGCTGCATTATAGTCAATACATGGTGATATTTACTCCTACTTATAATTGTATGAATGTATCCATTTTATTTTTTTTCCATATTATAAACAATTCTCCAATGAATAGAATACACATCTCACTGTATAGAGTAGCTGAAATTTCCATCGACTGTATTCCCAGGAGTGGTTTAGGTGAAATGTAAATATTCAAATTTTCAACTTTACTAAGCATTGGCAAATTGCTTTAGAGTAGTTGTAATATTTCCATTCCTACCTTTAATGTAAATTATGTCAGGCTTTAACAATCTCAGAGTCGTTTCTCGGTAAACTCCAGTTAAAATCAGGCAGAAATAATTTTGTGAATAAAGATGAGGTATGCTAGAGTGAATTAATGCAAAGTTTTAATATCAGGATTATAAATGTAGATTTTTCTGCTAGGTTTCTGACATATGATTTAAATTTTTTTGATATAAATATATGAGAACATACTGTTTTGTAACGTTGGTGTACAATGAAAATGAAAAAGACAGATCCAAGAGTTCATAAATGATATATAGCAACAATTAAACAGGAAATTAAAATGACCTGGACAAAGCTGGGTCTGTGCAAATGAACATTTGTTGAATCTGAAGGTTCGGGTGGACTTGGTGCTGGGACTGGTGCAAGCCATTTTGATATTGAGGACTAACATTTATCAATATCTACCACATGCCAGGGAGGCCAGTTGATTTTATATGGTGCTTTATTTCCATCTTATTATATATCTTATCTCTTATAGCTTATTTCTTCAGATAAGGAAACTGAAGTTCAGATATGTAGGAATACAAAGAAGAAGAAAAGAAGAAATAAAGAAGTTTTTCTAGAACAGTGTCCATATGGTATCAGATAAATGCTGTTGCCATTGACAGGGATGAAGATTTGGAGGAAAGGTTCAAGTCTGGATGTATTGAATTTAGTTGCTAAGAAGATATGTTTTGTTGGTTATCAGAACATCTATTCAATTTCACATTGAATGAGTTCCTCTAAAGGATTTAGATATGCCTACTCAGCTCTGAGCATTCTTATGGGAGCAGAAGTAAAATCATATTTACTTTAAGAAAGATTATATTCAGTTCACTCTTTCTTATCAAAATATTAACAACCATCTAACTAGAAAGTTGAGTGAGGAAAAAATGAAGCAACAGCATATGTTCAAAAATCAAAAGAGTATTTAATATTTAAATGTATAATGCTCTCAAAAAATACTAATTAATGCATTTTGGGTTCACTTATATTTTATAATTCATATTCCTGATTTTAATGCAAAAAGCTGACTTTCAGAAAACAGATTCTTGCTACATATTATGTCTATAATTGGTACTACTCTCTCCACGCTGTTAACTTTTTAAAGCCAAAATGTTATTTTCTAGGATCATTAATAATACAACATATCTGATTGCACTGTAAAGTTCAGTTAGCATGAAAAATTCACTAAAAACTGCAAACTGGGTAATCTGCTGGAGCTTATTTTCCTTTCTATACCTGATATATATAATCTCAAAGGTTCACATATTTATTCAGCCATCCATCTTTGTTGCTAGTAATTCTTGGCACAGAAACCATCACTTGACCATTTCTACTTTAAAAATATATATGCATATATACAAATTTTTTAGTTTTTGTTTGACTCAAATTTTTATGGATAATTACACAATTTCCACATACACTGCATTGTCTAGGCATTCTGAAACTGAACACCCTAACATTTGCTAATTCTTTGGTACGTGTTTCACTTTAGCTGTATCATTTAAATTGATGATTCTCACTGCACAACAATAAACTTAATATATTCCATATTTTTTTCATTCTTTCATTCAACAGATTTATTGGGCCTGTGCTTTACACTAAACAACTTCCCAGGCACAGAAAATACACAAATGAATAAAACTCTTTACTTAACGGGCTAAATGTTTAATACAATAGATATGTAAACCAGGAATTATGATGCAATATCATACTTTTTGAATCAGAAATAAACACAGAATGGAGGAGAGACTTCAGTTTGTCTATAAAGGAATAAAAGGAAAGGCGTGAAGCAAGATACCGTCTGAGACAGTAATGACAATCTTTGTATCACCCCTCTCTTTCCAGGGTCCACTGTGCTGCCTGAGACATGAAGTCTCAGACCAGGTCCCAACACACCCTGACATGCAAAACACTTCCTCCTTGTCACCTGTAGAGTGTGAAGCATGAGGAATGTTGATTGAAAGAATCCAGAAGACATAACAGATTAAAGCCGATTGTACCAGCCATTACACGAGATGTTTTACAGTTAGAGGTGGGGGAGACTTGTGAAAATTGCTTGGAAATCAGACTGTAAAATGTATTATTATTGGGAAATTAAGATAAAAGAGAGAATAAATATCAGTGTTAACGTCTTGTAAGCAATAAGACTTTGGGACAGGCCCCTTTGAATGTGGCAGTGGGGTGAGGTGTGTTATCAGGAATCATAGTGGAACATCACACTCAGGCTGGATGAATCCAAGGTCAGCCAGATGTAGGAAAGGAAAAAACGGCCCCTTCAAACTGCAAGAAATTTGATTTAATCTGAAGTCATTAGGGGATACTAAACACATATAAAGATTTTTGTTATATAATCTATATTTTAATTTGATTGTGTAAGATTAATAAACAAATAGAAAATTAGGACTGAAAAGAAGGGGAACTCAAATACGTATGAAATTTTAAAAATAAATATATTTGCTGTTCCTTAGCAAATGAATGGCAAATAGTGAATAATTGATTCATTAGGTTTTTTTATTTTAACTTTTTTAATAAATAAAGGATTATTTTCTCATTTTTTGTGGGTATTTTTTTGGAAGTAAATAGAAGATGGTAAAGAAGTCAGAGTGATGTTCGTGTGAGGCTTTCCTGTAATATTGTAAGAATATGCGGAAGAACATAAAATATATTTAAAGCTTGTCTTTTATTTCTACTATTTTATTTCTATTCAAGGAGAATTTATTTGTGGATTTTAGAAAGAGAATCAATGGAAAAGAGATATTCTTGTAGCAAGAAAAAATGTATAAAACCTTGGCTATCTGGTAAAAATGGATTTACTGTAAAACAAGATCTCCAGACTAAGAGTCAGGAGTCCTGGGTTTGAACCCAGACTCACTCCCTAATTAGTTCTATTGCTTACATTCAGATCTCACAACGAGAAAAGTAAGAAGTCTAAATCAAATTGTTGTTTCTGTTTTTGTTTTAATAAAGCTATAGTTTCACAGTTCACAATCTGAGGGCTATTTGCATTCTGACAGTGTTTCAGAAGAGACTAAAAGGAATTGAGAAACAAAAGAGTAAATCTCTAATAATTGAGTTCAGAAACCATAACAGGTTGCAGGGTATAAATTTTGGGCAGTTGGCCTTCCTGGAACCCATAAAATAACACCATATAGATGGTTTCTGGGTCCTGCCTACTTATTAAGGTCATTCGTAATAATAAGATGAAGCATGGATCATAAATTAAAGCAGTTGCTGCTAGTTGGAAGTTATTTTCAGGGATGTATTTAATCCAAATCACTCTTCAGTTAAATCCAGTAATGCAATTATTATTGTTGAAAGCCTCCTTTTTAGTAAACAGCCGAAAATGTTCTCATTATGACACTAAGGAGAATGAGCATTAAGATTTTATCATAGCCTTTTGAGTTGAAAAACAAAACAAAACACAGAAATGTCTAGAGAATAATGTCTCAAACAACTGTGAAACAACCATCAGTATTAACTCATAATATTTCCATTATTTCCCTTCAAATATTAACAGAACAATTTTTACAGATAAAATATATGCTCATTTGGGGCGCCTGGGTGGCTCAGTCGTTAAGCGTCTGGCTTCGGCTCAGGTCGTGATCCTGGGGTCCTGGGATCGAGCCCCGCATCGGGCTCCCTGCTCTGCGGGAAGCCTGCTTCTTCCTCTCCCACTCCCCCTGCTTGTGTTCCCTCTCTCACTGTGTCTCTCTCTGTCAAATAAATAAATAAAATCTTAAAAAATATATATATATATGCTCATTTTACTTGAATCTCCCTATTACATCCTGTTTACCAGAGACAATTCCTATCAGTAATGTTGTGTATAACAATTCAGTCTTTCTTTATATTGAACTATAAATGTCTATAAATAGACTCAGGCACAAATGCAAATTTGGTACATGATATAGTAGGTCTTACAAATTAGAGGGAGAAAAATGGACTCTGTAATAAATCGCATTGGATCAATAATCCTAGCATTGGGATAATCACTGTCTGATAGCCATTAATTCAAACTGCATTATAATCATTTATTTGAAAAACAAAACTTTAAAACTATTCAAAATAAAAAAGTTAAGAAATTAAATATAACTTATTTCTGCATTTGTAGTTCAAAAGAATTTCTCAGACAATTCATGGAAAGCAAAACTCAACAAATATTGATAAATGTGGTAATGTGAAAATTTAAAACAATACAGTTTTCAACGTTAGTTTTATAAAAATTATTCACATATATTGAAAATAAATGATAGGAAGAAAGTTATGTAATGCTGTATCTTTGAATATTTAATAATATCTTTACATTGAATAAAGCTTCTCCTTTTTCATTATGTAGTAGAAAGAACTATGGAACCAGTGAAATTTCTTAATCTCTCAATTCTACCTTCCTCATTAACAAAGATAGTCTAAAAACTTTAATCTCACCAATTCTTATGCGAATTAAGTGAGAGAACATGTGCATGGTGCTTGATATATCTTAGCTCTCTCTCATTCTCATCCAGATGGGTGCAAAATATTGTTAAAAGATATAACTTCTATCACTAGAAGTTTCTGAACTATCAATACATATTTACTGTTCCTTTAGGCTTGTGTCTATTCTTGAATCTGGGCTCCTAGTTAAAAAACAATAAGCAATTTTTCAGGCGTGACCATATCAATTCCAAAAAGTCTTTCCATGGTGGGCTTCAGTGGGGGAAAGGTGTCCTCTCCATCGTGACTTGGAGACCGCCAATGCCTTGCAGTCTTTGAAGGAAGTTGCAGTCGAGGAGGCCGACTCCCCTGGCTCGTCATGGTCATGCTCTTCATTTACCTGCATTCTTAGTCTGATCACCTCCATTCTTGGCTCTCTTTGTCTAAGGCCTTGGGTGCAGGTCCTCTTTAGGTCCTTCTGCCATGACCTCTTGGAGTGGGGCACAGGACAGATGAGGGAAAACCCCTGATGTCTTACTTTCCTTCATACTGACTACCTTTCTGCTTCTAGTCCTTCTCCCCTTCCTTTCCCTACCTGGATCCATAAAACTGCCAGAGCCTTTTGTGTGGAGCTCCCTCTACAGTAACATGACCATGTGTGTGCTGCTTTACCTGACTCTGCTATAGCACTGCTCCTTGGGGGAAACCAGAACAGGGGTTGTTGGGGGCTTTCTCGGGTTTAGACTCTTTTTTTTTTTTTTTTTTTTAAAGATTTTATTTATTTATTTGAGAGAGAGAGTACAAGAGGGGGGAGCGGAAGAGGAAGAAGCAGACTCCCCGCCGAGCAGGGAGCCTGATGCGGGACTCGATCCCGGGACTCCAGGACCATGACCTGAGCCGAAGGCAGTCGCTTAACCAGCTGAGCCACCCAGGCGCCCTTGGGTTTAGACTCTTGCTTATACTATCACACTAAGTGATTAAAGGCTTAACTCTTTCAGAATTTTTTAATGTTCTTTTTCTTTTTCTACCTCTCAAGTCAGGACTAATGAAGTTATAAGAAATCTTCTAATTGCTCTTTTTGTAATAAATTTGAGAATCTCATTGTCGGGCTATGGGAAAATGCATTCCAAAAATTTTAATTATATAATGATAGGACAGAAGACATTATTCAGGAGCAGAAAAATCTCTCCCTCCTCATCTGTGTATTTATTTATCTATCTACCTACCTACCTATCATCATCTATCTACCTCTATCTATATCTATCCACATATACATATATAATTACATAATTCTCCTTTAATTTATCAACTTTTATGTAATTTCCGAAATTTCTAAATTTTTGTAAAGAATTTAAATGATAAAATCTTAAACCTTATTATTGTTTCTAGCACTAATACACATAACACACACAATACATATATAAATTTGGAAAGAAAACCTATGCAATTTGGAAGCAGAAAACTTTGGTGTGAATCCCGTATTATCTATCTTACTTTGGAAAGTCTGCATAGCCACCCTGACACATAGTTTTTTTATCTGAAAAATTAGAATAATGATATCACCTACTTTGTATAATTAAAGAATTAAATAAGAAAATGCACACAAAGTATATCATCATAGAGGTTCATGGTGCTCTTTCCATGTTATGCCATAAATCCAAACATATATCTGTTACAAATACAAAGAATTACATGAGTGTAATGAACATTTTATGTAACATTTTATTTCCTTATAAGTTACTTCACATCATCAACTCTAGATGTCCTGGTTGACTTGGCCATCATTGTGGACTCAATCCTATATAAGGTTGAAACTCTAGAGAGATGGAAGGGCAAGAGTTCAAAAAAAGGAAAGCTACTGAATTGCTTCAAACCCTGGGCAAATTATGGAGGGCTACAATTAATGGTTTGTTTGTGACAGCAATACCAATGAATAAAATAGGCAAGTTAACATGTAACCACACACTTTGTTCTCAAACTGTGTGCTGAGGCACCCTGGGGCATTACAGAAGAATCACAGGATATTCAAAATTTTTGAGAGAATTACAGTGACATTTGTCAGAAACTATGCATAAAACTATTATTAAGTTGTTTGGACCTAATGTATTTCAGTTATGAATTTCTTTTTGCCAAGGAGAACTGTGAAAAAGTTATTGAAACACTCAGGGTACTTACTCTGAATCGAGAAAGTTCAGTATGAAAAGGATCATAAGAAATACCTATTTTGGGCTCCTGGGTGGCTCAGTTGGTTAAGTGTCAGACTCTTGATTTTGGTTCAGGTCATGATCTCAGGGTCATAAGATTGAGCCCTGTATCAGGCTCCACGCTCAGCGCAGAGTCTGCTTGAGATTCTCTCTCTCCCTCTGCCCCTCCCCCTGCTTGTGTGAGCTTTCTCTCTCTCAAATAAATAAATGAAAAACCTTTAAAAAAATGCCATCACCATAGGGTGTGCTGATCAGGGTTTAATTTCCTTACAGAATTTAACCCCACTTGGTCTGATTCACCCTGTGACGATGACTTTATTTAGTCTTAGGATATTTAAAAACATGAAAACCAGGGGCGCCTGGGTGGCTCAGTCGTTAAGCGTCTGCCTTCGGCTCAGGTCACGATCCCAGAGTCCTGGGATCGAGTCCCACATCGGGCTCCCTGCTCCGCGGGAAGCTTGCTTCTCCCTCTGCCACTCCCTGCCACTCTGCCTGCTTGTGATTCCTCTCTCTCTCTCTGTGTCAAATAAATAAATAAAATCTTTAAAAAAAAAAAAAAAACAAAAAACAAAACATGAAAACCAGTCTAAAACTATGCCTGTTTTCTCTCTTTTTTTTTTTCTCTATCTTATCTCTTTAAATTCTAACTTTCTCTCATCTAAATTAAGGTGTCCTATCCAATTTCTTTTGAATGTATTAACCTTTGTGTCATTTCCTCCTCCTATATCATAGCTCTATGCCCTCCTCTCAAATTCTCTTATCAGTAGTTCCTCTCAAGAGTTCTCCTTTTACATATTTTTCCAAAGAGTTATAAAAGTGAATCATTTTGTAATATTTCCATCTGTTTTCCCTATTGCATTTATTTTCCCCATATAAAAAATATGGGGAAAATAAATAATAGCTTTATGGTGTTACTTCATTATAATCATAAAGAAACATGATATCCTTTATAATATTTCTTCAAAATAAATTACAGAAAACATTAAATGGCCCAATCACTTCTTTAAGTTGTCATCTTTTTAATCAGGCCCAATTACTGCATCCAAAAGAAAGTTCTCTATAACTTCTGTAGCTATTTTATCTGTTCATTTTTTTTAAAACACTAAACATACTCTCTAGCCATATACTTATTTCATGATTTGCTTTCTCCTCAAGTAGTTGTAATAAATGATTACTGTGAGTTTTCTATATGTCACTATCTACTGTTTTCCAAAAACAAAAAAAACAACAACAAAAAAACCTCTAGTAATTTGCAAATGGTAATTAGATGAAGGATTTACCCTTTTAGGATCTTGTTCTATCTAACTCCCAAAACTAAGAGGAGCTGATGTTGGTTTCTGAGATCTCAATGCCCTTCTTGAATGATACCAAATTTCCTATTTAAAATTATGCTCCCGGGGCGCCTGGGTGGCTCAGTAGTTAAGCATCTGCCTTCAGCTCAGGGCATGATCCCAGGGTCCTGGGATCAAGCCCCGCATCGGGCTCCTTGCTCCACGGGAAGCCTGCTTCTCCCTCTCCCACTCCCCTTGCTTGTGTTCCCACTCTCACTGTGTCTCTGTCAAAAAATAAATAAAATCTTAAAAAATAAATAAATAAATAAAATTATGCTCCCAACTCTAAGAACACAAGTAACAGGTGTTCTCTTGCCGCCCCCCCCCAAATCAACTTACAGTCACACATCCCTTGTTAGTTTACTCATATCTAATTATCATCTTGATCTGTCTGCAGCTTTCTCTCAGTTCTCTGTATGGCAGGGTTAGTCCCAGGGGTTTAGTATTACACATGTATGCTATTAATAACTTTCTTGTTAAAAATACATAACCAGAAGTACATATTCAGAAAGTGTGATGTAGGGCCCAGGATTCCACACAAAGTTACTTTGGACACTTTTTGAAGAACACCCAACTATCAACAATGTCAAGTTCTGCCACTAAAAATGCTCCCGGTGTTTTCTATGCTGGGTAAACAAAGTCTCAGTTGCCATAGCAGTCCACCAATAAAGAGCAAACCAATCACCACAGAACAGCTAGAGCAAATATAACAAAGGACAAACATGATATGGCTTTTTTAAAACAACGTGGTAGAGGAAGAGACAATTGGTCTCCTAATTTTTATCCTGTTCTTTCTTGTGTACACTGATTTTAATGTCTGGTTTAGTATTTTCAAGGAGGTATCAAAACAACATTAATTCCAATTATGGAGAAAACTAGCACTGTTTACTTCCATAATGTAATTCTCAATCAACTGAACTTGTTATCCAAAATGTACTAATGAAATCATAAATGTGGTAGGATTTTTCAAATGTAATGTGTTAAATATTAGTAATATTATTATAATTACTATTTTCTTTCTTTTTTTTTTTTTTAAAGATTTTATTTATTTATTTGAGAGAGAGAGAATGAGAGACAGAGAGCATGAGAGGGAGGAAGGTCAGAGGGAGAAGCAGACTCCCTGCCGAGCAGGGAGCCCGAGGCGGGACTCGATCCAGGGACTCCAGGATCATGACCTGAGCCGAAGGCAGTCGCTTAACCAACTGAGCCACCCAGGCGCCCCTATAATTACTATTTTCATTTTGCCATCAATGTAACTTCTTGTTACATTTACTTCAGGGAACTCCTCATGAAAGGGACCTGAATTGAATTTAAATGTGTGTGTTTATTAACTAATGTTTTAACATATTGCAGAATTTAACCTTTTTACATTATGCTAGAGTTTACTCTCCGTATCAGACACAACAGTCTAAGATTGAGATGCTACTTTTGCTTTTGTGAGCTGATATTGACAGCATTACAATTTAAGAAAATAATATAGATACATAAACATGAACAGTTATCGCTAATACATCTAACACTGATAGTTAATAATAATACTAATACTACCACTAATAATCCACAGAAGGCTGAAGATAAAAGAGAGGTATATTTGCCCATCAAGGAGAAGATATTCAGATCCTTGAAGTTCCAACTGATTTAACAGAAAACTATTAACACCTGGTATTTGTAATGATTATTTTTCTAGCCATCCCGAAATTGATTAGCAACAATTGGAATGGATAATATTAAACACTTAAAGATATACCAATGGAAATCCTGGAGAGGTTGCTGCATTTAATAAGAGTGGATGATATGGATGATTTTTTTATTATGTAATAGTTTTGTAGTACATTTCTCACCTGTTTACACAAGGAAATGAAGAGAAGAGAGTAACTCTAATAATATCTTTTTAAACATTGACAAAATACAATAAATTATTTTCCTTGAGATACAACTCACAGAATTTATAAAGTTTGCTTAAGAGAACAGAATTGACTAACAGTACAATATGAACAGTAATACATAAAACAAACAAACCTTCTGTTATCTACAAAACTGTTAACTCCTGTTTGATTTCTTAGAGCCTTATACATTTTGAAGTCATGTTTTGTTTTAGAAGATATGATCAAATATATTTTCACAGGAACAGGAACAAGTTTGCACCACAGATATTGTGAAGACATATAGAAATGCTTAATCATTTAAGGCAAATCACAACTCTATCTGTGAGTATAAAATCAACATATGGCTTTGTCTTAAATGGTGAAAATTCTGTGTATTTCTGTATTTCCTTTACTTTTCAGCTGGAATGTTAATGAAATCTAAGAAGCCAATGTTGGCTTACACAGCCATTTAAAATATCTGGAAGCTTCATAATTAAAGGCTGTCTATCTCTCTTCTAACTTTTCTCTA
This sequence comes from Phoca vitulina, assembly GCF_004348235.1. Lineage (NCBI taxonomy): Eukaryota > Metazoa > Chordata > Mammalia > Carnivora > Phocidae > Phoca > Phoca vitulina. The sequence continues at coordinate 2,253,935 of NW_022589711.1, forward strand.
TGGTCACTAGCAGTTGCTCAGAATGTTGATCGGGGCTGATCAGGAGTCTTGAGAATCTTTGTTTTGGCAGAGGCATATGGTGCCAGGCAGACTGTAAGGGAAGGGCATGAGATGCTAAAGAAAGCTAGCTGAAATCCAAATCCTGCAAAAGTACAGGTCTTAGGGGGACATACTAAGCATTTTCTTAAAATGGCAAGAAACTATTCCTTATCTGATAAAAAGAGCTGGGCATTTCCAGTGGGAAAGGAGTATGTTTCTTACCTGAGATATCTATTCTTTTCCTCCTAGAACATTTTTAAGAAAACATTACCTGGAAAACTGGACAGACAGTTCTCCAGAGACTATCAATTACTCTAGGAAGAAACATATGGAAAAGAATTGTACTAGAAAAATAAGGAAAACTCACATTCAGTTTCAAACTTATTTTTTATAGTAACAAATGTTACCACAAAGAGAAATAAAAGTAATATTCTCTTAACTTATCAAATTTGCATTCCAGCTATGATATTTAATCCTTAGTCCGTCAGAGGAGTATAGGATAAATTATATTAACTCTGATGTCACTAAGCGATCAGACTTTGGAAAACTGCTTTACTTCTGTGAGTTTCAAATTCTCATAAGCACAATACAGATAATTTACTTCAGAGGAATGTGATATACAAATGTGAAAATACATGTGTTTTTCATAGAATAAATTGTAAACATATAGCTATTGAATTTCTTTATGGCTGAATGGACTTTGCAAGTCCCTCTTGGAATGATTTTCTGAATCTGGAAGCCTTACCATTAGTCTGAGAGAGATGTTGATTCACTACCATCTGTAGTTAAAATATAATTCACCAGACGATAGAAGTGCCTTGCTATACATGCAACAGTCCAAACAACTAAATTGATAGTTTTTAATGTAGACTGCCATATGAGTAATTGGAAATACACCACATTTTAATTCATAAAGTGTTGATTCTTAATGCTTTTTGTGGCATATATTTCAATGTGAGAATCTTAGGCAACTGTAGACATCCTATTTAAAAATGTGCTTTTCTATATTAATAGATAATTTGTTTTGAAGTTCCAATTTCAAGACACCTCTGAAGCCCACCTACCAACAGTAATAACCTTTCTACAAAGGTATAGTGGATACATAGCCCCGTATCCATTCTAGGCTCCATTATTAAAATGGAAATCAGGGTTGGTCTTTTTTTCTAATTCTTTTAAATTGGTGACTTTGAAATGAGGTCCTGTTAATCATGTGTTGTGCTCATAAGAGTACTCTGAAAACGCTAATGATGGTAAAATGTTCAAAGAACTTTAGAAAATATCATTCTAACCTTTTATATAACTAATTAGACTTTACTTCTCTAGAGTCCACTATGATTCTGCTGTTATAGTAATTAAATTATATTCTGAAAACAAACAATCCCCAAAGCTTACAGTATCTTGCTTGATTCGATACAATTTATTTTTTTATTTTTTGTATTTTTTTTTAAAGATTTTTATTTATTTATTTGACAGAGAGAGACACAGCGAGAGAGGAAACACAAGCAGAGGGAGTGGAAGAGGGAGAAGCAGGCTTCCTGCAGAGCGGGGAGCCCGATGTGGGGCTCGATCCCAGGACCCTGGGATCATGACCTGAGCCGAAGGGAGACACTTAACGACTGAGCCACCCAGGCGCCCCGATTCGATACAATTTAATAGGAAGATATACACATTTGAAATAGAAATTCTCCATTTCACTGCTTAATTTTCTTTTAATTTCACTTAAATAAGTTTTTACCACTAGAGTAAATGAATTCAACCACTTCCAACAACTTTACATTTCTCATAATCTCAGTGTATTGCTGTTGTTGCTTTCTTAACTGGGAAAATAAAAATTTACATCAAATCGGAAATTGTGTTTGAATCCACATTATAGTGCTATTAAGAAGAGAAGTACTTGGGGAACCTAAGGACATATTCTAAAGTGACTTTTCAATAAAGAAAACACTATTTGAACTATATTGTCTTATTTAAAGCCAAGTGATGGAGTTGCTAAAAGCTGTAGGATTCTATCTCCAAAGTTCAAACCTGTGCTCTTGTGACTTGGACATTTTGAAACCTTTCCTGTGCCAAAGTTTATCAATGGGAAAGAATGAGAATAATGTTATTAAACTGATAGAATTGTTGTAAAATGTAAATGAAAAAATGTATGTGTACATGTGTGCATGTATCTTTTAATAAATTTAGCTAGTCATCTTATATATTCACAAAATAAGTGAGTCACAAAAACCTTATATAAAAATATAAGGTTTTTATATAAGGTTTTAAAACTTACACTGCTAGGGGCGCCTGGGTGGCTCAGTCGTTAAGCGTCTGGCTTCGGCTCAGGTCGTGATCCTGGGGTCCTGGGATCGAGCCCCGCATCGGGCTCCCTGCTCCACGGGAAGCCTGCTTCTCCCTCTCCCACTCCCCCTGCTTGTGTTCCTGCTCTTGCTGTCTCTCTCTCTGTCAAATAAATAAATAAAATCTTTAAAAAAAAAAAAAAAAACTTACACTGCTAATGCTTTTTCTTTAAAAATAAAATTCACAAGGATACAATAAAAATCCTCACTTTGCTAACATAAAAAATGAGATCAATTTATATTGTTTTTAAACTTTTCTTTCAATTTGTTTTGTTTTCCTTTGATATATTATGGAAACCTCCTCATGTTGGTACATATATAGAATTTACAGAAAGCTTTTAGTTTTCTGATATTCATTCCATATCTAATCTTCTAAGGGAATAATTTGTAGTGATTTCAAGCAGTTTATTTTCTACACCATATCCAATATCATCATACAAGAAGGTGTATTCAGTGAATTGGAGGGTTTTTTTTTTTCCTATTTTGTGCTCTAAAATAGAGTATCAGTATTTTTCTAAGGCAGGCCATCTGAACATGGTTTTGTTTGTTCTTTGCTGTTTTGATTTTAGAATGTAACAAGTGAGCGTAACAGAAAGGTATATTTTGAAATATTAACAATTATCTTTCTCCAGTATTTAGTTTTCTTTTCTGATTTTCATTAGGCTATTCTGAGCTTCCTATTTCAGAGAAATGATATGACAGCAGACATTAGAATAGGGGGTGGAAACCAGGTGTAGACTAGATTTTACTCTTCAGAAGTCCAGATTCTTTCAGGAAAACAAGAACAAAAAACTTTTACAAAACATGGAAAGGTAAAAGTTCAGTAAGAGCAAGGCTTCGCTGGGTGCTCTCCTTCCTCTCCGCAGCGCCTCCACACTCTCGGGGAGAAGGGATGATTCAGAGAAGTAGTGGACTGGGAAGGAGAGACAGAGAGGACATGCAGACAGACACGTGGCCTCAGAGAGGCAGATGGTAGTTTCTTGAACCCCATCCTGACCTGAGTGATCACAAGGACCCCCACACCCTCTAAAGTGGAGGGACAAGTGAAAAGCTATCAGATTAAAAGAACAATACAATGGAGACCAAGGCTCTGTTGGCCCTAAAAAGAGCCCTAAGGAAAATGGGAATAGTGATATTAGGCAAATTAAGGTTTCAATAATCCAAGGAAATGAGGACTTGAAAGAGTAATACACTTTTTTAAAGACAAATAAAATCATGCTTCTTATTCTCTAGGCCTTTGGACTAAGATCTTTTCTATTATATAAGTTAATTAATCTGCTTCTCCTAAGTGAACTGGAATCCTAATATGTTATTTGTGACATTTATTTAAGTTGAATAAGCCTAAGTACTGTGCCATTTTGACTATAGCTCAATATACTCACAGAAGTGATTCACAAGTTTATAAATAATCGGGAATGGCATCTTTGCAAGAGGCACTACAGTACTAAAAAGTGTTCTAGATTTAGCAGAAAAATAAGGGTGAAGAAGATCTATGGATTCAAAGCACAACAAAAAATGTTCATTTTCTTCTACTTTAGAAAATAAATTTAAATTAAGAAACTTATTTTAAGTGTCAAAAAGTGCAACAGCCTGTTTCTTTAATTTTTCTAGGTTTGATTTTGAATATTGGTAATGAAAATATCTTGTCTTAGTTTTATAAAATAACTTCTTTGCATATTTAACTGCACATAACAATTATTTTCATTATGACTAAAACCAGACACTAAATTTTCTATAAGATTTTATAAAACTTATATTTGCAGAATTTGACATAAATATGATGATGAAGATTATGAATATCCTCAGGTGAAAATATTCATCCCAGCTAAACAGAGAACATGCACCTCAGCTGTGGACATTGAGAGCATTGGAGTATATTGAACATAGAAATTTAGTTAATAAAAGGATTATGCCACAACTTGAACTGTTGAAAGTGAGGTTTAGACCTCTGTTCAAATACTTTTGCAAGCATATAATTTTTTGTTCTATTAGGCCTTTATTAATAGTGGTTATATGAGGCATCTTAATTTCCTGTGCTTCTATTTCTTTATAAAATTAAGATAATGTTAGTTTCTACTTCATGGAATAATTGTGAAGATGAAATGAGTTAATTCATGTAAATTCTGTTTTTTTTAAAGATTGTATTTATTTATTTGAGAGAGAGAGTGCAGGAGCAGAGGGAGAGGGAGAAGCAGACTCCCTGCTGAGCAGGGAGCCCGATGCAGGGCTCGATCCCAGGACCCTGGGATCATGACCTGAGCTGAAGGCAGACGCTTAACCGACTGAGCCACCCAGGCAACCCCATGTAAATTCTTTACAAGAGTGCCTGGCACATTGGAAACATTCAAAGACTGACTATTACAATTGTAATTGTAGCTCTGAGATGGTAAGCCAAGAGTAGTTGGCAGTCACCATGATACCACATGGATCTTGACAATGAAACCAGAGCAGAGTAGAATTGGAGAAGAATCTGTCCTGAGGAAGTTATTCCAATCTCAGATTTCATTTCTGCTGGAAGCTCATGGATTCTGAGTTATGTATATCAATAAATTCCACGCATTTTTTTCAAAGCACTTTTGGCTTAGATTTTCTGTCACTTGCATCTAAAAAAATTCAATACTAAGGAACAACATAAAAATAAACAGCTTTACAATTCAGAATAAACTGAGTAATAGTAGGGTGATTAAAAAAGTAAGGACCCCTATATTTTGGTCTGGAATAAGTGAAACATATATCATTGCTTTGACTTGCACTTCTAAAGTTCTATCATGTATCATTCACCTTTGCTGCAAAGCAAACAACTGTAAATTTAAGTGGCTTAGAGTAACACTTATTTCTTGCTCACATTAGAGATTGATGATCAAGGATGAGCATTGGCTCAGTTTAGCTCAAACTGTCTCAGATTGTCTCTATTCCAAAACTCAAGCTGAAGGAGCAGCCCTTATGAGGAACATGCCCTTTTCTTGAAGGGCAAGAGGCAAAGAGGGTGAGTTGAACCACCCAATTGCAGTACTATCTTCTGCTCTTACGTGACAAATAACACAAAACACAAAAATGGCATAGAGTTTAATGGCTCAAATCTCACAGGCTAAAGCAAGTCATAAGACTGAGACATCATCAGTGGGACAGGGGAGTATAACTATTCATCAAAAGCACAGGCAAGCCATTGGGTAGTGGTGGTGTGATAACCCTCTAAAGAAATATAGGGAATGGATGAACACAATAATATCTGGAATATTAAAGTATTTGTTAGAAAAACGGATTTGGGAGTATAATGCTTTTTACTTTCAGTTTCAATAACATTATATAAAAAATTTATCATATCAGACTTAAGCTATCCTATTTAAAAGCAGAATGAGCTGGAAGGAAGCCCTTTCTATCTATTGTCTGCAATTTAAAATGGGTGGAAGAATGATTTTCTAGACTAAGATTAGTTTGAATAGTAGTAGGGGAGTGTAAAACTAGAGACAGACTGGAACTTAGAAGAAAATTTTGCTTTTCTGTGCTTTAAAGCTTCTCTTTTAAATGCAATTTTCATGCTGAAAAAGGAACACTTTTCTCTGTTTTAAAGAGACAGCTATGAGGCAAGGGCAGATTTAACCTACAGCCCAAATCATTATTATGAATTGTCCAGAGGTTGAAGCCAGGTGAAACCTAGCAGAATGATTAATCTGATAGCTAATGGTTATTGAGTATTTAATATTTGTTAGGCAGTGTAGTGTTCTAAACACTTTATATGCATTATATAATTTATTCAGTATTGCAACTTCATAAGGTAGGCACTATTAACATCCTCCTTGTGTGGATAAGGAGGAGCTTGTTTAAGTAACTTGTACAAAGTACAAGTACCCAGCTAGGAAATGATGAAGCTGGAGTTCAAGCCTAGCAGGCTGGCTCCTAATCTAAATTATTAACCAGTGAATATACTACTATCTTGCAAGACAAAGTATCAACAACTTGCTCCTATGTTTCTGAAATCCTCAAATAGGTTCTGGATTCCAAGATTGCATTTTCGCTTTACAAGAAATTTTGGAAAATCAAGAACAAAAGGAAAAACTGAGTAACTTTTCCCCCCCATGCTTCCATTGTATGAGTTAAGAAAGACCACATCTGTGCCCATTACCCACCTCCAGGCTTCATACTACGTTCAGAAGGGCTCAAGGAGCTCACGTCAGGAGTTCAAGAGAGGTGACCCTCCTCCAACTTCCTCACCTTCATGTGCAGAAGTCAGGGGACTGTCACTGAACCATTCTCCTCAGAGCAAACTCTCTCCTCCACACTATAACTATGGGAATGAAGAAGGTCCTGGAACTCAACCTGCTTCTGGGAAACCCATCTCTAATCCTGAGACTCTTCCTATCACTACTTGCCCAGGACCATCAGGATTATCCACAGTATTCTCTCTATTCTGGTTTCTTTTAGTTACAATGGAAGTGTAGTCACCTTAGTAATCTGTGATCTTTATATTCCCATATAATTTTTTTTTTCCTCTGGGCTGGATCAATACTTAAAAGTTTTAATCCAATGGTAGCTCTGGAAATCACAGTCTTTAATAAAATCCTCTTATCTCTTCTCTCTGCAATTTAATCTTCCATTTATAAACTTCTCCATGAAATTTAAATCCTGGAATAATTGTTGATCTCAATTTCTCTTCTACCATTTTCTCTTGAACTCACTCTGAGACCTCTTCTTTCCCACCCCACATACACCCTATGGAAATTATTCTGCTCAAGATTAACTGTATCTTCTATGTTTATATGGTTAATTCTTAATCTTTGTATTACTTGACTTACCGGTAATTTTTGACACTGCTTATTTTTGAAATTTTTTCTTCATTTGGCTTGTAGGAAACACATTCTCTTGCTGTTCTTTTTTTATGGATATCCCTTCTATCTCTTTTTGTGTTCCTGTTTTATCACCACAATATTAGCCTTTGGATCAGATACAGTCATATGACTTTAAATACTATCATTACACTATTAATTCTAAAATTTGTATCTCTAGAGCAGACATCTTCCCTAAACTATAAACTTGTGAATGCAGATCCCTAGTCAACATTTCATTTCAATTTCCAAAAGATATCTAATATCTGGTATATCCAAAGTATCTTCTCCTAAAATTTGCTTGCAGACAGTCTTTCCCATCTCAGTTCATGGGAATTCCAACTCACTCAAAATACTAACTCCAAATACTAACAAATACTAACCAAACTCCAAAATGACAAAAAGATGGTATCAAAATATTAAAATCAGACACAACGGATTATATGATAAAAATGTTTTATGAGATCTAATCAGTCATTACTTAAGCATAAAAGGAAAAAAAAATCATGAAGAAGATAACACCATGAATGTTTATACATTTCACTTAGCCTCTACACTGACATATTAAGCAGAAAATGAGAAAGAGAGAAAAAAAAGAAAGAGGGAGAAAGGGAGAGAAGGAAAGAGGAGAGACAAGCAGAGAGGAAAGGAGAGAGGGAGAGAAAGAGGGAGAAAAAACAGAGAGGAAAGAGATATGATTTAAACAACAGAAGCTTAATTTAGCAGTCTTATATAAACACACTTTTTCCGGCAGATATATTTTTAAAAATCTGATCACTAACTATACTAAAGAAATAGATTTGTAAAATATAAAAGAAATATACAAAATAATAATCTATGACCATACTTCTTTAAAAATATTAAAATAATAGTAAGCAATACCAAAAAGCTTTAAGGAAATCTGTATTTTTTCAAGAAATAGAAAATATGGTTTAACTAATACATGGTCAAAGAGATAATCACATTGCATATTATAAAATATCCAAAACTGAACAGCAGATAAAATACTACATTCTCTAACTACACAGTTAATACACTTGGATAATGTACTTGGATGAAACTTATAACTTCAATATATAAGTTGGAGTCATTTTCTGAATTACAAAAAAAGACAATCTAGTTTAAAAAATTAGAAAAGTAGGGAAACCAAATAATATGGCCTGAATGGGACAACAAAGAGAAGAGCAAGAAATAACAGCAACAATGAAGAAAAAGTTTTAAGCAGTTTTTTGAAAAAAACTAATACCAAGAGCAAACCTCAGCTTGAGGGTTCAACATAAAATTGAAAACACACTTAACAATGTGACAAAAAAGGGAGTCAAACTAAATAAGAAAGAGATTAAAGTAATATATTAACTTTGTCCTGATACTCTAAAAATACATGTTTAATCTTGTGGAAAGTACAAATTACCAAATCGAATATATTTTTTAAAATATGTCTGAAAAAATTAAGGAATATGAAACATAAAATCATAATTTTTCCATAGTAAGGACACAGTAAAGGTACTACCCCAAGATAATTTAAGCATTGAGTTTTATGAACTCTTCAAGAAGCATATAAAGTCTTATACATTCTTTCTTATCAAATGGAGGAGGGCAATGTAGTGTAGCATTCACTTCAAGAACACACAAGGACTCAGAAAACATAATTTAAATCTATTTTATTAAAATGTAAATGCAAATATCTTAGCTAAATATACAAAATGAATTTGATATTATTTTAATCTATAATAAAATATTTTTAGGTAACTTTAATTAGATTTAAAATTTTTGTAATGAATATGTAATAAATCCTACAAAAAATCATAGTCAGTGGGAAAATGTTAGGAGCATTTCCTTTGTAAGGATGGACAAGAAATAATGGCAACTATATGGTATTTTAGTCAAAAGTAGAATATAGTCCCTAGGCAATGGAAAAGAAAAGTAATAAAAAGCAAAATAATTAAAAGTAATGAAACAAAATTACTCTTAGCAAATGTTAGAATGCACACAGATAACTCTTAGAGCCTCTACAGAAAATATTCAAAGTAGGATATGAACACTATGAGACCAATCATGTAAAATTTTCCAAACCAACCATGCCACATTCATTTTGTGGATGCACTTTGTGCTGTGCTTTTCTGTTGTTGACCTGACACCACCATCACTCTACTGAACCCTGGGAACTACATTTCCCAGAATGACTTTCCCCTTAATGTGTCAAGTTCAAGTGCAAAAATGAGAGGCGCTCACAGATTCAGAAGCTGGAAGTGAAGTGGCAACCAGCATTTTTAGACTGCCCAAACATCAATTTCTGGTGTCCACCACAGGATCAGCACACATCTCTGGCTGCCCTTCTTCTAGACCTTTCCCATGACTGTTGACTCTCCACCTCCACGCTTTACTCCAGTGCTTCAGTTTAATGTTGATCATGTTTTGTTTTGTTTTGTTTTCTCAAAGACTGTTTTTTTAGAGCAGTTTTAGGTTAATAGCAAAATTGAGAGGGATGTACAGAGAATGACTTTTTCACTGATTCTCTGGCTACAGCACTTCCCACCCTGCTGCCCTGTTTTCTACATTAAACCCATTCGCATATCACCTGTTAGTGATTCTATTTTTTCTGACTGATACACATACATACATAATGACATTATAAATAAATGGTCTGGAAAGATAAATATCAATATCAAGATACTGGTTATTTCAAGGCAAAGGGGAAGAGAGTGGTATTAGCAAGGGATACAATGGCAAATTCCAACTGTGTCATTTTTATTTATTAAGAAATGAAATCTGAGAAAAGTATAGCCAATGAACACTTGTTAAAGCTAGATTATACTAGGTAAATCAGTGTGTGTTAAAAACATTAAAAGTTTTATGCATTATTCCAGATTTTTAAAATATTTCCTTAAATAAAAAGATGTAAACGGGACTTTTTACCTGAGATGCTTTCCACTATTTCTTTTTAAGTCATCAGATGTCTTGTTTAACATACTCAATTATGGCCAGAAAAGTATAATTATATTGATGAATATGACTGATATAAAACACTAAAATTATCATCATCTGGGCTGACATTAGGTGTCTAGACACTTTGCCGTTAAAATGATATATTATTAGTTTCAGAGGATTTCATGAATGAACTTGATTTCCATTTCAAATTCAAATTTTTAGTCAACCATAACATATTACAGCAATGTTTGCTATATCATCTCTTTGAAGTGCTATTTAAAAACTATCTTTGAAGAAACTTGAAATTTGAGTGTTAATTGAGAGAGGGAATGAGTGCATCCTCATCCTTCTCCCAAATGGATATCACTAGGTTCCCTCACCATGCTCACTTTACAGTGCAAATGAAGATGAGAAACCTGTTCAAATGCTAAGCTGGCCTAATTATGCTACAGCTGTCTAGTAAACTCTTCACAAAAGAAGGAACAAGAACATTATTTTGAAAAAGTTCATTTAGGGGCAGCCGACTGGCTCAGTTGGTACAGCAGTCAATTTTGGGATCTTGGTGTCCTGAATTCAAGCCCCATGTTGAGTATATACCTTATTTAAAAAAAAAAAATAATAATAAAAAGTTCATTTATAGTTTTCAAAAAAGGATAAAACATTTTTATGAGTCTTATATTATGGTTTTATAGAGACAAGAAGTATTAACATAGAGTGAGGGCATCAAAAACCATTTGAAACCTATGTATACTACGGTAGTCTTGGTCTTAATCCTAATAATACCCCTACCCACCTATGGCCATTTCTTCGGTTGCTAATAATTAGCTTCTGTATCTTCGATATGGTTCCCCAAAAAAAGAAGTCCTATGTATTATTTTGTGACCTAAAATTGCAAAATAAACTTTATCTCATTTTTAAATGCTTCCAGATGAAAGACTTGAAACACCATGAGAACTGTTTAGGAGTTTTCAGACATTAGCCATATATTAAGCCCATCCTGTGAACCACATGTAAGATCTGCACACAATCATACTTCATGTGAACATAGTGGGGTAACTCAAAGTTATTCATAATTTACTTTCATAAATACCTGGAAGAACTGCAAATAGAACTCACCTTCTCTGGGGCTTTGAGATTAGGAAACAAATCATTTTCCCTTCTCCAGAAATGCTTCTAGATTCTTTTTTTTTTGACAATTGCCAGAATGGGATCTGTGTTTTTGCCCCTGAGAGAATCTGAAAATTCCAATTTGACCCCTTTACCTCCTTACCTTCTTCCCCCACTCAAGGCATTAAGAGTCAGTGAACTGGCATCAGACCACTAAAGTTTTCCTGAGTCATTCAAAATTTGAAACAGCTTAGATGTTACTCCATATGCAGCTACTTTATAGAAAGTCTCTCTTCATAAGCCTGAATACTGGAAATGATAGAGCCATTCAAAGGAAAATCTTATGGTTGAAGAATAGAGAAACTAAGAATTTTGCTTCTTTAAGACAACATGAATAAGATTAAAAAGAATCTTGAAAGAGCTGAAAGAGATTATGTAGAAATATTACTGTGAACTGAGAAAAAAAGAATTGAACTTCCAGTAAATAAGATCTGGTCTCTGAGTAGAAGTGAGCACAGAGTGTTGGAATATGCTCACTGAGAGTGTCCTAAGTGTTCCTGTATTATAGTGCTAAGCATGTATTAGGCATTGCATAGATTTGGTCATTTATAAAAAAAATTATTTTATGTCTACAGTGTCGCAATCACTATGTGGGAGTAAAGGCCTATTGAAAAGCTCTTGAACTTGGGGCTCCTGGGTGGCTCAGCCGGTTAAGCATCTGCCTTTGGCTCAGGTCATGATCTCAGGATACTGGGTAGATCCTTGCATCGGGCTCCCTGCTCAGCGGGGAGTCTGCTTCTCCCTCTCCCTCTGCCCCTCCCCCTGCTTGTGCTCTCTCTCTCTCTCTCTCTCTCTGTCAAATAAACATCTAAATAAAATCTTTAAAAAAGGACAAGCTCTTGAAACAGTATATATAAGCAGCAATAAATAAGTGCTCCTTCAATGTAATATGATAGTGTATAAATGGATTATGCATAAAGAGAAATTAGCAAAGTTCCATTCAATCTTAGAATTAAAATGAGAACCTCAGTGTACTGTTTCTTCAGTTTATGATTTAGTTTGAATATCATATGGAAGAAGCTACTGAATACATTTGCTAGGTTAATGTCACTTGTAATCTTGCTAACTTTTAGATTGATGGATATATAGGATGTCTGGGCAATCAGGAACAGGGTAACTAGTGACAGAAACTAAGATATTTAATGTGGTGTAGACTGTTCAGAATAAAATGAAGAAAGTCAAATTCTCCACTTTATAGCCTGACAATAGTTTTTTCTTTTTTTTCTTTTTTTTTAACTGCAGTGCTAACTCTTCATTCTATGGAGATAAAAAATTCTCACAGTGTCTGACTTAACAATTTGTGAGACTTTTTATTCTTGGACTTATTCATTAATATATTATGTGAAATAATTTGTGACAATTAACTTCTGTAATAAATGTCTCCAGTAGAAATAATTATTCCTTTCTTCCCACTCATTCACTGAATGGGTGACTGCTGTAGGTCAGAAAGAATCATTATCTCCTATTTTGTAAGAGACCTACAATTTCTTTCACTTACAAGTCATCTACTGCTCCTATTACATTCTAACAAGGAATATTACAACTCTTGTTAGTTCTGCATTAAGACCGCTGCTATTACTACTATTAATATTGTTGTTATTTTATTTTCTGAGTGAAGAAATGGGATTACTGCATAGATGACTGTTTGTCTTGTGTTTGGCTTTATTTATTTGTTTAGAAACTTTAATTCCCATCAACCTTATTTCCATTTTGTTTGCCTCTGGAAGAGCAGCCTAAGACCACTCAGTGGCTGTTGCTACCCATTCAGTGGCCTGAGCAGTGGGAGCTGCAAACCAGTTCTCAGTGGCCGGCTGGGCGCTCCAGTCTTCAGTAGGGAACAGCATAGAGGGCCCCTGCATGCCTTCAGATCAGTCTGCAACTTCAGGTTGAGTAGCAGTGAACTCAGGTGCTGGAGCAGTCCATTCACCCTGAAATTCCTCCTTGGTCACAGCCTTTTCGGCAGCAGCATGGTCCTCTTTTTCAATCTCTTCAGGATCTCTGTAGAAGTAGAGGTCAGGCACGACTTCCCATGGGACTTCCCGGGCCAGCATCCACCACAGCAGACCCCCCCGAGTGAGCTCCCTTGTTGGTGCACGGGATGGCAGTGTCCACGTAGTGCAGTCTGTGTTAGGCTGAGCGATGGTAGGCAGGAGGCAGGTTAACATAAGACATCTCTGTGAGAGGCTCGTGGTCAGCCCTGGGATCAGTAACCAGTCTGGGCTCCCAGAAGGCTGCCTGAATCTGGTTAGTGAAAGTTCCAGGAGGGAAGCGGTAGGAGTGGCTCCAGTAGCAGCAACAAACTTCAGCGCAGCTCTCCGGCCAGTATTCCCAAACAATGGAACACTGACATCAGCTGGGTTTTCAACGGCAACAATGGCATGAGCTGCCGAAGAAGCTTCTCCCAGGTTCTTTACAGATGATATATAGTTGCCATCACTTTTCCTTTTGTGGATGTATTCTTCCATTTGGAAGTCAAGGTCGATGCCACCTAAATGGGTTCCTGCTGCAAGGAATTTGAGGACATCTTCCTCCTCCATTTGCAAGATGTCAAGGGCTCCAGACATGCTGAAGATTTCCCTTCGGGAATGCACGACAACACAGTATGGGGAAAGGCTATTTTGGTTTGTTTTAAAGGCAACAATGTAAACATTTCTAGTAATGTGCATTGTCAAGTTCCTTTTGTAATAATATATTACAAATATAATTTTTGCAGAAACCAATACATAGTGTACATAATATTATTGAACTTTACTTTGTAAACTGATTTGACTAACACCTTGACATTCAAAAAGTATTTTTTTTTTTTTTTTTTTTGTACTGGTTCAGAGCTAAACACTCTGGAGCCTATATAGACAATTAATACTTATCCCGTTATCAGCCTTAATAGACTTAAAGTACTTCCAATTTTAGGGTTTTTCTTGAAATATCTGTGAGACACTATTATACTTCTAAATCTTCTGTGTTTTCCCTCATTTATAATCTCTTTGTCTATGCCACATTCTGTTGCTTAGGCTTCCTAGCACTTCATTTTGTTTTATTAGATCTAAGATAAGTTGTGAAGATCACAGAGTAAGTAACCAGGAATTGTAAGTATATAATGGGCTTTTTTAGGCAAAGGAAGGAGAATGACTGACAAAGTTTAAAACTGTGAGTAAGGTTCAGAGTCACTGATGGCAGAAGAAGAGTCTGTGAGGTTAACTTGAGCTTATTCTGAGGGATAGACATGCCCTGCTGTGAACTTGAGTTTTAACCAGCAAAAATTAACAGCCATATAATGATTTTAAATTTCTGAGTAGGATAACTATGACATTTGAGTTACGGAAAGATACATTTGAATGGCAAATAAAGACTACAAAAAGGTTGCCAAAATAACTTGAAAGAGAAAAATGGTGGCTTGAAATAAATGATTTGCTATGGATGTTACATAAAGAATGATGAAAACTGTCATGTACTCATTGCTTTATTCTAGGTTCCCCAGAACACAGAGCCTGAGGTAAAAGCTATGTGCTACTACTTTATCAGGTAGTACAATCGTGGGGTGCTGGGTTGAAAGTAAAGGAGAGCAAAGCCTATAAAAGTGTAAAAGTCAGACTGTATGATGGTGCTGACAGAGAGACTATGTGGACGGAAGATAAATACATATGCAGATTAAGTATAGATTCCAGTGGGTATTACTGCTGCCCTTTTCAGAGGAGAGAAGGTGTTTGAAAAGGTGACATGACACTAAGCATCTAACTAGTCTTGTTGAAGGATGATGTTATTCTGAGATCTATCATTGGTCTCTGCTACTAACAGGTTAGTTGTATGGCAGTAGCTGAAGCGGTTAGCTAGTTCAGCCTACAAGTGCTACTACATTTATTATGGCGCCCATGCATTTGTTCCATTATTCACAAAATTTGTGGTCTTGTAGACCATTGTCCAAACTTGGGTGGAATAAGAAGGAAGGTTTACTGAAAGTCACAGCATTAGTCATTTTTGTATGCATTACATGAAAAATAAAGATCCACATGCTTTTGCTCAGTCACTTCCATGGGTCTATCCATATTTCTTGTCTCTTCCCCAGAACTCTGAATTTTTATCTTCCAGGTTTTTTTTTTTTTCCCCTTTCCAAATACAGATAATCAATCAAACCTTTTAAATCTGTCCTAGAGGTCATGTATGCTCGTTCTTCTGGCCACTTCTCATCCATAGAAAGTGACAACTAAGTGATTGCACACAGCTTTGCTTACTGAAATGATGTCCTTCATAAGTGCACTTTAGTACCACCGCTTTGTAGAGATGTAATGAGGCAGAAGTTCCTTTCACCTAACACAAACATATTGCAATAATCCATCTGTGAATGGGTTGAGATTTCTCCTACTTTATCAGTTGGTCATAGGGAACCCCCACGAATTCATAAGTATGAATTGAAGGAAAGTCATTTGTATCAAGAGATAGGTGACACAGGCATCAGAATTACCTGTCATGTAATTTAAATATGCATTTGATCTGCTTGGGACAAACCTCTACTGTGGTGTTCCAATTTCACAATAGACATTTCCTATTTTGCTTGATATTATGCCAAAATGATATGATAAAACATACCACAAAATGGACAGCTCCAATAATATAGCCAATTGGTGTTTCCTGGCAAACAACAGTTCTTACTAGGACCACAGCACCACCTCTCAATTCATTCCTTATGCTTTACTGAGGGGGGTATTATCTAGGCTATTCTGAAAGATAGACTTGTGGTGGGTTCTTAGCTCATAAGTATTAAATCCATTTTATCTTCCCCTATTCTCAGAATCTTCTGATTTCATCCTCACCACTATGTCAAGGAAGTAACAACATTTATTCCTAATTTACTGTAATGAAGTGCAGGATTCAAGTAGCCAATTTAATAGGTTATTAGGATATTTTAGGAGTCCTTTAATGGTTATAAATTCCCCTGAAGTAATTAAGTTGTCTCCTATTAAAACATATTTCCCAATCTTTGCATGAATATACTCAAGATCTATGCTAAACATTGTCCACAGTTCCTGTCCAGCAAAAGTTAGCTGGGTTCTATACTTCCTTTAATGTGTAAGCTATTTCTTTCTAGAAGAGATTTTACTTTCCTGTTTGGTCTGTGATTAATCCTGATGCTTGCTATTGTCTCAGAAGCAATGAAGGGAGGCAAGAAAAGATCTTTTATGGAAACAAGTTCCATCTCTATAAACACCTAATTCAAATGGGTCATTTCAAGGTCACCATTCAAGGAAGAGACTGCTTTCCTCTAACAAGAGAAAGGGGGCATCTTCTGCTGAAATAATGAATTCAGTGGAATTTGGGAATTCAGATTTATCAGACTTGTCCATCCATATTTCCCATCACAGATTTCAGAATTCTACTCTTATCCTATCAGAGCCCTAACATTGACAAATGAGATTTGTTAAGGCTGCACACTTAATTAAATCACACAGTCTAACTCCTTTACAACTAGATTTTGCCTTGAGATTACAGCTTTGAAGAATTTTATAGAAGTTACAGTATGCCATGAGATATCACTTGATGCCCAGGTATTAGAGGAGTTGGCTGTTGAGTGATCTAATTGTCATTGTCCCACACAGTTCTAAGATGACAAAACCACACATTCTAATGCCTTAGTTTCCACCTGTACCTCATTCAATCATCACTGTCTTGATGAGTAACTCCTGGATCCTTTGAGATGGCCAAGTCATAGCTTAATCAAATTTGGCCACATCCTTCATGTTGTCTCCCAAACAAGATTTTTTATTCCTTTCAATATGGATAGGCTAAGAATTTCCCAAATTTTTAAGTTCTGCTTCTTTATTAACAATTCCATCCTAAAATCATTTTTCTTGTCACATTTTACTATAAGCATTCAAGAGAAACCAGCAGCTACTTCAACACTTTGCTTAAATACTGCCTCAGCCAAACATCCAATTTTATCGCTCTCAAGTTCTACCTTCTACAAGACACTAGGATATGAATACAATTCAGCCAAACTCTTTGCCATTTCATAACAAAGAATCACCTTTCCTCTAATTTCCAATAACATGTTCCCATTTCTGTCTGTCACCTCATCAGAATAGCCTTTACCATCCATATGTCTACCAACATTCTGTTCACAACCACTTAGATATACTCCAAGAAGATGGAGGTTTTCTCTATAGCTCTCCTCTTCTCCTTCTGTGCCCTTACCAAAATTGCTTTAATGGTCCATTCACAGCAATCTTGGCTTTCTTTAGCATGTACCTCCAAATTCTTCTAGCCTCTACCTTTTATCCAGTTCTAAAACCACGTGCATATTTTTAGGTGCATGTTACAGCAGCACTCTGCTTCTCAGGACTAATATGTATATTTTTTAGGGTTTTCCAGAGAAACAGAACCATTAGGATATATAAAGAGACAGAAGAGGAAATGTATTGCTGCAATTGGCTCATGAAATTATGGAGGCCAAGATACGCCACAACATGTCATCTACAAGCTGGAGAACAATAAAACCTTTGGTATAATTCAGTTCAATTCTGAAGGTACAAGAACCAGAAACTCCAATGTCGAAGGGTAAGAGAAGACGGATGTCCCAGCTCAAGGAGAGGAAGAGAGAATTCGCCCTTCCTTCACATTTTTATTCAATTCAGGCACTCGGGACTGGATGAGGCCTACTACATTGGTGGAATGATTTTCATTACTCAGTCTACTGATTCAAATGCTAATCTCTTCCAGAAACACCCTCACAAACACATCCAGAAATAATATTTTACCAGCTATCTGGACATCCTTTGGCCTAGTCACATAGAATTAATCATCATAATTGGTTAATTCAGTTAAAGAACAGAATGGGGTGCCCTCTCCTACCATCAGTTTACCTTGTCTTGTCCACAACTATCTTCAGACGTTACCAGGTGTAAACATAGGCACATTGTCTCCCCTTTCCTCATTCAATTTCTGCTAGTCTTGGTCTCTGGTCTTTTATGCCACATCACTTTTTTTCTTTATGCTTTGCCTGATAATGAGAATTAAACCTGATACTCAAAGAGAGCAAGTGATTTGTCTATTCCTATATAGAAAATTTCTGAACTAGGAGTTGATCCCAGGTCACCTGAATCTTTCCCCACATGCAGTATGATAATATTACCAAGATTATTGGAAAGTTCATATTATTGCATAGATCATGCTGACAAGTACAAGTATCTGTTTCAACACAGATATAATGACTATAGCATTAGTAATCTGGGCAAAAATGGGCTTTTTTTCTTCATAATTTAGAATCTAGATATAGAATATGAAGTATATACATATATTCAAATTATATTATTATTTTGATAAGGAATCAGGAAAAATAGCTATTTTATTGATTTTCCTTTTTCTAACATAACAGAGTATACATGTGAACAGTAGGCAACCAGCTGTTCCATATAAATGGTATTTTGCCTTGTTTTTCTGAATATATAAATGTGTATATATATACACACACACACGCATACATTTGTGTTTATTATGCATATGTTATTTATTACAAAATTATTTATTTAGTATCTATGTATTATTATTGTCAAATCTTTACATAATCCTTATTTTCTTTTTATTTTCTTTGACTCATGGCTAAATTTAAAACCATAGCATTTGCTTATTGTTGAAGTACTGATTCAAACAGAAGGTAACTGCATTTCCAAGAAATAAAATAAGACTGAAATAGCACTGAGGAAAAATTTTGGCACTATAGGTTGTGTAGTGAGATCATGAGAAATCTTTACATGTTTCCCAAGGACAATATTCTTTGGTATCATGTGATAAAGTATACACAGGAAATAAGAGAAACTAAAATTTGTCTTGGGCAAAGGACCTTTTTAGTTCCTTGATCCATATAAGTTTGATGAACTCTGTCTGATTGCCTAGGGACGAATAACAGTCGGCTGGGGGCAGAGAGATATCTACAAATGACACCTTTAGATGACTTATGTGATTCTAATACAGTCACATCATTCAGTGCTCTTATACATATCCATTCAAGAGGAATTAAGCAAGAAATATTTCTCTGGAAAGTTGTGTTAATTCTTTTCCCAACATAAAAAATATTTTAAATTATCAGGTACTTAAAAATTTAAATAGAATTTGGGTAGAAACTTATATTTTTGTCTATAGCATTTGATTGGAATACAACCAAATAAAAAATATCAATAACTCATTTTACTAAATATATCATAAAGGACTAAAACCTATATGGCACATATATATCTTTGCATTCTCCCGGGTATTTCATTTCATAAATCGACTTTCCTGACCTTTTCCATCTCACAATCTGAAACTGTTACATAGAATGGAATGAGTTATACTATCATACTTCGTAGTACTCATAATTTAAATTTTAAAACAAAAGTTATTTAACAGAAAAATATGACTGTATCCAATATTAAAGACAATGCTAAAATTTATCATGAATTATGTCTAAACTACATGTTATATTTAAAGAGAAAAGATGGTTTCTGAACATTCCACTAGTTGTTCTTAAATCTTAAACATCCCATAACTTAACTTTTGGCCCTTCTATATGAGCCAGGTAATCTTCCTTACCTAAATACTTTAGCTTGTGCATTTATTCTTGGCTCTCATTTGAACTCCCTCATACTTGTAATTGATTCCTGAGGGCTTGAGAGTGAATTACACTTCCTTTTTTTTTTTTTTTTTAAGAGATGGCAGAGAGGGGCAGAGGGAAACGGGGAGAGAGAGAATCCTAAGTAAGCTCCATGTCCAGCACAGAGCCTGACATGGGGCTGCATCTCAGGACCCTGAGATCATAACCTGAGACAAAACCAAGAGTCGGACACTTAACTGACTGAGCCACCCAGGTGCCCTGAATTACACTTACTTTTTAAATAATATTGCTTAGGGAAAAATCACAACTTTATAAAATTGATTATAATGATTCTTTCTTCTTTCATGCAGAAATCCAGAAAGAAGTTCCCACAAAGTTGCAAAATTTGACCAGTTTTTTAACTAATTACTCACCAAATCCATAAAGTCAGAAAACTTCCGGGTGATAATTGAAATACAGAGAACTAGGACTATATGCAACATCCCTATAACTATATCTGATTTCTGGATCTGGGTCCTCAGGAAAATACAGTACTCCCAGGAAATCCACTTTATCTATAAACTTGTAAAATTTCACTGGGTAAATTTTTATTCCAAAGAAACTAAGACAGTTTATACATTGGCTAAGCCAAGAGCACTGCTTGGGGAATTTAACTGTTTTGCTCAAACTATCACTGGCCATCTGTTATTGAAGAGAGGTCTTTAGATCCTGAATTATCTAGGCAGGCTGAGGCTGTTGAAAGAATAACTTGGCTAAATACTCAGTTTTCCATGTCAATCTTTTAGATACATACTGTATAAGGAATGAAGAACAGGTTTTATTATTTCTTAGTGTTGATATTACATGTCTGAAAACTTACTCAGACACAGAAGAATATCCATGTTTCAAATCTGTGTGTGTGTGTGTGCGTGTGTGTGTGTGAAGATTTTGCTGTGATGGTTGAACTGTGTTTCTTTTTAATAATATTCATGACATATTTGTTCAGTTTTGAATAGCTTGAAAACACCAACTGAAAAAATATTTAGCAAGTTGTTTAAGAAAATAAACATTTGGCACAGTTTGCCCTGAATTTTGGTTCAGGTTCAAAGGATAAATGCCTCAACATTAAGCATTTCAGAATAAATATAAATTTTTATTATCTAATTTACTTTGTGAGGATCTGAAACTTCTAGCTTCTTTCTTTGTGTTGAAAAAGAGTCTTTAAAAAAAAAAATTCCCACAGTAAGAGTAATGTTAATGGTGAATATTAGATTAGGTTAGGTTAACAACTTTGTTTTGTGAAAATCAAAAGCAGAAATAACACATTATCAAAAATAAACTTTCAAATTACTGTATTATCTCCACAAATCTTTGATGAATAGTTAATTATAATGATATAAAACACTTGTTTTTAACCCTTAACATGTACCGAGAAAAGACTTCAAATTTTTCATTTACATAAAGTAATTTTATTATTGTAAAAATTATATTGTTATTATTATTATAAATAAATCAGGAAACGATACTTATTTTACTGATTTTCGTACTTCTATCATGATAGAGTGAGCATATATGGGGACACTGGGACCAGATGTTCCATATAAATGGGTATTTGTTATATGCCAAGCATCTATTAGAGTGCTCAGAAAAATAACACTTTTGAATAAATGAATGAAAAGAACAAAAACAGAAGCATTTTAGATATGACATTTTAACTATACTTAAAAATAATACTTATTTTATTTGATGAAATGATTCTATGCAATTATAAAGCAGCCCCTGCCCACCTACACCAGGATTTTCCATATGTAGGGACTGCCTCCCACATTTACCAAGAGGCGATGGTAAGGGGAATAAATAGGAATATGAAGGTGGATGATGACATTTCATGACAAATGAGTCCGATGGTCTCGTTTGTTATCATATTCAGCCATTGAAAATGTGCCAATTCTTGCTCCTCAATAAGATTTTATTTTCTTCCACAATTCAGATAATGGACTCTATGTGGAATTTTGTAAAATGCTTCACTTAAATAGGAAAGTTTATAGCAATTTGAGTCAATATGCCAATGGAAGAAAAGACACAGGTGCTTTGATCTTTATATTCCTTGGAAAATATCTCAGGATTCTAATGTCATTTAAAAATATTTAAAGGACTTTTTTTAATATGAAAAAGCATTTTCAGTATTAGGACCTCATATTTTTATGTAAATTTAAGCTAGAATGATAAATTTACAAAATTTGAGGTGTTATTTGATCTAAACAGTTTTTAAAATTTAGCCGATGTAGTTCAAACATCCCTCTTCTTCTTTTTTTTTTTTTTTAAATATGGAAAGCTTCATGAATTTGGTGACATCCTTGTGTAAGGGCTATGCTAATCTCTGTATTGTTCAGAATTTTAGCTTAAGTACTGCCAAAGTAAGCACTCTCTTTTCCTTTCATGACAATACATTCTTTTGTTTCTTTGAGATTTAAGCTCACAGTGCATGTTCAAAAAAATAATTATGGAAGGAAACCTAATGAACATATGGAAAATGTTGATTTTGGACAGGTGAAAGAATGAAATGATCTGAAGTACTTGTTATAA
Organism: Phoca vitulina; assembly: GCF_004348235.1. Classification (NCBI taxonomy): domain Eukaryota; kingdom Metazoa; phylum Chordata; class Mammalia; order Carnivora; family Phocidae; genus Phoca; species Phoca vitulina. Next base: position 2,276,377 of record NW_022589711.1, read on the forward strand.
ATGCATATGATGAATTAGTCTGCCGGATTTAATAATATGTTCTATCCCTTTCAATTAAAGCTATTATGTGCAGATTCAAGTACTTTTAAAGATTAAATGTTACGTGGATAGATAGAAAAATGATACTATCATTGCATTCCATGTTCAATAGTATTTTGCATTATTTCAAAAGGTAAAAGTTTAATATTTTTATTTATAAAATATTTTTTAGGGTTTAAAACTGAATTTGTGGCAAAACATGTCAAATCAACCTTTAAAATATGGGGAACATTGGGGTGCCTGGGTGGCTCAGTCCATTAAGCATCTGCCTCTGGCTCAGGTCATGATCCCAGTGTCCTGGGATCGAGCCCCACATTGGGCTCCCTACTCAGATGGTGAGATATGAACTTCCATATCTCTGCTAAAAAGAAATACGTTAATTAAGAAAAAATAGAAGAGTCATTTTAGAAAACATTTATTTGATGGCAATAACTTCGGAATTTTAGCAGGCTTATTGAGAACTTGTTCACTTGCCACTTCATTCTACAGCATGATGGTACAGAAAGGATCTGGAAGCTTGCCACTTGAAAGAGGAAAGGTGGCAAACCTATAAATTACTCTTAATTATCAAAAATAGAATGCATAAAGTGACTTTCACACTCTTGAGTATAAAACACATCAAAAATTACCATTAGACATCCTCTTACAGCTATAATTCACTCACTTGATTTTACAGAGTTCTCAGTGTGCCTGATTTCCTTGGTCTACCTGTTTCTCCTCTCCCCGTCACTCATTATCCCTATTATTCCTCTCCCATTGACTCTTCAATTGGCACATTTCCATACTCCCCATTATGCTTACAAATAATCTCATTAAAAGAGTACAGCTCACCAAAGAGCACTTGTTACATCAAGGGTGGAACTGACATTAGACTCACTTCTCCATGGGCAGTATTCAAGTGTTTTACTGGAAATATACCCTCACATCTGGTTGCTGCTCAGTGGTTAAGTACATAGCCACATTATTGAGCTCAATTATTGCCTGCCTGAGCTAGAAAACAGTTTACAACATGATGAGAGGGTGAAAAGAATAGTGCTCAGTGAAGCGATCATTGACTGAAATATCAAGTACCTCTTGTGTCAAAGTGCTAACAACGTATAATCTAACAGCAATAATGTTTCAAGATCATGTGCTGATTACCTAGAGGTATTTATTCAGCATAATATCAAAGATATGTGCAATCTTTGTGACTGCAGGGACCATAAAGGCCCAGTTAGCAGCATAGCCAAGAAATTAAAAGACGACAAATACTTGAAGATTAAATTCCCATTTCCCACTCTTGATTCTGTTTACTATTTCATTTTGATCCAATTTTTCCCTCACACTTGTTAATATCAGAGGAAATTGGATATACTTGTAAAATGATGATTTTAGTTTGAAATGAAAAACACACCCACCAAAAATCTCGGTTGAACAACAGCTAACTATCAAAGAAAAGGACACACACACCTCCTCACTCAAGCACCTCCTGCCAAGAGAACTAGGGCTTCCTGCCTGCTTAGATAAGAGGCTGTCACATCATACACACGCACTTCTGAAGAGTGGGTGGTAGTGAAGGGAAAGCAGCAGGGTGGGGAGGGGGGGGAGCGGAGGATTCTTGATAGAAGATGAACTGTGCAAAAGGGTCAAGAAAGCAGTTGTCAGCCCAACATAGGACCCAGTTAGTGCCAGAAGATATGCCTTCATAGGACTGAGTTAGTGGCAGAAGGTAGAATGCACGTTCTGGCAAACTAATTTCATTTTTGTCTGCATAGTACATTTGTAAAATTACATAGAAGTAAATCGTTTCACAGATGCCTGCTGCCTAATATTGAATTTGGTTTCCTTGCTCAAGAACAGAGTTTTACCTCTTGATTAAGCCCTTACTTTCAAAGTCAAGTAACCCTTTTCATAGTCCGAAAGTCACTTGAGCTTTAAAATACAATGATTTTCCTTTCCAGGAAGTAAAGGTGACATAGTAGTGAAACTATTCCAGCACTTAAATATGCTACAAAAGCAAACATACTAGACCAATTCTAGCAATCCCATTCTCAATCACATAAGTGGAGAGATAAATTATTCTTTTTCACAAACACATCTGCTTATCTTAAGGGAGTCTGGAAATTATATCACTACCTTCAGAAATATTTAAGATCATTCCTATGTCTCATCAATCAGGGAATGCTAACTTATAGGCATCTTCTTTGCAATAAACCAAAGTCTGATCATTAGCAAATGATTTTCAAGGGAAAATCTGTAATGTATAATTCTAAAAAGTCTTTATTTGTAAAAAATAATATAAAAGTGAATCAGAAACTAAATGTAAGGGAGTCTTAAAAGAAGATTAAGTTCTTTAGTTTCTGTGATCCATGAATAATTTTTAAATTAAAATTTCTTATAAGATTTAAATAATATATAATGCATTAAAATTAAACTCATATACTACTCTAAATAGCATTAAACCCACAAAAACTTTACAGAATACAGCACAATATCCAACATGAGAAAATAAATTAATGATTTTTTGATGAGAATGATGCTTTCCTTTCTGTATCCAAAATTTTCTAATTTTTAATAAAGGATTTTTTTATAAGACCAATGGAACTTCTAGTATATTAATTAGCAATACTGACAGGAGTACTACTGGGTAGTGGTGTTTACCATTCCCTCCAAATATTGTCAGGATTTTCTCTAATAATTATTTAGGAAACTACAATAATTCTGAGCACATTTCTGTTCCACAAGATGACTTGCTAATTTTCTCCTCCCAGAAAGCTCAGAATATGACAGGAAATTTCAGAACATGACAGGAAATTTCAGGTATAATTAAAACAGATACTAGTGCAAATCTTAATGAACATAAGCATTCATTGTGACCAATGCCCTTCACAATTCTGATTTTTTAAAAAGATTTTATTTATTTATTTGACACAGAGAGAGAGGGAGTACATGAGAGAGAGAGAGCACAAGCAGGGGGAGTGGTAGAGGGAGGAGAAGCAGACTCCCTGCTGATCAGGGACCCCAATGTGGGGCTCAATCCCAGGACCCTGAGATCATGACCTGAAGCAAAAGCAGATGCTTAACCTACTGAGCCAGTGCCCCCAAAATTCTGATTTAAAACAATCCTGGAAACAGAATTGTGAAACAGAGAGTTTGCTTTTTTCCCGTTTAAATCATTGCTTCCTTTTAAAAATTCATATTAACAAAATAATGAAAGTTTTGGTGCTTCTAAGTCAAATACTGTAGTTATTTTATCCAAATTACATATTGCATCTGTACCTACTTCTATAATAGCAAATAAATTTTTTTTTTAAATTATACTTTTATTGACACTAAGTTAATAATCTCACTAAGTATTAGAATCAGGAGTATGGTAGGTCCCTGAGGGATTGAGTATTAAGCCATCATGAGCACAGTTAGGAAGCAGGGTGGCCAGCATATGTTACTGGGGTTTGTGAACTGTTCAACCGCACCTACTGGGGTGGGCTAATAAAACCTAAAATGCAGCCTGTGCCCTGGCCTGGAGTGAAGCTCTGCTTTTTTCTTTAAATATAGGTGCCTTTGCCTCTCTAGGCCAAGAGTCTCTGGCTACCTCAGGAGCAGGGGTGAAACTTTTGTATACAAGCTCACAGCAGCCCTGAAAGAGGGTGATATTGGAACAAAATCTTATTGTGTAATCATGAGATATACCATGATTTCAACATTCAAGGACCATTAACCGAAGTAGTTAACAATAAATGCATTTGTGTGTGTATGTGTATATGTGTGTGTGTGTATGTGTATTTAACATACTTTTACATAGATATATTGTGTGATTTCTTACTAGAATATAATTTCCTTGAGTTCAGGGAATATATCTGATTTATAATGGTAGCCTTTACAAGTCTGAGCTCAGATTTGAAAAAACAAACATTTTTGTAAACAAACATATTTAAGAATATGCATAACATATATTTTTCAAAATACTCATATACCCATGCTTTATTTAATCTATATACAAAAATCCAAATCCTTAGAATGATAGCAGTTATTTTTATCTCATTTGTATCTTGTTTGACATCTATGTAATATGTACATATATAGTGATGGATTGTTTATAACTTTGAGTTTGTAGCTGTGACACTAGGTAACAATGTATCAGTGTTGATTATGCTTAAATTGTACAAACTATCTCTAAAAAGGGAGAAGCATTAAATATATGATTAGAATAAGAACTCAGTTTGAAAGAAATCAATTATATCCCGTTTCTTAAAAGATGTTTGATTTTTATTATATTTCTTTCAGATTGTAATAGCCAACAGTGATTGCATATTGCAAATAAAAAGAATGTAAATTAACCTTATCATCCCTATCCCAATTCATTTTTTGTTAGTCTCTTGGGTTCAGTTTATTTCAGGATTTTTTCTCTATGGATTAGAAGAATGAATGGGTCATGGTTGGTAGTGGAAGAGTGGGGGAGGGGCAGTTTGAAAGTAGAAAAAGAATTTTGTAAAACTGAAAATCTGCATCTGGTATCCACATGTTTATTTAACATTATCTCTAAGGATTTCTTAAATTATCAATCTTCAAAGTAACATTTTACAGTGATATATTTTTTAATATTGTTTATGTTACCAAGTTACTATTTTTTGACCTCAAACATGAGCTGATGAAATATTTCCTATGATTAATTTCTACTTGTGAAAACTTTAGGTTAAAAGACATAAGTTTTTTTACAGTCTTGGTACATAGAGCTATTTTGCTTTTGGGCAGAGGTCAGTAACATTTACTGTTTTAGAGAAATAAATAAACTTGACCCATCCAAGTGTCACTCTCATTTCACTCATGCAGAGTTTCATCTTCTAATATCAGTATGTAGATGGTACTTCATTTGTGATAATTCATTAATTTTTTGCATAAGTAGCATTCCACAGAACCTCACTGGGAGGAGTTATTCTGTTCTTGTGATGTAAGCTGTTTACTTAATATAATTATTTTTACATGTGAAGAATATATTCTTGTCCTATTTTCTGAGAAAAGGTTTTCATTTCTAATAAATATATTTAAGGAATTTATCAATATTATAACATTATAACATGCTAATACATTAATAGCCATATCTTATTTATACTCCTTGCATGAACTCTACTTGTGGGTGGTATTTAATTTTTTTGTATTCTAATATTTAATGAAAGAGTCTATATTTATTTTATGGCAAATTGTTATAACTTGATAATCTTTGAAATGATAATTTTGCCTTTTCATAAAACAAAATGGGACATTTCATTGTTTTTCTGTGCTCTGTATCAATTTATGTAAGAGGTAGCCATAGTTTCCAAGTTAGAAAGAGTGAAATGTAGAAAATATAGGTCTTGTATCTTCACATGGAATTTCTGATACTTTTTTCAGTTTTATTCATAATTATTAGTTATTCAGATATTGAGTCAACTTTGCATAAATGTGCCCCAGGAGATGGTCTACTTAACTGACTTTTTAAGAGATCTCAACAGAAATCTCAGGGCCTGTGTCAATTGCTTATTCCTTTTTAAACCTGCTTCTATTACACATACCTTCTTGTTCTCTTTATTCTGGTCATTAAAATGTTCACCACAGATTTTCTAGATAAAATTTTCACATTGCCTTTTCTCACAGAGTGAAAAAAACTGTTAACATTTGCATCTACATATTTTTTTTCAGCTGATAAATAATCTTTAAGAGATTACTTGAAAATTACCTTTAATATGTTTATCCAATTACATTTCCCATATAATTTATGACCCATGAGTTGGGGCTTCTATAATCCATGTCTGTTATATTCATACTCTATTTTTAAGTCTTTAAACTTTGTCCTGCATTATGTGATTATTTTTCCCTTATAGGGCTAGACTTACATATCACTGATTCAGTTTACCATTTGCATTCTGCTCTTTACTGCAAAATTAGTATTTAGTTAATATTGTTTTAACCTTTCGTTAAATTTTAATTTTAACAATAATTTCATTTGCTTCTCATCCTTGCCTTTTCATTTTAGCAGGCTCCCTGTGCATATTTTCAGTTAGTTTACAGGTGTTATATCTTTAAAATGATACCTACGATTCCACAGAGTTTAAAAAAAAATTATCTATGAATGTGGTAAATAATTTCCAAGTATCTTCTCCTCTTGCAAAACTAACCTCTAAGCTTCAGTGCTTTCAAAACCTAAAATATTATTCAGAGAATATTTACTTGGTTGTAACATGGAGAACTATTACCAAAGATTCAAAGTATGTAGAAACAATAAAAATAAAAATACAAAGAAAAGAAAAAAAGGAAGGAAGGAAAGAAGGAAGAGACTGAAAGAGAAACATTAACAAATCTAAACATGGAAAAAGAAAACTTAAGAGGAACATATGCAGCTGTGAAGTATTTAAATAATAAGAAATACCTGTTATATTCTACTTGCCATCACTAATGATTATTATTAAATTATGTAATAATAATACATATTTAAGAGAAATTTATTTTCACATCCAGCATATTCAGTATAAATAGGCTTGCTGAAAATTTTTTTTAATTAAAAGAAAGAAAGAAAGAAAAATAAACACAGCAGTTGGAATGCCATACCAAATGATTTATGCCAGTTAGTTCCTGATAGTTATAGGATTGAGGAGCCATTACTCTAGGATACACAGCATTATCATGGCCAATTAAAATTTTAAAGTATTATTGGTAAACTAATCATTAGATTGTTGAATAACTGATTTAAGTTGTAGTTTATTTGAAAATTAAATCTGAAGCTTATAACTACAGCATTCTATCTTTTTTGTACAGTAACAACTAATCTTTGAAAATATGACAATTACTTTTGCCATATTATTTTTAAATATGCATACATGATTTCTAAATTATCTATGTATGTATATCTATATCTCCCAGAAAACATGTGTGTATAAAATTTTAGAGAAATACATAATAAATAGATTAAATAGATAATAGATTAACATGTATAGTATATATCTTACGCTTATACCAGATATACATTATAGACTGTGATCAGATCCCAATCCCATTACAATCCAAGTCATCTTGGACAAATTAAGTCATCATACTGTATCTCAGTTTCTTCACCAATACATGGGTATAATAATAGTATCTAACTCACAAGGTTGCTGTGAAATTACAATGCTTAATATGAATAATTTTGTATACAACAAGTGTTTTTTGCCATTAATTTCATTTTTAAGTCCTAATAAATATACTCTATTACATTTGATGTAATAAGTAGTTAAATCCATTAATATACAAAAGTTACTATTTCTAAGAGTACTAAATTTAATCTAAATAAATACATTGTTTATCAACTTTCTTACAATGTAACCTGTACAAAATATATTCTTCATTCTGGTCTTAAAGTGATATAAACTAAAAATAAATAAATTAATTAAAAAAATAAAATAGTCATGATTATGTAATAGGCAAAGAACAAAAATGATAATAACTGAGGAGGGAACAGAAGGCAAGCTGAACAGATCTGTACCTCTGAAACAAATAATGCAATATATGTTAAGAAAGAAAAAAAGAAGAAGAAGAATGTAGCAGGAGGGGAAGAATGAAGGGGGGGAAATCAGAGGGGGAGAAGAACCATGAGAGACGATGGACTCTGAAAAACAAACTGAGGGTTCTAGAGGGGAGGGGGGTGGGAGGATGGGTTAGCCTGGTGATGGGTATTGAGGAGGGCACGTTCTGCATGGAGCACTGGGTGTTATGCACAAACAATGAATCATGGAACACTATATCTAAAACTAATGATGTAATGTATGGGGATTAACATAACAATAAAAAATTAAAAAAAAAAAAGAAGGCAAGCTGAGGACAAAGCAGAAGCTGACCCCCCACACCCCCCCCCCCCCCATAGGATATATGTGACAATTCTTTTATGTTTTTTTATACTGGAAACTTATTGCACAAATTTATTTCAAAGAATATTGCCAGGTTATCTGATCATATTTTAATTTACACACCCAAATTCTAAGGAATGTGTTATTTTTTGGCAATAATTAAATTACTATTTTTCCTAGTAAAGCAAATAAGTTATACTACAAAAAGGACAACAGACAAAGACATAGTTGTGGAGGAATATTTCTACTGAAAACTTAAATGTCTGACTGGGGCCCAGAATTAGTGGCTCTTAGAAATAGAGAACCATTATAGAAAGGTAAACATGGAAGTTTGCTAAGATGCCATCTTTTCCCTAGTGCTTCTGAACTTCAGTTTTATGGAAAGTGATTCATGTCCTTTGGAATCCTAGCAAAGCAACCTCATAGTAAGGAATAAATCTCATGTCCTTCTCTAAAGCTACTTGATTATGGGAATTTGATTTCCTTAGAAAAAACACATTTTCTCTTTTTTTTTTACACTCTTTGAAACTCCTAGATATGCTGAAATACTCTCTGTAAAGAAAACAAAACAAAACAAAAAAAGCTAAAATGTACAGAAAATTACTACACAATTATATATACACATACAGAGGTATTTTAACAGCCTATCAGCTGAATAAATATAACCAGAAGAAATATTTAGCCTCCTATGCCTGTTGAATAAAAAGTTGTTATTTATATATTCAAAAAATTAGAAGACTGAGATGATTTCTGTATAAAAGCATATTGTCTCTTAGCATAAAATGTGACATTTCATACCAATAAATGAGAACAAATTAATTTACAACAGCATAATGTATTTGCCTTGGAATTTTAATTTTCTTTTCTTAGTAAATAGATGGTTTTCTTTTCCGTAAACAACAGCTTAGTAGTTGACAAGAGTAATTAGTGAATAGTAATTGAAGAATAATCTAAAAATTATTCCCATTATTTGAACACTCCTGAGAAAGAAAATAGGTATGGAAAATAAATTATTTTATCGATACTGCTTACCCAAAGTTTATATAATTATGTAGATATATTGCTAACATGGAATTTCCTCAAAGTGATAAAATCTCTCATATTCCCTGCAAATCATCTGTAGAAGTGGCATGGTTCTAAAGAATTGAAAAAGGGGACATGTGGGGTATAACAGAATCCCTGAATGGGAGAATATGATCTCACAGAACTGGCCAAGGTGGTCATAAAGGCATTAGTAGTTCATTTCAAGGTCTCAGTGGCTATAATATATTCATCCATGTGTTCACTGAGCTATTCATTCATATATTTATTCTTTCAACAAATATTCTTGGTGGCTCTATGATATGACGTGCACTGCTATAATCCAGGGAATAGATGATGAAGAATGTAGACAAGGTCTTGTTCTCTTTGGAGTTTAGACTCTTAGAGGAATACAGACAGAAAACAATCACCAAAGTAATAAGCATTAATCATACATAGTAATGTGATTTATTGTGAAAATGAAAGTAGGTAAAATAACAGTGTCTCATGGGATATGACTATTATTATTTTTTTTTAAAGATTTTATTTATTTGACAGAGAGAGACACGGCGAGAGAGGGAACACAAGCAGGGAGAGTGGGAGAGGGAGAAGCAGGCCTCCCACGGAGCAGGGAGTCCGATGCGGGACTCGATCCCAAGACCCTGGGATCATGACCTGAGCCGAAGGCAGACACTTAATGACTGAGCCACCCAGGCGCCCCATGGGATATGACTATTAGACAAGAAGGTTAAAACTTAACAACTTGAAGAAATGGCACTTGAGCTGGGGCCTGAATGAAAGGAGAGAGCCATGCAATGAATGAAAGGAGAGAGCCATGCAAGGATCTGATGGAAGAATGTCCTAGACAGAAGGGACTGCAAGTGCAATGAACTTAGTAGAAAGACTCCTGAGGTTTCTGCGGAACACAAAGAAAATACATATGACTGAGGTTGCACAGTATGTGGTTAGTATAACAAATATTGGTAAGCAATTTGGAGAGATTTTAGCTGGAGAGTGGAAGTTTTCAAAAAACACCCAGAAGTTAACTTTAAGCCTGTATCATTTGCCAAACACTGTTCCATGGGCTTGATCCATATTCAATTATTTTTCAAAAATCCCTCTATTATTATTTCTGGGTGAAAAAAAAATGGAATCTTTGAAAGATTAAGAAATTTCCCCCAAAACTGCACCTCTTGTAAAGGGCCAGGGTATGAGCCTCACAGTCTGAATCCAAACGCTGCACATACAACCAACCACTCTGCTTTTCTGCCTTCTTTTAAGTTTTACAAAGGTCACCTAAAGGATATTTGAAGAAGAGTTTATTATAGGGATATAAAAGTAGAAACAGGGTGCTATGTGCTGAATATTTGTGTCCTCCCCAAATTCATATGTGAAGCCCTAATCCCCAACGTGATGGCATTTGGAAGCAGGACCTTTGAGAGATAATTAGATCAAGAGAATGGAGCCCTTATAAATGAGATGGGTGCTCTTATGAAAAAAAGACCTGAGAGAGATGATCTCTCTCTTTCTCACTCACATGAAGTTATAGGGAGAAGGCAGCTGTCTACAAGCAAGGAAGCCAACCCTCACCAGATACCTAATATGCTGGAACTTTAATCTTGGACTTCCCAGCCTCCAGAACTGTGAGAAATAAAAATGTGTTATTTAAGCGACCCAGTCGATGGTATTTTGTTATAGCAGCCTGAGCAGACTAAGACACATGGATACTAGTCTGAGATGGTAGTTGCTTGTCTTGAAGTCATAGCATATTTTGGAAGAAAGAATACTGCTAGGACTGCTAGGCTGTTGTAATAATTTTGGTTTATAAAATGAGGAGAGTATTCAAGGAAATCTCGTCTTTGGGGCTTAAACAAGCAAATGAGTGGTATTAACCCAGTAGGGGAAGACTGGGGCGTGTTTGGATGCAGGATTGATTTTATTTCAGACATGTTAAATTTCAGGTGCATTTAAGATATTAGTGGAGATGTCAAGTCAGCAATGGACGTAGGGACCTGATATCATCAGCATACTGATTGAGATTAAATTCATGGCAGTAGAAGGGATCACCTAGAAAGAGAACAGACTGAGTCTCAATCAAGAAATAGTTAGACATTAGTCAGAAAGGAAAGACCCAATAAAGCTGACAGAGAGGTTTAGGCATAGGAAGCAAACAGAAAGAGTATGGTATTATTAAACACAAAGGAAGATACTGTTTAGGAAGAAGGAGTGGTCCCCTAAGAGGAAGGCTGACTGAAACTGGAATAAGATACATATCAAGAAGCCATGATAAAGTTTGGTTGGATTGGGATAAGAAGCAGAAGTCTACTGAAGAAGGTGAAAGACAATATAGAAAAACATGGACAGAATGCGTAAGGAAGGCAAAGACACAAATTATAAATGCCTATTATGATAAATGTCACCATAAACTTGGTGGCCAAAGGGAATTTGAAGCAATGTGAAACTGAGAAAATTTTTTTTAAGAAAAATACCAAAGTACGTTGGATAGAATAAATTCCCAGAGGAATAAATTTAGTAAAGAGGGGAAATTAATGATTAAGAAGAGATAGGACACATGCTGGAAAGAAGTCCTTGAGTAATCAATTCTTAAAAATCAATTTTTAAAAGAATAGCAGCCGGCGGTAGTAGATAGGGATAGGCATTATGTAGGAAAAATACGTTCCCAAGGTGTACAGCATGAAGTGCTTAACCTCATACATAATTAAACCCATGCAATTTAATTTAAAAAACTTTACCTAAATAGGAAAGTCCAAAAGTTTGATAATAATGTTAGCATGGGTGAGAGGCAGTATATACAACACTGTGCAAGCTTAAATTAGTGAAGCTGCAGTGGAGAGCAGATCATTAATATCTTTCTAAATTAAAACTGCAATGCCTCTTTTCTCAGAAACTTCACTTTTAGAAATTTTAGTTTTGGAGAAGGATTCTTATTTTTACTAACCTTTTAAAATATCAGGGTACAGTTATCTCTTTTGAATTAAAAAAAAATACCTGCAAAATATTAAAAATAGAACTATCACATGATCCAGCAATAGAACTTCTGGATATTTAGCCAAAAAAAATTGAAATCAGGACCTGGAAAAGATATCAGCATTCCAACATCATTGAAGCATTATTCACAATAGCCAAGGTGTGTGCAAACAACCTAAATGTTCATCAAGGGTGAATGGATAAAGATTGTATGGTACACACACACACACACACACACACGGGAATATTATTCAACATTATACAAGAAGAAAATCCTGCAATATATGACAGCACGGATAAACCTTGGAATATTATTCCAAGCAAAACTAGTCAGTCAAAAAAGAACAAATACTGCATAATCCCACTTACATGAATTATCTAAAATAGCCAAATTCAGAGAATCAGAGAGAGAATGGTGGTTTGGGGCTTGGAGAGCTGGGGGAAATGGGAAATTGTTAATCAATAGACATAATGTTTCAAACATGCAAGATGTATAAGTTCTAGAGATCTGCTGTAAAACACTGTTATCTACAGTTAACAGTACTGTATGGTACACTGAACATTTTGTTAAAAGGATAGATCTCATGTTAACAGTTCTTACACAATACAATGAAATTTTAAAAATCATTATAAAAATGCATTGCCCCTCTAGAAAAAAGGAATGCAGCAAAACAAATGCAACACAACCATTTGAAAAGAAAGCGCTTAGTGTTAATTTTTTCTTGGTGACAGTCAGCTGGAGAATAAATAGATGAATGGATAGATGGTTGAATGGACAGAGACAAACACAGGCTTCTTATACATTTATGATCATGCTATTGTTAATATGCTTTATCTACTTTTTAATAAACTTTACATAGTGACAATTTCCCAATGTCAATCAAGTATTTATCAGAGGGTAATATTTATGGTTAAATTACATTGCAGCCAACAGATGTACGATAAATTATTTCATGCCTTTGAGGTGAAAAATAAACTTTGCCAAATATCATTCCAGGTAGATTATACAAATCTAAAATTCCACTAGCTTCATAAAAACGACTGTTTTACTGCAAACAATCCAAGTGGAGAGTTACCGTTTTCAAGGGGCTCTAAATCTGGGAGACTGGGAATAAAAAGTAGTATCACATTGTTGTTATAATTTGATTTTTAAAATTACTATTTAGGTTAAATGTTTTCTCAGAAGATCATTAGCCTTTTTTTTTTTCATTTTTTGACACTGGTTTTGGAATAACCTTTTCCTATTTTCTTAACAATTTATTGCCTCTCCTTGTTTATTATAGACCCAATATTTATTGATAGTTATTTGTTTTTATAATTCCATAAGGTACAATTGTGAAAATGAATTTTATAAATAATGTATATATTTTATAGTACTGTTTCATAAAATACATATAGTATTTTAAAAATATTTAAAAACTGATATGATTATCAATTTTTTTCAATTTATTTAATAGTCTAACCTTCAATATTCTGAAATGAGTTATATATTCGATTAATCTATCCATTCTTAGCCCATTGAGATTTCATAGCAAATCATTTTACCTAGATTATCTTGTTTTATTTTTTCATTTTTTTAAACTGTATATTATTATTTTATTGTTAAGGAATCCACTTCTATGACTGTCAGGAAGCCCAGATTTGGTTAACAGTGATGAGTTCTTGAGGTAACTGCACCCCCACTCTGGACTTTCTGGTTATAATCACTGTCTTCTCTCTATATCTCTACGGAAAACCCAAACTCATGAGGACTCAAATCCTGCTCTCCTAATAGTGAAGACGCCAAAGCCAACTATGTTGGAGGGTTTTTCAGAGGAGAAGACTACCTTGTCTTCCCAGTAGACAAACCTTCTGCTTTATGAGGCAGATAGAAACCCCAAACCATGGACAGGTTGGGACCTGCACAGGCCTCAGTGATCTTACTTGTTTTAAATATAGAAATTAACAAGTAAGCTTCATTAGAGAAAAAAATCCACAAGGACTTAATTTTCAAAGAGCAAGTAGCAAAGAAAAAAGCCTCTTCCATATATATATGAAGAAATATATAATATTTCACAAGTGCTGTGTCTTCCCTGAAAAAGTACGTATTTGGCAAAAAATAATGAACTTAATAAAAAAATTAAGGACAAAATGATAATGATATAAACAGGAATTAGAGATAATAGATGGGAGAGGGATTTGAGAGAGAGAGAGAGAGAACGCAAACCAACTGGAGTCAAGTACAAATTAATACTGTGCCATTTGAAATGTAAGAGCTGTGGTAAAGCGAAAATATTCCCAAGGGTCTATGAAATGAAATCAGAACACAAGCTATTTGATGTAGTCACATAACATCTGGACATGCTCCAGTGCAAGTTTAAACACTTCTTCAAATTCTCATTTGTCTGGCAATATTGACTGGTTTCATTGCCATTTTAATAAGGCAATTGGAGCTACTCTTTTCAGTGACCTTCCCTACAATGTGCATGAGGGATTATTGCATCTGAGCACTGACAGGGCATTTTAAATGAATTTGGACTTTGTCTTTGCTAAATATGTAAATATCCTATGATTTCTGACTGCTGCTATACGCACATTATTCTCCAGTATATGTGATTTTGAATTGAGTTCCTCTGCAATTAATCTAATGCAATAACACTGACCATAAACTCACTGTCTTTTAGTAAGAGTCTAGCCTGTAATAAAAAAAGGAATCAAATATGCTGTCAGACTGACATATTTCTCTAATGCCTTGAGTTCATGTAGTTACTTAGAAATATTTTACTTTATTTTATTTCATAATAAATCATTATTGAATATATTAATGAGACATAAAGGGAAGGAAAAATGACACTATCACAGGTTAGGAACAAAATCTCAAAGATATTAAACAGCTTAATTTGAAATGGCTAAGCAGAGAAGAATCAACAGGGATATCCATGTCCTCCGGCATTTAATCTGACCTTAAAAAAAAAATGAATTCACTTGTTTTACCTGTGCTTAAAACTTGTAATTACTTTTAGATTAATAATACCATTATTATTATTATTACTATTACTATTACTATTAAGAACAACATAGAACAGGCTATATCTTTATCATGACATACAAAAAGTCTTTATGATCTGCCTTCTGACTGACTGTCCATCTTTATTGTTTATCATTCCCACCCATTTCCCAGTCATAATCTCTTCTCCAGCTGTACTGAGCAACTGAGCTTACTGCTATATATCTCTTCAGGCTAAAACAGGCAGCTACTGTCCTTTAGACTCTTTAAACTTCTTTAGCTCTATATGTTAATGATTTTTATTATCTAGATTAAATATGACCTCTAATAAAAAACCTTCATTGATCTCTCCTAGAAAAGTCTGAATTTGGATCATACCCTTTTCCCCATAGCATCTTATGGAACCTATTAATATTTAGGGAGTTTTGAGATATTTATTAAAATCTTTATTTTAATTACAGCTGGGTTTATTGTTAAGTCAAAAAGTCTTAAGTTTCATGACTCCTTCCTTTTAGTGGAACCTTTCAGGAAACCTTTTAGTGGATCCTAGAAATGTGTTCACACATATTTTAAAACAAGATCCAACAGAGTAGAATAAGTCATTGAACTGAGCCCAGTATTCTGCATGCTGCTTTTTCTCTTGGAAATTTGTCAACTCTTGTCTTAGGAGCAGTGGAAGAGACAGCAGCTAATATACAGAATAGACCACAGGAGTAACGACAGTAAATGGAAATTAAACGTGACACTCCATGCTTTCTAGGGTGCTAGGACATGAAGACTCGAGATCTTGGATAGAAGAAAAAAGCAGAGAAGTAAGTCAGTGCTTGGATTGCCCATGCAGACATTTGCTGACTCTTAAACTTTGAAGGACATGAAGTAGAAAGCCAAGTAAAAAGTGAAAGAAAAAAGGTAAAGCAGAATTTTCAGCAGTCATATGTTGCTAAGGAAACAAAAACTGGAGTTCAGAACTCTGAAAGGAGGGTGGTCCTAAATATAAACAAACAAGTAAATAAATAAGTAGGAAAAGAAACACAAAAAACAAAACTCAGTTGGGACCCTCCAGGGCAATATTTGAGAAGTACAAATGAACCAGAGATAGGCCAAATTTTATAAAGTTTCTACAATGCAGAAAGGAGTCTTTGGAATGAAGTGAACCACCCCTCTGCTGCTTGGTAGAAGATAGGATTTGGAGAATACTTCAACCAAAGTTTTATATATACATGTTTTTTCATACACGATATTTTGCATTCATTCAAGAATTTCAAGATTTCCTAGACATGCCATAGAGAAGACCAACGTATGAAAGACTATACTACCAGATTCAAACTTGCACAAGATATTGGAGTTATAAAGATCAGACTTAAAAATAAGTGATTAAAGGGGTGCCTGGGTGGCTCAATCGGGTAAGCATTCGACTCTTGATTTCAGCTCAGGTCTTGATCTCAGGGTCATGAGTTCTAGCCTACTTAAAAAAAAAAAAAGATTAAATTATTCAAAATAGTGAAAATTGGAGACTATCACCAGTGACCAGAAATTAATAAAAAAGAATCAAATGGAAATTCTAGAATTGAAAAATACAATAAATTAAGATGCATCTAACAGAAGAATGGTCACATCAGACAAGAATTTTATTATACTGAAAGTTGTATCAGCAGAAAATAACTGGGTAGAAAAATAAAGAGGAAAAAGAATGAACCTACATAAAAAAGTGTAAGATCAAATTATAACTATCAGCAACTGGAACATAATTCCATTAGACTACTTAGCAACATGAAGTAAAATAAATTTTTCAGAGCTTCTCCACCCAAGCAAAGATTCTCAATGATATTGGTCCATCTTTCTCTAATGCATTTCTTACTATTTAATGAAAGGAGTATGCCTTAGTCCCTCTGCTTAACCTGGTCGGCAATAGGGTTTATATATAATAAATCCATTCCATTAACCCCACCTCTCTGAATCATTTGACCTCTTACTGACTATTCTATGAAGACATGCAGAAGAGTAGTTAGGCAAAGGTTTCAGTAGCTAGACTTCAGATTTTCAAATTCTTGCTTGGCATTTGCCATTTCCATAATCTCAGGAAACTTACTTAGTAACCTCTTTGCATCTCAACTCTCTCCCCTGTACACAAAAGAAAATAATAAAGCCCGTATCAGATGGGTTTCAGAAGGAGAAATTAAGTTAATATCTGCAAAGTGGTTAGAACAATTACTTGCACATACTGAACTTTCAATACATCTGCATTATTATCAGTATCATATTTTTAGCTCCATTACTAAGCAAAAAGTCTAGAATCTAAGTATTATAATAATAGTAAAGATTATATATATACATATGAACATATATATATATATATATAACTAATTACATCTAGTATTTTTCTAAATACTATATTAACACATTTAAGTCTCCTAACAACTCAGAGATGGATAACCCCAAGGACCCCTTTCCGTAGTCCATGGCAATGAGAATAATAGTAAGTAAAGAGTAAGGAATACTGCTTGCAATATGTTTATAGAAATGGAAGAAAATTTAATGAGATGGGGCGCCTGGGTGGCTCAGTCGTTAGGCGCCTGCCTTAGGCTCAGGTCATGATCCCAGGGTCCTGGGATCGAGCCCGTATCGGGCTCCCTGCTTAGCAGGGAGTCTGCTTCCCCCTCTCCCACTCCCCCTGATTGTGTTCCCTCTCTCGCTGTCTCTCTCTGTGTCAAATAAATAAATAAAATCTTTAAAAAAAAAAGAAAATTTAATGGGATTATTTGTCTATGACTGATCATAAAAAAGAGCATATCAGTGTTTAGAAACATTAATGCACTGGTAACAAGAATGAATAGGTACAAGATTGTGGGCTGATTCATTTAAATTTGTTAATGCTACTGGAAAAGCATTTTTCATAATACACATTTTTGGCAGTTGCATAGTAGCATCATTTAGCAACAGGGGGAAGTTTTGTTATATATAAATAGGACAGATTCGTTATATCTAAATGCAATAAAGCTATATTACAGGTAATGGACATATGTACAGAGATGCCCCAAATAATTGTGGATATAGGGAGGGGGGTGAAAATGTAAACAATTAGGAAAAAAAAAGAAACACAGATCCCTTTATTACCACTTTATCCATCACAAAAATAACACTGTAATGCATTTTCATCCAGGACTAAGTCCAATGCTGGGCTGGAGCCAATGTTTCTCATCTCCTGAGAGCTGATTTGTGGTATCTTGCCACAACTTTGCAGAAACATCATGTTGGAAGCATGAAATTGGTCATGGGAGAGAACTTACTTTCATAAGATGGAAAATGGTAAAATTCAATAAATTTTACACTAGAAGTCGGGTTATTAAACATTTACCAGCACAATATTGGGTGCAACTTTGATGATTTGGAAAATATGGAAATATATTTACACTGAGTGTCTCCATCAATAGTAACATGAAGTAAAACAAACAAAAAAACAGATCTTTATAATTGTATTGTAGGATGCATGATAATTTGTTTTCAAACTATTTTAAAGGTTAAATATCCATGAAAAATATTATCATTAAAACACTGTTTTTATTCTAAACCAAATTTATTTTCATTAGGAATTTGCTTATATGTAGGCTAGAGAAGCTAAGGGAAACATTCCTGTCCTGAATTAGGCCATAATTTCATAGCTTTTCTGTTATGGTTTAATATCTACATCTTAAAACACCCCCTTATTAACCCATTCCATACTTTGTTCAGTTTATAAAATTCAACTCTATGTAAAATAAACACAGTTTGAAAATGTTCCTCAATATTTAAAAATTAAATATTTAGGTACAGAATTTTCAATTTCTCACAGCTTCAGTTAATTCCATTCATTTGTAACTTCACTGATTTTTTTAAATTTAAGTTCAATTAATTAACATATAATGTATTATTTGCTTCAGGGGTACAGGTCTGTGATTCATCAGTCTTACATAATACCCAATGCTCATTACAACACATACCCTTCACTGATTCTTATAATATTCAAAATAGGGCAGATAAATTTACTCTAAAAGCAAAACTATTTCAGCAATAGAATGCAGAGTTTGCATGCATTTTGGCGGTATGGAAGGCACTCTCAAGCAAATTAATTGAAGTTTCAAGCGTGCAGCATTGGCCTATTGGTCTAGAGAAATTAAGAAGTCCTGACTAAGTTTCAGGAAATAAGGTCAATAAGAGGTAATATTTTAGTTTCAAGGGGTAACTTGTGACCTAAGAGGGCAGAGACAGAGAAACATTTATGTCTGTAACTAACAAATTTATAAAAGACTCACCCTTTACTTATTTATGACCTCATCCCAACCAGATGTTATATGACAATTCTTGCATTAAGATGTGCAACCACTGTGTGGCTATACAGAGCAAATGCTGACCAAGTGACTTGACAGTATTCATACCTTTTCCAAAGGAATAAGCGCATGTCATCAAAGGTGCACTGAACTTTTAGTCAGGGAGTTCATTCCTGGAAGACTCTGAATTGATCATTTAAGAAAACCAGAAATACTGTTTAGTGTGATAGAGCAGGACTCACATTAATGCCAATATGTATTAGGTACTATACGAATATTATTATTCAAGGAAACATTGTTTTCAGCAATATGCAGAGAAGCAACTGACTATGAACTCATGATAAAATATTTAAACAATGCTAAATGGCATTAAAGGTAAAGTCTTTGTTATTGTATTCAAAAAATGACTATACAAATCCTACAAAATTACATAGCCAAAAAAATAGCATAATATTTAAGAAGTAGATCTGGTTATTAATGTCCTACAAAACCATAACAAATAATTTAGGAATAACAATTTAGTTGAATATAAGCTAGAATAGATATATATATGTATATATATATATCTAATAATTTACTTTAATAAGGTAAAATATAACTATATAGAGTAAGCTAAAGCAGATCGCATCTTTCTCTAAATAATACACTTTCAATTTTCCTGGGATATGACTGCTTTTCTGTGAAAGAATATATCTCTTCTCTGTCATTCTAAGAAAAGGGAGTATTTAATGCCATAAAAATTAGAAATTAATCCTTGATTAGTATTTTATATATGAATTTTATATTCTGTAAAATAATTTTCTAGGTAGAGCTACATCAAAATTTTAACCTGGGTTTTAGTTTTAAAAGAGTAGTAAGCACAATTCAGCATTAGTCTAATCTCACCTTGGGTATCTTTCTTCATAGACATATCCTTTTCCTTCCTATTATCTTCATATCATAAGAAGGTGGCCTTTACAATGGATTCATTTAATTAAAGATATATAATATTTTAATTCATCTTCATAAGAAATCTGTACAGTTTACAAAGAACTAACCAGTTTGTCAACTTTGTCAAGTCTCCCAGAAAAACAAATGAAGCTCTCTATTTACTTCCAAAGAGCTAAGTTAAAATTCACTTGTATGTATCTCATATAAGGCAGTTAAGTATAACTGCAATCAATTGTAAAAAAAAAAAAAAAATCTGATTAGATGAAACAATTAGTTGGACAAAAAGTAGGCAAGTAAAAAATCCTTTATACTTAAGATATATTCCAGTTACCTCTTGTGTTAAAAACTGACCAATTTAACTGAATGTGATTAATAAATTAAAAAAATATTGCTTAATATGGGGGGAGGATTTATTCTTACTTTTGTCAGTGTAATTTCTCCTTGTTTAAGAATAAGATCTTTAAACTTGAGAAAAAATGAGGAGTACACAGATTCTGAAACTGACCAGAAATTCTTAGGTCTCTATCAGATAAATGGATTTATGATATTGTTATTAGTCAATGCTAATTCCTGGCCAGAGAATGCAAGTCTAATCCACTAGTCAGAGTGGAACCTTGGAGTCAATGGAAAAGGGAATTTTGAAAGAAGACCATCTCACAGGGTCCCTTATGGGGACCCTGCTGGCCCCATCCTGTGGTAATACACCTGTTTTTCATTCGTTTTGCTTTGTTTTCCATTTGGCATTTGTTTTCAGTTCCTACAATGCTCCCTAGAATGAGAATTATAATGACTTAAAGGGCCCCCAAAAAGCCCCTCGAAATACATTTCCTGTACAAGTAGTAAAGTAATGATAATAACAATTGTGGAGAGAGGCAAGATTGGGGATTCCTAACATAACCTCACTCAGCTTATGTGGTTTAGCCTATGCAGAATATCTATGGATCCTGAAGAATGTCAGCAGATTATCATAAATTTAACCACATGATGAACCAATTGTATAGGTGCTTTTATAGTGCAGCCTATTTACTGGAGAAAATCAACATAGAGTCAATTTACATGCAACTGTCAATTTGGAAAATTATCTTTGGTCTATAGTAATTGTTAAAGAACACCAAAAGCAATGTGCTTTCAACTGGAAAGTTTAACAATATCCTTCCCTGTTTTACTTAGTAGCTATACAACTCTGCTCTCTGATATAATTTTGCCAATAGGGTCCTAGATAATCTCAATGTCCCAAAGGATGACACCCTTGTCATCTACATCGAGGAGATAATTCTGATAGGAGTGGGTAAGCAAAAAATAGACACACCTTAGATTTCTAGGAAAGAGATATGCGTGCCAGAAAATGAAAGATAAATTGCATGTGCTAACATATAATGAGGTTTTTTTCAGTTTTCACTCTGCAGAATGACAAGATATGCCTTCCAAATTGAAAGGCAAATCGTTTTTAAGAAAGAGGTACAACATTAATGGTATATTGTAAATTTTGAATGTAAAACGTATCACATCTAGTATATTATCTGCTACCTGGGATTGTAGTTTAATCTACACCATAAAGGCTATCTGTCAGGAGCTCAGTTGAGCTGGATGAGAGAGAACTATACTGTCAGATATTAGAGGAACCGATTAAAGCAACAAGTCAAAAATAAAGAGTTAAGCTTTTAATCAGTTACTGTCATGTATCAGCAAGAGTCTAACACCAGAGAAAGTGCTGACTCCCTCTTTTCCATTTTCTTTCATGGAACCACACTCTGGTTGAAGGGTCAGATGGATCAGCACGGATCGGTGGGATGGGCCTCACTGTTGAGGGAGCCCTGGACGAAAATCTCTGGAAGATTTATGGAGCCTGAGATGGGAGGAAAGGAGGACTACTAAGAACTGAATAGTGCTGGGTACTCAGTCAGAGTAGGGAAAAAGTGTTTTCAAGGTTTCCTCCTCTTTTCCTTTTAAGCAGGTCTCAGGGGAAGTACCTGAAGAGAATCTCCATCCATGATCTCAAATACAGAGACCTTGTAATGAAAGTTCCCGGATAGGAATGTGGGTATGTGTAAAAACATGGCCAGCCAGAGCGGCCTGAGTCCTTGACTGGAACACCTTTCAAAGACTACAATGCCCTGGCTGTGCACCTATGGTCAGGCCTAAAAAATGACACCTAAGTTCTTAACTAGGAGCCAGACTCCTCAGTATCTAAAATCATTTTGATTCCAAGATGAAGTTAATTAGTGGTATATACCAATTACTAAGAAAAATATCTGTCCTGTTCCCTCAATTTTAACAATAAAAAATGTTTAGAGCCTTCTGATATTTTCTTAGTTCTTTATATTTTGAAGTTCTCTTGTTTTCTTATTTCTTGCATGGCATGAACTAAGCCACGTTGAATTACTGGAAAATTCTCATCCATATGTAAGACCAGGCCCAAACGTTATCCACTCTGAGGAGCAATTACTGCCTTTAGTGGAAAAAATTAAGCAGTTTACCATTTGTGTTCCTAACACGTCTTATCATAATGCTTCTAAATTTATTATATGGTGTCTAATTGTAGTTACTCAATGAGTAAAATTTGAAGTAATTCAGATAGAGGAAAAAGAAAGTAAAAATAGTATAGAAACTGATGGCTGGAAGCAATATAATATCCAATCATTTCAAGTATAAAATAAGATACACATAAAAGGAATATGAAGGGTAGCAGAACATGCTACCCTAAAATACCACTTTGGTATAAAGATTATTTTGAACTGAAGGCAACTATAAAAAAAAGCAGACACAGAAAACGTTCTGCTCTCCCTACCGCTTTCTCTACCAGGAAGGGCAGAATAATTCTGATATCACCAGAGACAACTCTATTTACAGCCCTAGAGAAAACTACATAATACTTTACTAGCGACCTCCTACCTTCTATTAGCTCTCCGTCTATTTGTCTTCACACAATTTGCTCTCCTAGAAACTCAAAGTTCTTATTTTTTGTCTTGTCACTTCTCTAAAGATTGATTATTCTTTTGTAATTCTAACCACCCCTTTCAGTCACTCATCACAGGGTGCTCTCATGACTATGCAGGAAACACATGTTAATAAACTTATGTTTGTTTTTCTTTTGTTAATCTGTCTTTGTAGATTTGATTTATAGGGCCCTGACTAATGAACCTAGGATGGGTAGAGGAAAACAGTTTCTCCTCTCCTACAAATACAATGATTTATAAAAACAAAAAACAAAAGGACTTTTTCCATATTAGTCAACAAGTTAAGTAATGCAGCAGTAAAATATTAACCCTGAAATCTCCATGGCATAACACTATTAAGTTCTTTTTTGTTTGTTTGCTTATTTCTAAAAAAAAAAAGTTCTTAACTGAAATATCTCTCAATTCTTAAATGACAAATTGCTTCAATTTGAGCTTAAGTTCTTTTTCTTGCTCATTTTCAGGGTGTGTTCATAAGTCTCATGTCAACACAGAGTTTCAGAGTTGTTCAAAGCAGGGGAAACGAAAGCTGGAGGGTCACACACTAGGTCTTAAATGCTTTTGTCTGAAAATAACGTATTTATTATCAATGCTGATTAGACAGAACTTTAACAAGATGACTCCAAAACTACAAAGATTAGAGAATAGAGAAAAGGGAATATATGGGAATTTAGCAGCAGTAGAAGTTTCTGTACATATCTGGTTGTACTATTCTAAAATTTCTCTAATACTAAGAAATTAAATCACTTATTTATTTTAAATTAAATTTTATAATGCCATTCTTTGAAAGGAAAGGAAATTATAGAATTATAAAAACAGACATTATTTTAGAATTATAAAATGATTGGGAATACCAGATGTAAAACTGAGATCAAGGTTTTGATAACAGTTATTTTTCGAAGCTATGCACAGTTTTGTTACACCTGCTATTTACATTTTTCTAAAATTTCTAAAGCATATACTATTTCTAATTATCTCCCCCTATTAGTTTCAATGGGATGTTCATGCTTGTTTAGGCCACAGTGGTAAAAAAAAGAGTAGGATAAAAAGCTTTGTAATACAGACTAGAATCCACAAATGTTATAGAGATAGTTCCAAAGTATGTCAGATAGTATAATTCCATAAAAGAAACTATGAAACTATGAAAGGAAATATGAACCTATTAAAGGACATAGCAACTCTGTTACTTAGTAGGAGCATGATGATACATAAGCAAATTAGCTTTTCCTAGTTGTGTTCTTGCCATATTAAGTCTTATATAACAGTATACTATCAAACTGTATGTAGTGTAGAGGTTCCTTTTGAGATACGAATAACATAATGCTTATAACTTATTTTAGCACAACACATAATGCTGTTATTTTTTACTGTTGACCAACTATTTTGAGGATGAAAATTATTTAAAATCCTATCTTTCATATTTTAAGTTGTACTTATGAAAATAGTGAAAGATCTCTATAATCAACACAAGGTAAAATAAGAAACAGCTGTTGTATGTCATCAGCCAAATAATAATAAATATATTGAAATTGAAGTTAAAGAGGTGAGACTGTCAATAGAAAACAAGTTCCAAGCTTTCAGCAGCAGGAATCCATTCCTAAGTCAGTCATTCTTTAGAATACTGATGTAAATTATTTTACATTAAAATTTGATGCCTTTATTTTTATGTTTCAAGTAAAAAAGTGTGATGCTGTATTTAAGATTGAGACTATTTTTAGTGATTTAATGAAACCGTATACTTGAGGTTGAAATAAGACATGAGAAAATCTCAGTAGATTTTATTTTGGATTCCTTCTTTCAGAGGCTCAACTGACAGTCCAGTTACACCAATATAAAATGTGTCATTCTCTAATCTAAGGATAATACTCTTTCTTTTAATTGAACACAGAGGTTTTTATAATGAGTTGCAAATAAAAATTGGGTCTT
Organism: Phoca vitulina; assembly: GCF_004348235.1. NCBI lineage: Eukaryota > Metazoa > Chordata > Mammalia > Carnivora > Phocidae > Phoca > Phoca vitulina. The sequence continues at coordinate 2,301,359 of NW_022589711.1, forward strand.
GTTGGAGTTAATAGGAAATTAGGTCACATGGAAAATACCTAAATTAGAGTTTGAGCTTTTAACATGTAGCAGTACAAATAAAATACCTTTTAATTTTTTTCTGTGACACATTCTCTCTATATTTTTCTTTTCACATGATACAAATCTTTATTTCTGTGATGCAAAATTTGGTCGTTCTTATATGAGCATATACCTGCACCAACCAAATTTTAGCTTTGATTTAAAATGAGATCCCCAAAATCACTGTCTTTCTTCAAAAAAAAATACAGTTGTTTGTTCTTTTTAAAGTTCAAACACCTGCAAATATTCTAATTCTTTACAAAGAAAAGAAAAAGGTTAGACTATGCAGGAAACTAGTTCAGACAGGCTCAAGTGAGTTTCAAGAATTTGGGAGTAGTCTGAGCTAATGTAGTCATCATCTTGGGTCAGCGAATTATAATCTAAGTCCAGCACTTTGCAGCCATATATCAAAGCTGACTTTGTATTGCCTCCCTAAATATTGCCAATAGATTTTTATTGATGTATTTCAGAGAGGAGAGATAGCACTTTATGATAACCATTTAAGAGTTGCCTGAAAAAGTGAATATTGTCTGGTTCTTGGACCAAATTCAGGGATGGTTCTGTGAGGATATAGTATTAAAGAATACATTCATGAGAATTTTCAAGTGTAGGTTTTTGAGAGTTACAGAATCTCAGCCTGTTGGCTTCCCTGCTGTGACAATACTTGAATAAACCATACACAAGACCTTTCAAAGTTAGGAAACCTCCGAGAATAATTTATCTTCAAAAGCTGAAGAGTGCTCTAAGGCTACACATTATCAGGCAAAGGGTTATGTAGTTGTGACTCTCCAACACCAATGTACAGAGGAAAATCCTAACAGACTTACTACTTCACCAATGATTCACTGCCAACTAGCTGATGGTTACGCAGTCATATCTGAGGTGGAAAACTGTGTGTCAAAGGCCCCAGACAAGCTAGTGTTGGTCTGTTGTTTTAGAAATGAGTTGTCATCTTCAATCACCACCTGTGCAAGTGACCAAATGGAAAATGGATTTGGGGATCTTGGGTTTGGTCTTACACTACAAATCCTTGTGAAAGAGATATTGAAAGAGATATTAATGTGATCTTTATTGAGCTTTTCTTACTCAACAGGTGAAATAACAATGTGTGTGGTCAAGAGGGATTCTTAAAAACCATATAATAGGTAAAGGAATTTGTCCAAATTATATAATCATTATAAATTTCTTTAGATTAGTAATAGAAACTTCACATATACATATGGATATGGTTATACATATAATGGGAAATTAGTACAATAGCCAATTATGTGAAAAAAATAATTTCCCATCACCAAGCTACTTTTGTGTATAAATACAGCTATATAATCTATCAGTTTTACTTGAAGAGAGAATTATTTGACACTGAACATTTGATAATAATTTTTTTAAAAGATTTATTTATTAGAGAGAAAAGGCACACATGTGAGTGGAGGGAGGGGCAAAAACAATGGGGGAGAGAGAGAATCCTCAGGCAGACTCCCCTGAATGCAGAGCCTGATACGGGGCTCAATCCCAGGCCCTGAGATCATGACCTCAGCTGAAATCAAGAGTCAGACGCTTAACTGACTGAGCCACTCAGGCGCCCCTAAACATTTGATAATAATTTTTAATCTATCAAATATTTCCATCTGCTAAAATCAATCTAGTTTTACATTTTAGCATTGAGATGGGTTAAATCCCAGATGGTAAAACTAATATTACTGTAGGTAAAATCTCATTTCCTGTTGAAATTATAAACTATAATTGTTGAGAGTAGAAATATAATTTAGTGGTTTAAATACACGCTAAATAAACTACATACCTCATAAGCAAAATATACAATTTATTATCTTAAAAGTAGTATTCTAAATCTTAACAAAACATTCCTATTGCCCACAGGAATAAGGTTAGGCATCAATGCCATAATTAAAATAAAATAGAAATATTTAACTTACTATACTTTAATAAAATATTCTATCATAATGTAATGGATCCAACTTCTGTCCAGATTTTTCAAGTACAGTTAAAAATGCAACCGCCTTAATAAATTATTCTCTAGGTAACCATACATTTATTGATTTTGTTAAAGGTGTATTGAAATATTATATTTCTAGGTCATACAGTCAAATGGATTTACAAAGAGCATATTTAAGACTCAGTAGTCCAAAACTTAGAATTATGTCAGAGTCATTTTAGAATGGAAGGAAAAAATGGATTTCATGATACATAGGTCTGTTATTATGAAATTATTTAGAAAGAAATCTCAATTATTTCAATAAAAATGAAGTGAGAATTTTTTTTTTCCTAGTTGGTCACATTTAAAATATTTCTTATCTTCTATTATTTTTAAACATATTGGAACTATTGGCTTTTTTCAAAGAACATAAATGCATGTCTTTGGAATAAGAGTTCAATCTAATGGAAAATAGACTAAATAAAGGGTAAATAATTTTGATTTCTAGAACACAAGTCGTAATAGCCACATTTATTTGGCATGCCACTCAAATTTAATTTCTAGCATATAAACTAGGACTGACTTGATTGTAGCCATATGTCTTAACTTAAGGATTTTTTAAATATTCCATAAATACTATATTACCTTTTCATCACAGATGGATACTTGTAAGTATCCCATTTCTATCAGATGGAGGGAAGAAAGGACAGTGACAAAAACAGATGACTTGGCAAATAAGGGACCAGAGTAGATTTCTTAAAGCTAAATATGAGAGTGCTTTAGATACAGAAGTAAAAAGTTACATACTTGGTCAAATATGAAATTCCAACAACAGGAAAAATTCCAACCTACAATAGCAATCCAAGGACACAGGGTAGAGTGTATTAAAGAAAGTTCAAGCAGCTGGAGTGAGATGATGAAGGGGCCCACAGAAGAAGAAACTTCAAGAAAGAGAAGTAGTTTAAATGGGAAATGGTTTGCAACAATTCCAGAAATATATTACAAATGAATAGCCAAATGAAGATGTCTATGGCCCAAGCTCAAGTTCAAAGGAACTTGAGAGGGGCCAATGATGGTTATTTGTAGATATTTCAAGGTCTGCAATATAAAAATGAATAACTCATAAAAAATAAGCTTCCAGTTAAGTATAACACAGATGTGGTGAAAGTTCAGTCTTTAACAGACACATAAATATATATTTAAATTACACACAATCAATAAGCTTCAAACATTAGGTTTACTTTTAATTAAAATCTTACTCCTTTTCAACAATACACAGATATCATTGCATATTTCTTTTTTTTTTTTTTTAAGATTTATTTATTTGACAGAGAGAGACACAGCGAGAGAGGAAACACAAGCAGGGGGAGTGTGAGAGGGAGAAGCAGGCTTCCCGCTGAGTAGGGAGCCTGATGCGGGGCTAGATCCCAGAACCCTGGGATCACGACCGGAGCTGAAGGCAGACGCTCAACGACTGAGCCACCCAGGCGCCCCTCATTGCATATTTCTTAAGAAAACACAGCTAAAGTGTTTTTGTATTAAACCAGTCATATCTTAACAATAAAATAATAAGTTTAGGGTTAACCTAAATAAAGCCTTTTAGAACCAGATATAATCTATTTAATCTATAATCTAAAGCTTCTAGTTAAGGTATAAGGAATAAATTTAACTTTGAAATAGGAAAAAAAAATAATGTAAAACACGAGAAGAATAAATTGGAAATTCACACCATTTGGCTAGTTTTATAGTTTTCAAAAAGCCATGGGTTCTTAATTTATTATAATATGTGAATTAATTTGAAAACAGTTTTCTGAAATAAAATTTTAAATATAACATCACAGAAAAATACCTAAAGGCCTAATTAAGAAAAATACTAAAACAATAGGAAATTAATTGTTATTCATTTATTTAAAAAATAAGATTAGATTTCTCTTTCAATATTCATGGGTTGTAAAAAAGAAGTGGCTTGACAAATTAAATTGTGTTTCATTATAAACAGTTTATGACCTCCCCAACAACTCAATTAAGGAAGTAGAGAAACATAAGTGTATTAAAATTCATTACAGAAAACATTTGCTGAGTTTGGAAAGCGAAACTCTAGAATTTGAATACATGGTTTATTTTAAATATCTTTTTAAATGGTTAACAACTGATCCAGAGTTCCCATTGTATTTAGCAGACAAGTACTCAAACCATGTTTGTAATGTGATTCCCCAGACTTCATGTTCATAAGGTTTACCAGCGTTAGCTTTCAAAAAATGAATTGAAAATAGAATTTTATGTCTGGATACCTGTGTGTCACATTTTGCTGTATAAGTTCTTAGATACAAAAGGTTGAGAAGGTACACTCCATTACTAGAAATATTTTAAATTTAAGAGAGCACACATATGCCTACCAGTCAATGATACAAAAGAGTTACTGGCATTTTTTGTTTTTTGTTTTATCAAATATTATCCTGTCAGTCTACATGATTTTCTCCTTAGATAGGCAAGGATGATGATGATATCAATACTATTAATACAAAAATAAACATAACCCCCACACACACACTGACAAGAAAAGAAGGCACTCCTCTGATGATGTTGCAACACTCAATATTCTAGTTTGAGGGATGCCCTCCACTGTATTTCTTTAGCGAGTTAAAAATGCTGGCTTGATGTACTATCTTGTAGCTCCCATTTTCCTCCTGCAGCAGTTTCTAAACTGGAAGGTGTTCTAGTATCTGTTATCAATTGTCAGGGTCTTTCCCCATTGTCTGCTAGCAAAAGTGCTCCTAGTTTCATACCAAGACTGAATATTCAATTTCCATCCACTATCTGGGTACCAGAGTATATATTTTGCTATGCATGTGAACTACAACAACAGCCAACCAGGAAGCCAAATGGAAATCTGTCAGCTTTAGGGAGACTATTCCAATCTGCTCTGCTGTTGCCAACCCAATAGTGAGTCATATTTCCTTCCTGTATTTCAAGATAAAGAGACAACCATTTCTCTGAAAATGTGGACTAGGCAATTTATGTTCTTTTCCAAGCAAAGAGTTCCCGGTATTTCAATAAAATGGTGTTTAATCTCATAGTTTGACGGCCATGCTGAAAATAATCTTGACTTTTGCTAAATTAAGAAGTACTCTTAATCTTTCAGATTCTCATCAATTGATTCACTCTATTCTGCAATGGATTCTACAGTGCTTAGGTGACACTAGATATAAACAGGCAATGCATAAAGAGAAAACGATTCACTTATTCCCCATAAGAAACTATTTGACTTTGCACAAGATATGCACAGTTCTAGCCAAGACATTAATCAACATGTGTATGCTACCTGGTTTGGAGCTATATGGTCTAAAGATGCAAATACGTGTATGCTGTGTCTAGGAGTTTCCTGGTCTTGTTTGTTGAACATTATTTCCAGTGAATTCATTAAAATTATTTTTCTACCTTTGTTTAAACAGTCCTTGCCATTTTGGAGCTGAGAAACCATGTTCTAAATTTAGAGTGCAGACAGCTTGTCCAGGATAGCTCTGGCTTATGCTTATTATCCCCACATAATCAAACTCCTCATTTTACTCTCAAAAGTGTGGTAGTTTGAGTGCCGGGTTACCTGTTTGCCAAATAGCTCTAAGATCTCCTCCACAGAGCCCCAAGTTTCGCATATCACCCTCAACAGGACCAACTGCTTCCACAGAATGATTATGAGGCAGTGTGGTTCTCTGTGCAGACCTTATTAATGAGCTCTCACTTCTCTATATCCAGAGGAAGCTGTCAGAACTGTGGAGGAAACCACTTTCTCCTCATTAGAAGGACCATATATTCCTTTCTACTAATCTCTGCAGCTCCAAATCTTTCTTTCTGAGCACTGAGGTGATTCCCCATCCCCAAGTGGAGTTTGTTTATATAAATCATTACCTCGGTAGGAGCTCCCAGAAAATAATCTCCAGCTGTCAGCCATTTTCTTCCTTGGGAAATTTAGGACCTTCAGGAATGCTCACATGCCCCCAACAGATATTACATTCCTGGCTTATTGGTGAGTCCTGTGGTGCAAATAAAATGCAACTGTACTATTCACTTATGACTACTATTTTAAAAAGCTGTTTTAATCTAGTACAGGAGAGCCAACAACTCTCCTGTGATACTCAAGGATATAATAAGAGAATGTTGCTCTTCTCCATTTCAAACTTTTTTTTTAATATAGCTTCTCACTCTACCAAAAAAAAAAAAAAAAAAAAGTACTCAGTTTTAAGTCTCTGGTGGTCTTACTCTGTTTGGCTGCTATAACAAATTACCATAAACTGGGTGATTTAAAAAAACAAACATTTATTTCTCACAGTCCTGGAGACTGAGAAGTTCAAAATCAGTGTGCTGGCAGATCCGGTATTTGGTGAGGGCCCTCTTCCTGGCCGGCAGATGGCCACCTTCTCCTTGTACACTCACACGGCAGCGAACACAGAGGACAGTCAGCTCTCTTATGAGAACACTAATGCCATAATGAGGACTCCACTGTCATGACCTTATTACTCCCCTAAATTACCCCCTCAAAACTCTTAATATCATCACACTGAGGATTATGGTTTCAACATACAAATTTTGGGGAGTCACAAATATTCAGTCCATAACAAGCAGTATCCACATTATTGGTATTCTGTAACTATTACCACTCCTCCTGTAGCAAAATTCCCCTGTGCTATGCAAAACACTATTCCACTGATTTTTTGGTAGACTGGAAATTCTGGGAAAATTGACAGCCTCTTAGTCAAGATTGAGTGCATCTTTACACTTTTTATAAAAAACACTTATTTTTCTCAGCCTTACATGAAACAATCATTATCTTTTCCTAATTTTTCCATAGCCCCCATGGAAGATTGGGAATTATTATAATGGGACAATTAAATTATCATTCCACGCTATTAAGAGCTTTTTATAGACATTATATCAATGTTACCAGGACTTACTTTTTAGACACCAATTACTTCAAAAAGAAGTAAAAGTTACAAAAATAAACATAAACAGAATGAGTTGTTTATATCAAATTGAATCAAACTGAATCAAAATAAAGGAACATTTGTTATCAGTAAAAAAACAAAAACAAAAACAAAAGATAATACAGTGTTATGAAGGGGTTAAAAGGAAAAAGTCTTGCAAAGAAGGTGAGAATGCAGAGTTTGCTTGGTGATTAGGGTAGTGTACTGAGAGCATTCTATGTTCATATGGAGATGGATTTTAACAGGCATGAAATTCTCAAAGGGTTAACTCATTATTTTCCATTTGTACTAAGCATAGGTTAAGTCTTTTATTGTATTACTTTACTGATATTCTTGATAGAGCAAAAGTATTTCATGGGAAAATCAAGAAGTTAATGCCAAGGAAATTGATTATATACTAGAGAACTCCCTGCTATAATCCATACACACTTAAAGAAAATATAAATGGATAAATTATGGGATCTACCTATGACATCGAATAAAAAATTCAGAATACGTTCCATAATGTTGTAAAGAACAGTTGTTCAACATCTCAAAACTGATTCAAAAATCAATTTAAAACACATTCACATCTTACTGCAGCTTGCACCTGCCTTGATTCAAGAAACATACCTAAATTCTAATATGTCTGATTTATCATAAAATAAGAAAATAGCAAGGAAAACTATGTTAACTCAAATGAAAATTTCAAGGTGTTAAAGACAAAAATACTGGGACTTTATGTAGAAGGAAGAAGCTAAAACAAGCTCAGGCAAATAACTACGTTTCAGAAATTCTCATGTGAAATAGAACAAATAAATTCATGTCACAGTGGTATTGTATCTATTGACCCAGGCTAGGATAAGACATTTCACATGGGGAAGTTTGCTTAGCAGAGGACCTGTAACAACTTAAACCACAGGCAAGCAACTGTATCTATCAAGACTTTGTGAAACCTTCTGCAGTGAAGGCAGAAAAATAGGAAACATGTCTAAACACAAATTAATTGTGTTTTACTTTCCCTAACCTGACAATCTGTTAACTCTTAATGAAAATATGAAGAAAAAAATAATCCAAGTAAGAAAAATGACTATAGTATTTCTTTTCATCTAATTCCAATGAGCTAATAATCATGTCTTAAAAGGAACACATGCAATACTTAGTTTTTTACATCATATGCACTAATCATAATATAGGACTGCATTGTAAAATTCAATTTACTCTTGTTTCAGCACATTATAATAAATACAATGACAAATTAAACTACTTTACACTTTTTAACACATGCATATGGATAACACAAAAATGAACAGATGTTATTTGAAATGTATATCAGAATTTAAAATATATATTTCTACTTAATTGTAAAGCGAAACATATGGACCCAGTAGAGATTACCCTTAATTTAAGTCAATGTACTCTTAGTAAGAACCCATCATGTACGAGGCTCTTTGCCAAATGCTTTCAAGAAATACTGATCTTTAATTCTCAGTTATATTGAAAAAGATACATATGGTTTCAAATGTACATATAGAGACTCAGAGAAGTGTCATTGTATAGATCACATATCTGTCAGATGATAGAACTGCAAATCGAATCCAAGACTTCTGTCTCTAGGTCTAGCACAAGCCCCACAGCAAATGTAACCTCCTCACTCCATAAGCACCCACAACAGTTTTCAGGCACTTGACACATTTAAAACAATATTACCTGCTGTTCCCATTCATATTCTTACATAGATCAAGTTTTCAATCAATTAATATATGGAATCTACTTAAAAATATTCAGTGAATTATTTATTTGGTTTAGTGGTCTTACTTAAGGCCTGAATAACATGAAAAATGTTTACATTTTATTTAAATCATTTTGTGTTCATCATTGAATTTTTTTTTTTTTTTTAAGATTTTATTTATTTGACAGAGAGACACAGTGAGAGAGGGAACACAAGCAGGGGGAGTGAGAGAGAGAGAGAAGCAGGCTTCCCGCTGAGCAGAGAGCCCGATGTGGGGCTCGATCCCAGGACCCTGGGATCATGACCTGAGCTGAAGGCAGACGCTTAACGACTGAGCCACCCAGGCGCCCCCATCATTGAATGTTAAAGCACATAGCAAATAGCTTAAGAATTATGTGTTCATTTTCTCTATACTTTCCTAAGGTTAATCTATTTTAAGCACCCTAGGTTTCTTTAAATATATATTTTATGATTACTTCTGTATTTTTATCTCAAATTGGTATCTCCTTGGTAAAAAGCAAATGCATATATCTAACTCTAAAAATATTTCATTCTTTTCTGCTCTCTTATGCATGTTCCTATTGTTTCAGTCATCTTTTAATAATGTAATACACTTGAAGATATGCCTCTCTACTCTGTTGGCCTCTGAGATCCTCAAGGACAAGGTCTTTTTGTTTTGTTTTGTTTTTTTAATATCTGGATTCCCCAGGACTTCACATTGAAATAATAGTATATTTAATGGATTAATGAGCTATCGTGGTTTATCTTGTTTAAAGCCTGACTTCAAGAATTGAGTATGGCTGATATGCAGAAGTTAAATGAAATTTAAATGTTGCTGGCTGTAGAACCCAAATGGGACATAAGTTATCCTTGAAATCACATGCCACCCAAGTGAGTGACATTTTACTGTTCACATATACAACTGGGAGTGATGATTGTCCAAAACCTCCTCTTCTTTGCTGGTCCTGTTGCTTTCATTGCTGCTGTTGTTAAAAAGCTAACTACATAAGATCAGAATTAGGCACATGCTAGACTGTTACATTTTACATTTGGGACTATTAATAATTTTTATTATATGCATATTTTCAGTGATACTCATTTTCATTGATATTTCACTTAAATACTTGGGATATGAGTTTATGAACAAGTAGACTACCTTACCCAAAATATTCCCTTTGATACACCATGACCAATTTGTTTCAAATATTTGAATTAACTTAGATTACTTTTTGATTAGTAGGAAACTTTTTTCAGGTAACTCAATGGGAACTTCATATAAGAGTGAGACTAACTTTTCAGTTGTCATTGGATATAATTATTTGGCTTATTTTCTTGTATCTAATCAGTCAATGGGAATATGTAAACATTTATAGCAGAATCAAACAACATACTTTATTTGTCTGAGTATGGTCTATGAAAAAACATTCACGGGTCATAGAACTGCTGATTAAGTACATTGAATCTAAATCAAAGAGCAGGGGCGCCTGGGTGTCTCAGTCGTTAAGTGTCTGCCTTCGGCTCAGGTCATGATCCAGGAGCCCTGGGATCGAGCCCCGCATCGGACTCCCTGCTCGGTGGGAAGCCTGCTTCTCCCTCTCTCACTCCCCCTGCTTGTGTTCCCTCTCTCACTGTGTCTCTCTCTATCAAATAAATAAAATCTTTAAAATAATAATAATAAATCAAAGAACAAATTGATTTTGATTGCTAGAACAATTATTTAGACATTAAAATATTTTATGAAATTAAAGTTTGCTATTAATATATTTTGTAGATATTTTAGGGAAATGTTTCTCTTAAGTAGGTTTGTCTATTACAAGAGAAATAATTCTACCTTTATGTAGATGTATAAATTAGATAAACTGTATAAGTCCTATCTATGACATACTGTTACACTGTTTTAATAAAATGATTTATTGTTGAATGACTAGTTGATTTTTTACAAACAGAATTCTAATAGCATTGAAATAAACAACAAAAAGTCATCACAAAATGAATGAGAAAACCAGAAACAGAAACAAAAGAAGCACTGATAATATTGTCACTGAATACAAAATGTTCCTCTTTTGGGGGGAAAAAAAAAAAAGTAAACCCACCTTGTTCTAGTTAAAATGCTTAGGGAGTGGGTCATATGATTGCTCTATAAAGAAGAAAGAATACAAATGGATCTGTATTCTACTTTGAAGATAGAAATCCCTTAAAAGATATAAGTAGGAGCATTATCTGGATAGAAACTGAAGTTAGTGCCTTATTTGCATTCAGGAAGAATAGTTTTATTCTTCTAAATAGATCTTTGAGCAAAAAAACAATGGCCAAGGGCGCCTGGGTGGCTCAGTTGGTTAAGCGACTGCCTTCGGCTCAGGTCATGATCCTGGAGTCCCTGGATCGAGTCCCGCATCGGGCTCCCTGCTTGGCAGGGAGCCTGCTTCTCCCTCTGACCCTCCCCCCTCTCATGTGCTCTCTCTCTCTCTCATTCTCTCTGTCTCAAATAAATAAATAAAATCTTTAAAAAAAAAAAAAAACAAAAAAAAAACAATGGCCAAATAATAACTGTTAGAACTAAGCAGATACATAATGACTTCCTTCAGAAATGATCATTTTTTACAATTAAAAATATTTCAATATGTCTTTTAATATTGTTTAAAATCTTTTTTTACATGGTCTAGAATATATAAAAAAATTATTTCATCTTTTGAGAGTCCTTACAATATTATACTTATGGATATTTAGTTTCTGTCTTATAACAGGATAAGAATTTTTAAAAATGCACCTTTCTTTGTCTTCTGGTAACTTCATATTATCCAGATAATATCCACTATATTGAAAATTGAAGTCTCTTAGGAGTTTTACTTTAAGATGAAGAATTATTCCTAAGTAAACAAATATACAAATTACTGATAAGTAATAGACTATACTGCGTGGTCTTGAAAGGCAAAACTTTCACTGAACCATGATCGTACATACTACAAACTGCCATATGAAAATATGTCCATGGGCAATAAAATAGATCAGATTTCACGTATTACCCTTGTTTGACCATATTAATGTTCAAAATGCTCATCTATTCCATATTTACTCTTTTTTTCTCTTCTTTTTATTTTTTTTCCAGTTATACTAAGATATTGTTGACATATAATATTGAATAAGTTTTAGGAATACAAAATGTCAATCTATATAAAAAGAATTATTACCACCATATTTAACACCTCCATCACATCACATAATTACCATTTCATTTCTTCTTCATGGTAAGAACATTTAAATCTACTCTCTTAGCAACTTTCAAGTCTATAATACAATCATATTAAATATAATCACCATGCTGTACACTAGCTCCTCGGGACTTAGTCATCCTGTAACTGAAAGTTTGTACCCTTTGCCCAACATCTCCCACTTCTCTTACCCCTATCCTCTCCGTAACCACCATTCTACTCTCTGTATCTAGAAGTTCAGCTTTACTGGATTCCACAAATAAGCAAGATCACACAGTATTTGTCTTTCTTTTCTGACTTGTTTAATTTAGCATAATGCCTTCAAGGTCCATCCAAGTTGTTGCAAATGGCAGGAATTCCTTCCTACTCATGGCTGAATAAATTCTTTTAAATATGTATGCCACATCTTTTTGTTTGTTTGTTTCAATTTTTTATTTAAATTCTAGTTACTTAACATTCAGTGTAACATTAGATTCAGGAGAATTTACTGATTCATCATTTGCATGTAACACCCTGTGCTCATCACAACAGGTGCACTCCTTAATCCCCACCACCCATTTAGCCCATCCCCCCACCCCCTACCCTCCAGCAACAGTCAGCTTGTTCTCTATAGTTAAGAGTCTGTTTCATAGTTTGCCTCTCTCTTTTTCCCCCTACATTCATCTGTTTTGTTTCTAAATTCCACATAAGTGAAATCATATGGTACATTCTATATTTATTCTTAAAGAAAAAGGTCAAAATAAAATATGATATTATAGATAAACCTGTGAACTAAAGTTTGTGTTATCCAGTGTATTAACAGCAATAGTAAACAAAATTTGGGATATTTAGCATTCATAAAATATACTTTCACTGTGAAGAATTTCAAATGTTCTACAGTGAAGACTAATTTCTCTTTAATAAACTTTCATCATTTTCAGCATTATTGATATGCTTTAAAAACATCTGGTTGAAGAATATAATAGAAATATAGAATTAAAAATATGATCTGATGGAAATTAGAGGAAATTATTTTGATCAGTCCACCATTTTCAGGCTAGTAAGTTATTAATGTGCCAAGGTTATGTATGAAGCAGCGGAGAGGCCCAGATAACAAGGAAAGTTAGAAAGTAGAAATTCTTCTGTATCCTAATAAGCTACTCTTTCTTCTATGGCAAACTTATTCAACATCTAGCCAAATTAGTGTGTGTGTGTGTGTGTGTGTGTGTGTGTGTGTATTTATATACACATACTCACATACATATAAGAATTTTAAAGCTTAGAAATGCTTTTTCTATTTGAGATCAACATGAAGATTTGTGGTACCTTGGTTGCTAAAAATTTAAGTGGTGATAGAAATTCTAAGCCCATATACAGTAACATTTCTTCAGCCTTTTAAAACTTATTTTTTATACTGTTCTTCAGCAAGTTAATTAAGTACATTGAATTAAAACTGTGAAAGCTATTTTTCATTTCTACGTTACTAGTGAAAAACAAAATACAATGACATCATGTTTTCCCTTGTAACACAGAAATAATAACACATGGTGAGATCATAATAAATAACTTTGAAAACAATAAAATCATAGTAAATATTAATGTATTCTTCTTCCCCCAAATCAGAAAATTTTCCAAAGTTAAAGGTTATACTTTCTTGTTCAACATGCTGACATGCCAATTATGCTTGCTTTGTACATGGGATCAATAGATATTTTATGAGATAATTTTATGTTGATCTCTTATGGTGTCTACTTCAGAAGTTTGGGGATACTTTCAGGCCCTCTACAAAAATCCTTAATGTACACTGAGTTGTAATCTATGAACACATAATGTGATTTCCTAAATACATATTGGATCTATATTTTTACAATTGCTTGTATAGTATCACTAGGCAAAGACCTTTGCTCTCTTAAACATTTTGCAGCTTACCTCTGCTTTGGTCAAGACAAAATATATTTTAATATGCTCTAGAAAGTAATGTACCACATCCTGAAGAAAAACTACTCATAATCAAAATTTTATAATAGAAAAAATATAAAGGATAACTGGGGCGCCTGGGTGGCTCAGTCGTTAAGCGTCTGCCTTCGGCTCAGATCATGATCCCAGGGTCCTGGGATCGAGCCCCGCATCGGGCTCCCTGCTCAGTGGGAAGCCTGCTTCTCCCTCTCCCACTCCCCCTGCTTGTGTTCCCTCTCTCGCTGTGTCTCTCTCTGTCAAATAAATAAATAAAATCTTAAAAAAAAAAAGATAACAAATTATCTGAAATACAAATAAAATCCATTTTCATTAGTGAAGTTGCATGTCTAAGAAAGCTACTTACCCTGAAATGGTAAAGACTATTTGCATTTCAAATGTAACTCTACCTATTATTTGCATGATTATCTATGATTTCATCTTTCTGAAGATTGTTGTGACAGGAAAATGTAACCTTCAGTCATTCATATTTGTCTTTTGTAAGTCATATCACCTCTAACTTTTTAAAAACTTTGTGATTTTTTTTTCTTAGACAATGTCTGGACACATAGCTAATACACACAGTGTTTCTCAAACTCCAATGTACCTATGAACCACCTATACATATGAGCCATCCTATTAATACATAGATTCTGATGCAGTAGTTCTAGGAGGGATCCACCCAATTCTGCATTTCTAACAATATCTCACCTAATGTTGATAGTACTGGTCTAACCTAGAGACTACATGTTGAGTAGCAAGATTCAAGATGTTATCAAGGCATAAGAGCTTCCAGTCCACAAGGAAACAAAACATGCAATTCTGAAACTGTCGTACCTTTGAGGGACTCTCTACTAGTTTTAGAGAAATCAAAGAGACCTAGTAGTCCTGAAGGCCCAAGTGCTAGTAGGGTAGGCTGAAAAACACACCTCCTAAAATATATGCACCTTTTAATCCTGAAAACTGTAACTGTTACCTCACATGACACAAAAAGGGGTCTTTGTAGATATGATTAAGTTAAGGATTTTGAGATGGAGAGGTTGTCCTGGATTATCCTACTGGGATAATCATACATATCTTTATGAGAGAGAGGCTTAGGGAGGCTTCAGGAGAGATTTGAAGAGACTGACCTGGATGTTTAGTGATGTAGCTACAAGACGAGGAGTCCCAGGAGACACCAGGAGCTGGAAGAGGCAAGGCATGATTCTCCCATATGGGCTGTTGACATGTTGATTTACACACAGTGGTACTGATTTCAGACTCAGAAATCCAGAACTGTGAGAAAATATGTTTGTGTTGTTTTAAAGCACCAGGTTATTTGTTATTTGTTAAAAGCAGACATAGGAAACTGATTTAGATAGATTTTTTTCAGAAACTTCTTTTTTTTTTTTTTAAGATTTTATTTTTAAGTAATTGCTACACCCAACCTGGGGCCTGAACTTACAACCCTGTGATGGAGAGTCACATGTTTTACTGACTGAGCCAGCCAGGTGCCCCAGAAACTTCTAATTAATATGTTAAAAGTATCCATAAACATGTTACCCTATAGCTTAGGGAGAGATTTCCCTCAAGAACCCGATGCTTATATGAGTAATTTCTTAGTGATCATATTTCTATTTGAAGTTCTGGGGAGTAAGAATATTTTGGTATTTTTTTTTTTTTAAAGATTTTATTTATTTATTTGAGAAAGAGAGAATGAGAGACAGAGAGCACAAGAGGGAAGAGGGTCAGAGGGAGAAGCAGACTCCCTGCTGAGCAGGGAGCCCGATGTGGGACTCGATCCCGGGACTCCAGGATCATGGCCTGAGCTGAAGGCAGTCGCTTAACCAACTGAGCCACCCAGGCGCCCCAATATTTTGGTATTTTGCATCAGAAGCTACAGGTTTTAAAATTATAAAATAAAAGACTACAATGTCTTAGAACACTGGATAAACAGATATAATGCTAAAAAAATCAAACTTTAAAAAAATGATAGCATTAGAAAATATTCTCCAAATAAATCAAGGAGGTAAATCAGTAGGTATATGGAAATTATGCTTTTTAAATATCACTTAATATTTTTAGTGATTAGGTTTTCCAAAAATGAGACTCAAGTAATAATTTAAAAAAAGATTGTCAATTCTAGCCCATCTACATAAGTTTAGCTGCAATATGATTCTAATCAAATCACAAATGGAAATTAAATTAAGTCAATTTTGATTTATACCTGAGGTGTCTCAATCAGAACATTTCATCAAACTAATCAAACTAATTCCCACCTAATGTTATGAAGGTAATTGGTGCAAAGCAACAGAAAAACAAATTTTCAACAAGCATTTCAGCAGCTAATTTCTATTACTATGTACTCAAAATCAATAGAAATAGAATAGACATATATATGTATATGCATATGTGTGTGCCTAAATATATTACATTAATAATCCATAATTATATGCTATCTTCAAAAAACCCAGCAATTATTATTTTAACCATTTTTAGCAATTAATACTTCCTTTAAAAAAATCATAGAATCAACTGAATAAGACACCTGAGGCCTGAAAGTAAGCTTTTTCTTTTTTTCTCATTTGGATATCCATCAGCAAAGATTAATAAAACCTGGAAAATAGTCATGTAAGTTTTCTCCATTTCTTATTTTGTAAATAGGTAGAGGTAGCAATTTCTTTCACTTCCTACACATATGAAGAATTGACACATATTAAATCTTGTCTTTTTTTTTAATTTGAAAATTAAATGATTAAGTGCATAGTGTTTAAATAGTGAAAAGACACTAAAAGGCATACTATAAAAATAGTTTTCTCCGTGTACACATTTATCTATGAATCACCAGATTCAACAAACTTTAAGTTTTTCTTACGCTACTGACTGGCTTTTATCTATTTAATATATGTATTATGTTATCTCTTGATTCTTAACTTTTTAATGCTATCCAGTGCCTAAACCTTATAGAAAAAGAAAACTTAGGTACCTTACAATATCGCCTCCCAAACCACCACACATACTGCCCTGTTTCACTATCCTTCCAAGATCCTTACACTAGAAACTTTATTTGAAACAATATTGTGTTTTTGTTATTAGAATACAAATATTGTTTACAACTAAGTAATTTATTATTATATATTTTAATTTATACAATGTTCTCTTTTACTCAGAATTCATATTTGCTTGTTCTTTTAGCTCTTTTTTCCTTGCAGATAAACACTCATTAACCTGAAAATTTCTGTTAAGTTGTAAAATTGGAATACTTCTCTCCTTAGAAAAAGAACACACTAAATAATTTACTAGTTCTATGTTTCTTCTTAATGACCACTCTCCTATATGTCTCTATTTTAGACTGGTTAAATTCTTTACCAATAGAATCACACAAATTTCTTTCTGTTTTTGATAAAGAGTATTTTCTTATAGCTTTCTCAAAAATGGTTCTTGAAAGATAAAATTGCTGTGCCCGTGAATAAATAAAAATTCCTTTATTTCCTGTAATGATTGAGTAATGTGTGGCCTTCTTTTAGTCAGGGTACACTATATGTGGTTATAATCAATGAGAAAATCTTATTGGTTTCATGGATATTGGTCTATTTGTATTCGTATAAAATCCAAGATCCTAAGATCAAGATTCCATCCATCCAGGGCTCTATCCTTCCTTATGACTTTGAGGTCTCAACCAGAGAGGTGCATAAAGGAGAAACAAAATGTAGGATTACATATGGGAAATTTTTTTGTGACTGGCCTGGATGTCAGTCCATAATGAATATGTCATTAGCATATTCATCCTGTTAACCAGAACTCAACCACACAGCTACACTGAATACAAGAAAGTCTGGTAAGTGTGGCTTAGCTAACTAAGCATGTGTCCAAGTAGATGAATAAAAGGGTATGGTATTACTTTTTGAAAGTAATATATATTTTAACAAATATGATCGTGGTGAGAAATTACAGGGCTTTTACTAAATTTGTATATAAGTTGAAGCTAAACAGTTTTGGTACCAATAATAACATATAATCACTTACCTAGTAATTATTAAATACAAGGTTACAATAGTGAATTTGTGACTTTGAATAAACCACTTAATATCTTGTGCCTAAACCAATTTCTTATCTATAAATGTGGATACTTTTAGTATCAACATAATAGGGTAATTGTGAAGATTGAATTATTTCATTGACATTAATTACACAGAAATGCGCCTGATACTTGGTAAGCACCCAATAAATTCTAGTTGTTTATATTTGCATGTGTAGTTTAAGAAAACATATATACAATCCTAGAAATTATGCATTTCCTCCATTATGTTACAGATAAGGCAAACAAGCCTCAAAAGGTCCTTCAAAAGTCAATTTTCACTCCTTTAACAAATAGTAAGCTAAGACTGTATGAAATTAAATTTTACCAACATGCACCAGGATAAAGCTAATTTATATAAATGGATAATATATAAAAATATGATCACAATCTGACAAAATGTTTAGGCTCTTTTGCTAGTAAGATTTTTCAAATTATTTTTAAATGGTAACCACTGTATTATTTCTAGATATTAAATGTATTATACCCATAGAAATTAAGCTTAAATGTATCATACCCACCGAAATTAAGCTTATTTCCCCCAAAAGTTCAAAAACTCAAGGTGAGAAGCATTTTTAGTGAATTTAACAATAAAAAGTGATTAACTTGCTAAGTATATTCTTTCCCCCCGTCTTTATAATGCTTTATGATACTGTCCTGTATGTGCTCTTACATGTATATTTAGGTTTTTTGTTTTTTTAACCTGGTAACTTAAAGATCTCTAGCCCTTTTTAAGAAGCTAATAAAGCTAATGAAAGATATGCTCAAGCAAAACAGAATGTAAATCAAAAAACGTAAAAAGATATATAAAGCACCTTCAGTTGGATGTTCATATTACAGACCCTATGAGCATACAATCCAAATGGCATTCAGAGAGCTGTGGATTCCTGGTGGAGGTCTTTAGGGAAAAAACAAATGGAACTGATGTGTTTGAACACTGAAGTACACTGTTGAAAGGCAACTGGATACATTGTTTACTTGGATAAAATTAATAACTACATAGGAAATGATATAAATGAAAATAATTAGACAATAGTTAAACAAAAATAAAGAGATGCAAGAGAAAAGAGGAATTATATTAAATTACATAGACGCAGTATTTTTTTTTTTTTTTTTTTTTAAGATTTTATTTATTTGACAGAGAGAGACACAGCGAGAGAGGGAACACAAGCAGAGGGAGGGGGAGAGGGAGAAGCAGGCTTCCTGCCGAGCAGGGAGCCCGATGCGGGTCTCGATCCCAGGACCCTGGGATCATGACCTGAGCCGAAGGCAGACGCTTAACGACTGAGCCACCCAGGTGCCCCTAGACTCAGTATTGATTAGTGTTTGCATAGACATCGTGTACAGATTATCTAATTAACCAAATATTGTGATTTAACTGTGAGGAATGACAAGGATGAAAATGTTGGTTAGAAGACTTTATCTACCTTGCAGCTGTCATGAGATTATGGATAAAATACATAAATCATAGAATAGCCATTCAATTATGTAATCTAGAAATATAGAGATAAGTTCTATGAAAAATTACCATATGAGTTGAGGAGGGCTGCTTTGAAAGTAGAGAAGAGATAGAGAACGTAAGTTTTCATTATAAGACTTCTAGACATATGTTTTTAAAACGAGGATATATTATACCAAAGAAAACTTTTTAAATGTTTAAAATTTATTGTTGGGTATAGATTTTTCTGATTCACACGTTTTAAGCAAACAGCTCTATTTTCAAACATGGACAATTACATTCCAAATCAAAGTTGCTTTCCATAATGTGTATCCTCCCTTCAATTCATACACAAAGATTTGTCCATAACACTGTATGTTAATTATACTTAAAAAAACTTGGCAAGAAAAAAATAAAATATAATGCAGTTGTCTCTGTTAGAAAAAAAGAAAAGATTTGTCCAAGTATCCTGTTTCAAAACAATCTTTCTTTTTCATTTATTTTGTAGATCTTTTCTTAAATAGCATCTATATTTTTTTATATACAGTGATTGGGAGGAAAGCATTCTAAATCCGGCAGAATATTGGTCATATTTACATTTCACTTTATAAATATTTGTGACTGTTTAAATATAAATATGTTTGTATGAACGCATACATGTCTTAGATATTTATTTAGTTTGTAGACAGTTCAAGGGTACATGTGCATTCTTGAGCTGTAGTTTGGAACTGCTGTCTCATGTCTAAAAATTTGAGAGAAACACCCGCACTCATCAGAAAATGGTGTATCTCTAAACTTGTAGAATTGGGTTATTTTTTAATTTCACTTGTTATTTTTCTTCTTAAGTCTCTTAGCATTTTAGAATATCCCTTCCATTATGCCCCAATCCTATGAACATACTGCAAATAAAATATTTGTCCTTAAAATATGCTAGCTTTTAATCCCTACTGTTAAATGACTTAATCAGTATTATTTAAGATAATTCACTATACCTTTCTATGCAGTAAACATACTAAATTGTTAAGTTTGCCCATGGCAATGACTCACAACTAAGTGATAGGGGTTTCATTAGAAATGCAGAGAGACCATAAACATCATTTTATACTATCCAGCCTCCATCTCTTTAATAGAAACATAACCCTTCAAAAAGGTAATAGGTTAGTAAATGTCCTCCAAACCACATCATCTCTCTGTGACTATATGAAAAACTATATTAAAAAATCCAAATTTATTATGTTGAAATACAAAACTCTGTTGATGGCAGGTATATAAAAAGTCAATTCTTTTGAAGGAAAATAATGTAAAAGCATAAGGTTTAGATTTCAGAACTTTAGTGATAAGATTAATATGATAATATATAAATGGATAATTTATATTAGCTTTATACCTTTTAGTTGCTGCATTTGGAAGTGAATGTAACATAAAATGGACCATATAATCCGTAGACACCATTAATAGATTTCTAGCCCATATAGATTTTGAACCATTTCTGTTATTTTCCCCCTTTTGGTATGCAGTGTCTTATTAGTGCTATATAGTTCAGGAACATTTCAGGCTGTTGCACTTTAGAACACAGCAGAGATGTGCAATGATATTTGGCTAATTCACTTTGAAGAATTGCTGGCATGGGCATGTTCTGTAATTCTATCATTTAAACCTTCTCCTTTAATTTTATCTGTTGATAATTTCAATTATTTTATATTGCCAATAAGTCACTGATGACTATACCAGTGAGATTTTGTTATAGATGTTAGTTAGAGAAGCAAATTAGCTTAAATTATGTACTATGCAAAGCCAGCAAATTTTTTAACACTGAGAATTGGCACTTAATATTAACTTTATACATGGATTGTTTGGGTGTACTATTCTTAGAAGATAATTTGTGTCAGGTGCCTCTCCTCAATTTGCTGCACACAAACTTGCACATTCCCGAAAAACATTTTTCAGCTCTCTTTCTTACTGGCTGGCTCACTGATTTTATTTTCTTTTTCAGGATGAAGGTATTTCTGATAAACATATTGCTGTGGTCAAATGCTTTCCAAGATTTTTGTTTTGTTTTGTTTTGTTTTGTTTTTGTGATATTTGATCAGTACTTATAAAGCTATCACAGTGCCCTTCCCATAATTTCCCGCTGTTGTATTTTGCCTAGAGAGCACACTGTATCTTTGGTTCCACACTGTCCATCTCTGCAACATTTTCTTCATAATCTGCCCAATCGTAGATTCCAATTCTTAGAGGACTCAACACATAGCCTTAGAAAAGTTTAATTAACTAGTCTTTCTTTCTTTTTTTTTCTTTTAGGGAGAGGGAGAGAGAACCTTAAGCAGGCTC
The DNA here is from genome assembly GCF_004348235.1 of Phoca vitulina. Lineage (NCBI taxonomy): Eukaryota > Metazoa > Chordata > Mammalia > Carnivora > Phocidae > Phoca > Phoca vitulina. The sequence continues at coordinate 2,323,009 of NW_022589711.1, forward strand.
CATGCCCAGCATGGAGCCCAAGGCAGAGCTAGATCTCATGACCCTGAGATCATGATCTGAGCCGAAATCAAGAGTTGGACGCTTAACCCGCTGAGCCACCCAGGCGCCTCTAGGCAACTATTCTATATACCTTCTGAAAACACTGCCTCTTTTTTTTTTTAATTACACCATTATGCATTGCCTTATTTTGAACAATCCAATATAGGAATTTACAGTATCTTTAAGTAATGTTATTCATGATGCTTATTAGTGGCTTATGTATTAAAGATTAAAGTCTTCAGTGTAATTTAAAAACTGCTTGTGGCCATGAGCCATATTTTGTATTTCATTTAAACCACATGGTACCTCCCATAAGGCTAAGGACTTTGGCAAGTCAATTTGCCAACCCCATTTAACTGATACTTATTTAACTTATTTATTTCCTATCTACTGTGTGCCAGACACTATACAAAGTGTTAGGTACATTTATCTCTAATATCATGAAGCTTTATTCAGGCTCTTAGTAGTAAGTAACCATTAATTTGGTGACTTATGGACGAGTATATTTAAAAGTTTTATGCCTAATGAAGTCTATGCTTAATGAAAAATTCATGCTAAGTTGATTTCACTTTAGAATGTTTATATGTTGTTTGTCATCAATAAAAAATTGAAAACTAGCAATGGGATTATTAAAAATTAGACAATGTTGAATTTGGGGAATATATGAATTTTGAAACTTCGTCAAATAAAACATCATAATCTATAAAATGAGGGAGGCTTTTATTGAGTGGTACTCAACTGATAGGCTGTTTTCATCCAAAAGCCAAGTGAACTCTAAAAAAACCTCTCCCTGGCATAAGCAAGTAAGAAACTATGCAGAAAAAGGCAAAGTTCTGAAAGTCAAAGAGAAGTAGCACAAAAGGAAGCCAATTATGATGAAAATTGCAGATACAGAGGAGATATAGTAAGGTTGCATTAAATGAGAGAATTCTCTTAAAATCTTTGAAAATATGAAAAAAAAATCTTTGAAAATAGGCACAGACATAGCTGTAGGTAGAAAAATTAAACTGATAAAGTAAAGCGATATGGACAGAAAAACTGAAAACACAGATATACACACATGCACTCTATGTCAGATTTTAGGTGTCAGTTTGGCTAGGCCACAGTAACCAGATACTTGGTTAAACACCAGTCTGGAGGTTTCTGTGAAGGTACTTTTTAAAATGAGATTAACATTAAAAGAAATAACTTTGATTAAAGCAGATGACCATCCATAATGTAGATGGGCATCATCTAACCAGTAGAAAACTTCAAGAGAAAACAAATGGGGTTCCCAAAGAAGAGGAAATTCTACATCCAGACTGTCTTCAGACTCAAGCTGCAACATAAACACCCCCAGATCGCCACCCTGTGGGCATACCCTGGAGATTCTGGACTCGCCACCCTCTGCAATCGCAGGAGCCAATTCCTTAAAACAAATTTTTCCTCTCTCCTTGATACCTGTAATTAAATTTATATCTGTATTGGGGGGCCTGGGTGGCTTAGTCGGTTGAGCACTGGACTCTCGATCTGGGCTCAGGTCATGATCGGGAGATGGTTGGATCCCCTGGCCTCGGGCTCCTGGTTCAGAGCTGAGTCGGTTTGGTATTCTCTCTCTCCTCTGCCCCTCCTCTCGCTCTCTCTCTTTGAATAAGTAAGTATCTTTAAATTTGTATCTGTATCTGTCTATATACACATCTATCTACATACCTATCTCTATCTGCCTATTTACCGATCTATAGATTTACATATCTCTGTATATTTGTCTATATATCTATGGATAGAGATAGATCTACAGATAGATGGATAGATAGATGGGATAGGTTAAGAGAGAGACAGTAATGCCCTGAGGTTGTTCTTCAGGGGAAAGACTTGAACTGGCAGCAATGGTCTCCGGGGACAAATTTTAGATAGCTTGAAGTTGCCAGGAGGAACAACTGGACTGAGGATGTGCAATGGAACATGCGTTCAGGTTGCTGTGGCCTCGGACAATTACAGATATCGAACTGGGATCCCGCGTTTGTGCTAGAAGGCTGCAAGGCTGCCTCCTCCCCCCACCCTGCGTAGTCTTTGCCAAAGCCTATTCTCCCATACCTGGGCAAGCCTCTCTGGCAAGTGATGGCGGCGCGGCGCCTCTGAGCGGGGTGCTTTCAGGCGACCACGAGAACTGGGGTTTGCATGACAAGCGGTGGGAACCAGATAAGTCTGGCACCAGGGGCCTCCAGCATCCGGGGCATGCAGATGTTTCCCGTTCCAGGGTCTCCTGCCAGCCGCCGTAGAACCCCGCAGATCCCGCGAGATCCTGTGAGATTGGGCTGCTTCGGAGAAGAGGGGTCAGGGCCGTGGTGGCTCCGTTCTGATCCTGCAGTTCTCGGCGCTGCCTCTAACGTTCCGGAAGTCCCAAACCGTGTTCTCCGTGGTATCTGTAAGTTCGCAGCTTTGAGTTTTCCGAATGAAGTCTGAAATTGGCCCCGGTACACAGAGGACAAAGAGACACTGAAGAAAAAGGCAGAGCACTCCAGATTGGTAGGTGGCAGTTGGGTAAGCAAGATGTTAAATAACAGAAATTCAGCGGAGTCCATTTTAAAGATCTAATTGGTTTTATTAAGTGAATCATGAATTGGTCAGCATCGTAACTATGAAATAGAGGGGTACAAAATGGAAGTTTTTGTTTTTGTTTTTTTAAATAGGAGGAGGGTGGGGCAAGAAAGTTAATAGCAAAAGAAAAGGATTGTTACTTGCAAGGTGGCTTTCCCTTAGGGGGAAAAGCAGGCGGTCTTATGCAGGTGACCTCTTCTTTCTTTGGGGGATAGAAAGGGCATACTCATTGGCACTGATTGAACAATTACAGGCTGACCAATTAAGATGACATTTCCGGGGAGCAGGGGGGAGTTGAAATTGCAATTAGATGAGGTATCAAGCCCCAGTTTGGGAACCTGGTCCAAGTGACACCACTTTGGGGCCTGTGGTTTTTTGTTTTTTGTTTTTAACAAAGGGAACTTGGATATGAGGCTTGTCTTGGTGGCCGCAAAATGAGTAAATCTCTGCACCCACATACTAGAATCTTGAATTTATATGGATGACTCAGTGGGGTCCAGATCATCTCATTGCTATCTCAAGGGCTGCTAGTGTGGGAAAAGTGGGCCAAATGCACATTCCAAGGACAAAAGGGGGTGGGGGAGGTGGGCAGAGTGGAAGGGTGGCAGGGTAAGGAGCTTCTCCAATTGCCTGGCTCCAACTCGCTGGGCAATTGGTGGTCAGGTCCTCTTGATGGCCTTTTGATCAGCTCATAAAATCTTACACACCCCATCTTAGACAATGTGACTTGATCAGTCAGTAAAGGGTTTTATTATGGAGGCAGTTCATTTGGTGGCTGGCTGGCTGCATTGGAGGCAGATGCCACAACAACAATATAGACATATGGGAGAAAACACAGATTAAGATAATGATTCCCAAAATAAGTAACATTTTTTTTCTACCAAGAGCCCCATGATCTGAATCACTGATTCATTAAGTCCCGCAAGCTGGGGGTCAGACCACTCAGGGCATTCACTTGTGTCCTCATGTAACTTAATGAAGATGACACATTAGCAGATTCATCAGTTCTGAACACACAGCATTCTGTTTGGATAATGGCACAGGTGCCTCCTTATGAGACAGTAAGAATACCCAAAGCCCATCCTAGGACAGTTTTGTACTAGAGACATTCAGTGTTTAGTAAGACAGGCTTTGTTGGCTATAATTTAAGGTGCACTTGGGTGAATTTACTAAGGGCTTCTGTGTGTACAATAACTTCCTCCAGGCCAACGGAGGGAACAAAGGCAGTGGCCAAATGATCATACCAGTGGGAAATAGAATGTGCCCATCTGGCCTTGAGAGAGAGGCTGGCAACTTTTGTTATAGTGGGACAGATTCTGTCCTGTGCCCAGGGAAAACCCAGGGTGCAGTGGCCCAACCACCTAGGGGAAGCCAGCGCCAAAGATTTGTGCCACACGATCATTGGTTCCCACTCTGGACATCCCAGTACATATCTGGCTATGCTGCTAGTCAGCAACCAGTTGGTATCCTTTAATGTGGCAGAATGATTACACAGTTCCAGTGATATCCATCCCATATTACTGGTGCAATTGGGTTGATCTGTTTAGAGTGATTTTTCTGTTCCCAACATAGAGGTGCATGAGTGCTCAAATGTCCATAACCATCCCAAATCTGAGTTGTAGCCACTCATGGCTCTGATGATGGTATTTTTAGGATCCTTCCAGTTAGCCATTTGATGGCCTGCCTATGTAGTTTGATAGATAGGAGAAAAGAATACACATGCACAGTGTAATGTCAGATGAATGGAGAGTACTAATCGTAGCTTGTTTTCCTCAATGTACTGCATTAGTGCCTTACATTCTCTACCCTGGAGTGGTGATACCTACCATGCCAATCCTGACGAGCTAGTGAGGGTATCTGTCCACATACCCAGAGTTGGGCTGATTCCTTTGCTGAGCTTATTGGTGGACCCCCTGTAGAAAGACACTTCCATCAGGGACCCATCCCTTGACTGGACACAACATGAGCCGTCTAAGTCTAAGGTCTAAGTCTAAGGTCAAAAAGACAGCTATTTAGTAGGAACTTGTATGAGGAGGTCTTCCTTCTACAAAAAATTACATTTGTGGCCTGATCCTTGGATGTTAGTGTGGCTGCAGCTTTAGGAACTTAACCTGTTGTGCATAGCATACATGTTGACAAGAGGAAGCATCACTGTCAGGCATGGGGGGACGGACTGGGGATCAAGTATGCCAGGCCAGAACCCCTACTTTCTCTCCTCTTTTGTGTATGTTCCATTCCAGGTGTAGTGCATTACAACAGGTTCAACTTGCAGGGAGAGAACAGGATTCCACTGGAGGTTGAGTGGTTCCCCCTCACACAGGGAAACTAACTCACCCACTTCGCTGGACATCCCATTGCAAATTCCAGTGCCTACCCCAGGTGATAATGCACAGCACATTGATCCGTAGTGAGAGAGCAATGGCTCTTTCCCTCAACTTCAATACCTTTATGGTATTGCTTTGGCAGGAGTTCCCATCTGGCATGGGGGCAGCATGCCCTCCTTGCTGATCATTCAAATATATTAAAGCCTGGGATAGTACTTTAGTCCATTAGGCCGACCAAGGTGGTTTTACTTGTAGTAATGTTAAAGGCTTTAATATTCTATTTTTCCTTTCTACCAAACCTCCTGCTTATGGATTATTGGGGATGTAGAACCTCCATTTGGTGTCATGTTCTTTTGCAGTCTTGCACATAATGGCCTTTGAAATGTGACCCCTGATCACTGTCTGTTCAATGGGGTTTTCCATACATGGCACTCAGCTTTTCTAATCTCCTAATGGTGGCAGCCCGGTTTGCTTGGCAACAAGAAAGCTTGGGTTAGGCCACATGCGATGTCCACACAGACCAAGGCATATTTAGAACTTTCACTCAGAGGGAGGGAGCCAATATAATCAATTTGCCAAGGCATCCGTGGTTGAAAACTCTGGAGGGTGGCCCCAGACTCCTTTGGCAGTTGCTTTGTATATTGTTTAGAATACACAGGACATGCTGTTACTTCATTAACGAAATCACTGTATTTCAAGGGCAATCCAGCATTCTTGGCAAGATGCCATCCCACCCAGGTGCTAAGGTACAGCTCTTTCTAAGCACTCAGGCTGCTCTGTTTACTGACTTGTTGGTAGCCCAGGCTTATACCTGGGCTAGGGCATCAGCTTTCTGAGTGTCTTTCGAGGGGTGGTAGCACCTTATGAACCAGGACATGGAAAACAGTGAGGACTGCTTCAGGCTCTTTGCAAGTGAACCCAAATATCTTTCCACATATTCCAGCTTATTCATGATCATCCACCCCTGACCTCCCTTTGTCCAAACCGTAGGGTTAATCGCTTTAGAACAGTCGAGTTGTCATTGCAAAGAGTTTATGGCAGGGCTCCTTAATGATCACTAGCCAAACCACTGAGTTCAGTACACTGGCTGTTGTGGTTTATTCCTGTTTCCATCCAGGTGGTGTCGGTGTTGGGCTGAATAGCAACTGCGGTCCACATGGGTGGTTTGCCCCAAGTAGACCCATCTCAACGTTTAGTTACTTTTCATTTTTAAATAGGTAACACACCACACAACTCAGTATGTTATATAATAATAACAAAAATAATGACAGTAATAGAACTACAAGCTTTGTTATTTGTGGTTATGAGATATTGCGTGTTTATTTTCAGTGTCAGTCACTGAAATACCAAAACTTAGAAATGTCATTAAATTGAAAAAAGATTTTGATTTAAATTGCACATTTAGATATTAACAAGGATGTGGGGTGCCTGGGTGGCTCAGTCGTTAAGCGTCTGCCTTCGGCTCAGGTCATGATCTCAGGGTCCTGGGATTGAGCCCCGCATCGGGCTCCCTGCTCAGCGGGAAGCTTGCTTCTCCCTCTCCCACTCCCCCTGCTTGTGTTCCCTCTCTCACTGTGTCCCTCTCTGTCAAATAAATAAATAAAATCTTAAAAAAAAGATAGTTATTAACAAGGATGTAATATTTTCCCTCTGAAGCCTAAACTCTTCCATGTTCTCAATTTAATCTACTTTCTACCTTCAAAAGAACTTGAAAAATAAATGATAATGAATTTACTTTTATCCTTCATAAATACTTTAATGTAGGGTTGACTCATGAACAGGAAGATATGCATTTGACCCTATCATGAATCTCAATCAGTAAAATACTCTGAGAATAAATAGCTTTCCCAGTGAAGCAAATTAATTTCTCCAGGACAGCAGGTAATTTAGTTAATCATCTTTTCTACCTTTGTACATAATACCCTTTTCTCCTGAAACAGTTACATTTGCTTTGCGGGAGGAAATTGCTCATCTCCAGAAACCTTTACTCATCAGACTTACTTTGCATTTATATCCAAGGCTCATTTTGTTTCGCAATTTCCCCGAATTTGTCTCCTAAAAAACGAATATTTATACCAGTATGTTTTCAACCTTTCTGAATATTTTAAATACTTTTGGCTCAAAACACCTTAGCAATTATCAGGATGAATCCATTATTGTACTACTATAAATATACAGATATTCACTTTATTTTCAGACTGAATGAACTATATATTACCCTTAGCTGTCAGATTTCCATTTCAGGAGACTCAATAGGGAAACGAGAAGATATCATTAATGTAATTTAAAGTAGAGACTAAAAACAAAAATTAGTATGAAATACTCTCCTGCCATTGATTTAACAGAAAAGACTTTAAGAGCAAATGAGCAGTAAAAATATGTGGTAACAACAGACATAAATTGTTCTTTGTTTTACTTAACACAGCACTACGACCTACCAGTTTATGAAGAAGTTCAGTTATACTCTCAACACCAGAGTTTGATGGCATTGATTAAATAATATGGCTATTAACACCTAAAGCAGTGGTAGCTTAAGCAACACTGTAGTAAAAAGATTATTATGAGCACATTACATTAGGTAGGCAGTACAATAAAATTTTCTAAGGCTCTCTAAATATTGTAATTTGGAGGAAAATATAAATGATGGTCCATTGATTTCTATATATTTTCTGCTTTATGCAACAGGAATAAAACAAAAGTATCACATAAATAAGTACTTGTGGCAGTAATATATTGAAAAGTGTATTATAGAAAATTTTCATTTTTTCACTAAGAAGATTTTATTTTTAAACTCATTGGTCTATGCACTTAAATTGCACAGTAATGCTGTAGGGGAATAGAAGAGATAAATAAATGGAAGGAACTTACTCAAAAATAAAACTTGAGGGCCACGTACAAATCACAGTGAGTTTCAGATTGTGCCATTTATTGTAAATGACACTAAAACATTAAGAGTTCTGTTGTAAAATTATTGTTTTATCTTCCAGTTAAATGAGAGCATTCATCAGAGGTTTAAACAAAGTGGTTCACAGAAGAGAAGTATTTCTGTCAGACCAGACGAGGATTAAGGATTTCTCAATTCTACATTCATCTCTGAACAGATTCTACTCTCCAACTTGCATTTCATTATCTGCAAAATGGCAAATAGTATGACCTATATTTTCATTTACGTTTGAAGGAAAGGGGATGGGCATGCTTCCATTCCTGCTATAATGCCATAATTATCTCTATGCTATCCTAAAATATAAACCTTTGAGTGACTTTAAACTTCCCTCTGCCTTTTACATATTAAATCAAAGGCCGCTTCTTCTTGCTTTGTTCAGAAGCATAGTTTTTATTTTATGTTACCTCGAAAGTACAGTATGAAACAGGATGAGGGTATAGGCAATACATGGGGTGGGGGTGCATAGGAGTGCGGGAAGGAAAAGTCCGGGAGAGAGGCAGGAGAGGAGGTAGAGATCTGCAACTGACTTCTCATGCCAATTGTAAAAGACTCAGTTCATCTAGGACATCTGAGAATGGTAGTTGCCTCCCAGAATTGTCTGTCAAAGGAAGGTTGTCTGGGACATTTATCACTGGGCTTCCATCCTTTTAGTGTTCTTGTTGGGAGGGAGGAGAGACATTAACTTACTTCCCAACTGCACTTGTCTATGGTTTCAGTAAAGAACCTGTGGCAGAAAGCAGAAAAATGCATAGCATGCACTTGAGGTGTCATACTGAAAACAGGTTGACCTTGAAGTGGGATGCAGAAAAACGAAGGATCTGTTACACAGAGCTCTATCTTTTTAGAAGTCGGATAACATCATCATTATGCTGGTGCACCCTGCCCACCCTTTATAAAAATATGCCTCACACGATTTATGATAAGTCAAGAAATCACAGTTTAAATTGAAAGGATTCTTACCATCTGCACTTAAAATGGCCCCTGATTTTTGCTTTGTGGATAAGAGGAAGAGAGAGAGGTAACTGAGAACAGTGGGAAGTGTTACACTTAGAAAAGTCTTATAATAAGAATCAAAACCTTAAGAAGGGGGATTTAGGAGTAGAATTTCTAGAATTCCTAAGAGACAAAGGAAAGGACATGTTTTGTTTTTTGGTAGAAGTAGATGACAAACATTCCCTTCCCTTTTTAGTTATCCCTTTGACTTTTCTAATTGTTCCAAAAACTGTATATAAAAAAGTATATCATCATACTTCTAAGAAAATATTTTGCAAATAATAGTGAGAAGTACGTCTTTATAATAAGTCTTTATATTTGATAATGCAAGTCCACCACCTTTGTTCCTCTTTAAGAATATTTTTTCTATTTCTAGCCATTACCATTTTTCATATATAATTTATAATCCGCCTGTCATTCACATACACTGCTGTAATTAATTTAAATCAGTATTGAATTAAATCTATAATCAACTTAGGGAATCAACATAAAGTATTCTCTGTTCTATGCATATGATCTATCCCTTCATTTATTTCTATTAAGTTTTATTTAGGTATTGTTGCATATTTTTTTGTGTGGAGATCTTGCATGTGCTTTGTTGATTTAATGAGAGAGATGTGATTTTTAGGTTCACACAAAATTGTTGGGAAAGTACAGAGAATTCCCTTATACCTATTGTGCTCACACGTGCACAGTCTCACTATCAATATCCCATACCATAGTGGTACTTTTGTTACAAATGATGAAATGACACCGATACATCATTAACACCCAAAGCCCATAGTTTACATTAGCATTCACTCTTTGTTATACATTTCATAGGTTTTGGCAAAGATATGATGGCATGTATCCCTCATTCTAGTATGATACAGAATAGTTTTGTTGTCCTAAAAGTCCTTTGGTCTCCACCTATTTACTCCTTCCTTTCCCCAAATCCTGGCTGCCACTGATCTTTTTACTGTCTCTATAGTTTTGCCGTTTTCAGAATGTCATATAGTTAGAATCATATAGGATGTGGCCTTTTCAGATTGGTTTCTTTCACTTAGTAATAGACATTGAAGATCCCTCCATGTATTTTCATGACTTGACAGTAAATTTTTTTTAAGGTTTTATTTATTTATTTGACAGAGAGAGAGAGTACAAGCAGGGGGAGCAGCAGAGGGAAAGGGAGAATCAGGCTTTTCGCTGAGGGCTGAGCGGGGAGCCTGGTGTGAGGCTCGATCCCAGGACCGTGAGATCATGACCTGAGCCAAAGATAGACGCTTAACCAACTGAGCCACCCAGGCATCTCAACAGTACATTTCTTTTTATTGTTGAATAATATTCCGTTATTCTGTTGTCTGGATGTACCATAGTTTATCCATTCACCTACATCTTGGTTGCTTCTAAGTTGTGGCAATTCACCTACATCTTGGTTGCTTCTAAGTTGTGGCAGTTATGAATGAAGCTGCTATAAACATCCAAGTTTGATTTATCTTTTAACATTAATTCAGCTTTGCAATAAAGTAAACTTAGCCGTTATGTATTATCTAGTTATGTATTGCTGAATTCAGTTTGTTAATTTTGCTTAAAATATTTGAATTTCTATTTATGCCAGAGATTTAGTATACATTTCCTTTCTTGCCCTTTCCTTCTTTGCAAGGTTATAGTATTAATAATATGATAGCCTCATAGTTTCCTTTCTTATACTGTTTTTGTAAAGTTTAAATATTAATGATATGTTAGCCACATATAATGTCTTGGAAATACTCCCTTTTTTTCTATTCTCTAAGAGTCTCTAAGAAATTGATATTAATGCTTCCTTAAAATTTTTAAAAATTCTCTAATGAACCTTTTTTGTCAAGGTTGATTGACAAAATTGATTGTAGATTATTGATTTAACTATTTCATAAATAGAGAACTGTTTTATTTCTAATTCTTACAGAATTAGTTTGAAAATCTGCTTTATTTCTAATTCTTATAGAATTCTTATAGAATTAGTTTGAAAATCTGTTTCAAACTGTTTTATTTCTAATTCTTATAGAATTAGTTTGAAAATCTGTTTCTCAAGAAATTCATCTATTTCATATAATTTAAAAAAATTATTGGTATAAATTTGTTATTCTCTGATATCTTAAGATCTAACTGATAGAATTAATTTATTTTCATTCTGATAAGCTATAAATTGTAGCTTCTGTTTAATTTTTGATCAATCTTTCTAGAGATATGGGCATTTTATTAACTCTTTCAGAAAACCAGCTTTTAGCTCTGTTGGGTTACTCTTTTATGTGAACAATTTCTAACTCATTGTTTTTTGTTCTTATCTTTATTATATTCTTTTTGATGTAGGATATTGATTTTTAGCCTCTCTTTCTTTCTGATAAATTCATTATTAATGTAAATTTCCCTGTAACAGTTGCTTTGGCACATCCACAAATTTTATGTCATATTTTCATTCCATATCAACTCAATTTTTTTTTCAAATTTAGATTTAATCTTTAACTTACAAGTAGCATTGTATTATTTGCATATAAGTCTATTCCTTAATTTCTACATATGTAGGTGTTTTAGTTATATTAAGTTTGAATTTAATTCTGTGCTGGGACACCACATTCTGAAAAATTTTATTGTTTAAAATTTTGTTTACACTTGATTTATGGCCTATTGCGGTTTAAGTTTGGGCTGTATATATCCTATTTTGGTGAATGCCCCCTGTGAATTTGAAAATAAAATCTTCTGCTGTTGCTCATATAATGCTTCATATATAAAAATAAGGTATAGCTTGTCAATCATAGTGTCAAATCCTTTATTTACTTACTGGTGCTATGGTCCGTTTTATAATTTATTGACAAGTACTTTTTAAAATCTGCAGTATAATTAAGGATTCGTTCTTCTATTATAATTATCACATTTTATGAATACAGTAAGTAAAATATAGTTTTTAAGATATAATAAATAAAAATTAAAAATATATAAAATACCATTTTTATCTCTAGTAACATATCTTGCCTAACATTTTATTTTAGGCAATATTGATCTAGCTATGTTAGCATTTGTGTGTTTGTGTGTGTGTGTGATATATCTTTTTATTCTTTTTCTTTGAATGCTGTGTATCCTTATAAATACATAGTTCATAAGCAGTGAATAGTTGTAGTATACTTGTTGTAGTATAGTTACAGTATGCAGTTGTTGGTTGACAATTTATTTTCTAATATTTCTAGGTGGAATATTTCTTTGATTTACATTTAAGGGTACACATATTTTTTAGATTAAGTCTACCACTGTACTCTTTGTTTGCTATTTTTCCGCCTGTTCTTCTTTCTCTTTACCTTCTTTTAGATGGATCAAATACTTAGTATTCTGTTTATCCCTTTATGAATATCATGATTATAATTTTAATCACTTTTTAATCAGATCCAATTAAAAAGAATAATGTTCATTTGATTAAAAAATGGACAGAGGATGAAAATGTGAAGTTTTGTGTTTGTAATGATGCAGGTGGAGCTAGAGAGTATAATGCTAAGCGAAATAAGTCAGAGACAGACAAATACCATATGATTTCACTCATATATGGAATTTAAGAAACAAAACAGATGAACATAGGGGAAAGAAAAAAAAAGAGGGAGGCAAACCATAAAAAAGACTCTTAATTATAGAGAGTAAACTGGGGGTTGATGGAGAGGAGGTGGGTAGGGAGATGGGCTAGATGGGTGACGGGCACTAAGGAGGACACTTATTGAGATGTGCACTGGATGTTACATGTAAGTGATGAATCACTAAATTCTACTCCTAAAATCAGTATTACACTTTATGTTAAGTAACTAGAAATTAAATAAAAACTTAAAACATTAAAAAAATAATAATATTTAAAAAATGGGCACAGGACCTGAATAGACATTTTTTCCAAAAAAACATACCAGTGGTCAACAGACACATGAAAAGATGCTCAACATCAGTAATCATCAGGGAAATGCAAATCAAAAGCACAATAAGATATCATCTCACACCTATTAGAATGTCTAGAATCAAAAAAGCAATAGTAAGTGTTGACAAGGATATGGGATAAAAGGAACCCTCATGCACTATTGGTAGGAATGCAAATTGGTACGACAACTGTTGAAAACGTACGGATGTTCCTCAAAAAAATTAAAAATAGAATTATGATATGATTCAGTAATTCCAGTAATGGATATTTAGCCCCCAAAATGAAAATAAAAACAGAATTTGAAAAGATATATGCACTTCTATGTTTATTGCAGCATTATTTACAATAGTTAAGATATGGAAGCAACCCAAGTATCCATCAACAGATGAATGGATAAAGATGTGGTGTGTGTATATGTATGTATGTACACACACATACACATATACACACACTGGAATAATACTCAGTCATAAAAAAAAAATGAGGTCTGCTATTTGCAACAATATGGATGGACCTACAGGGTATGTTAATTAAAATAAGTCAGACAGAGAAAGACATATACCATATGATACCACTCATATGTGGAATTTAAGAAACAAAACAAATGAACAAACAAAAAAAAGAGACAAATGATAAAATAGACTCTTTTTTAAAATTTTTATTTATTTATTTTTTTTAAGATTTTATTTATTTATCTGACAGAGACACAGCGAGAGAGGGAACACAAGCAGGGGAAGTGGGAGAGGGAGAAGCAGGCTTCCCGCCTAGCAGGGAGCCCAATGTGAGGCTCAATCCCAGGACCCCGGGATCATGACCTGAGCCGAAGGTAGACTCTTAACGACTGAGCCATCCAGGCGCCCCGATAAAATAGACTCTTTTTTTTTTTTAACAATATTTCTTTTTTTTTTTTTAAGATTTTATTTATTTATTTGAGAGAGAGAGAATGAGAGAGAGAGAGAGAGCATGAGGAGGGGAGGGTCAGAGGGAGAAGCAGACTCCTCGCTGAGCAAGGAGCCTGATGCTGGACTCGATCCCGGGACTCCAGGATCATGACCTGAGCCGAAGGCAGTCGCTTAACCAACTGAGCCACCCAGGTGCCCAAAATAGACTCTTAAGTACAGAGAACAAACTTGTGGTTGCCAGAGGGGAAGTGGGTGGGGGAATGGGTGAAATAGATAATGAGGATCAAGAATGTGCTTATTTTGATGAGCACTAAGTAATGTATAGAATTATTGAATCATTATATTGTATATCTGAAACTATTATGCTGTTTGTTAATTACACTTCAATAAAAATAATAATTTTAATCATTTAAAAATATTTAATGATTATATTATGTATCTTTGACTTGTTACAGTGCATCCAAAATTAATATTTTTATATTTTTAAGAATAAGAATCACCTAAGAAACTTTTAAGGAGAACAACTCTTAAATTCCAGTTGTTTCTGGAAAGACATGCATGTATAATATGTACAGATGCATGGATCTTTGGTATATAAATACCACTTGAGGGTTAGCAGATATCTCCAGGGAATGTTCATGCTTAGTTCAAACTCAGTTCTAACTCTCTTCTCTCTGGAATCTTGGCTCCTCAACTCATAGCCACTTTCAAAGTCTAAACTTCAATCATAATCTTTCCAATTTAGTTGCAATGAAGGAAACACCAAGCTGCTGCTCCCCAGAAGGCCTCTGTTCTCTCCATTTATTGTATTCTTCCTCTCTCTGCAGTCTTTCGATTGACTTGATTGCTCTTTGTAATGAAGAGAGTGACTTTTCTGGAGGTACTGGGGGTAATTTTTTAGAGTTTTTCTCAGTGAGAAGAGTATTCTAACAGCTGTTCTCTCACGTCCAGAAACAGACATTTGTCATAGTCTCTTTATATGCCTTCCTGACTCCCTTCACTACCCAACACAGTGTGTGGTACACATACTTCTTCAAGAAATATTAATTTAATGAAACGTTGTAGAAGCCACTTTAATAATGCAACACCTTTAAAAATACATGGAAATGAGAACCATGTGAAATACTAAATCTATGAGTACTTTTGAGAATTACCTGAAATATGGAGTGAATTCTTTTAAATGAATAACAATGAAAAACGTTAACTGTTGTATAAACTATTCATTGTAGAGAATCTGACTAAAGGATAGGTAAGTAAAATAATGATCATAATGGATTATAGTAAATACATTTATAGATATAGTAAAGAATCATCTGTGAACAGGGAAGATGAGAATTTGACTCCTACTGTACTGAATGGAGAATTTGAGAAGGCTTCCTTGAGGTCAAACTTTGCCTAAAACCAGAAAGTAAATTAATAATCCAAGTAAAGAATAAGGAAAAGGTCATTACAGACAAGAGGAATGGCACATGTGAAGGCCCAGAGGTATGAGAGTAAATCTACAACAAAAGAAAGGGGCATGCAAATGTAACTAAATGCTAGGGGCATAATTGATCCCATTAAATATTAGTCAAATAAAGAAATGGTAGAATTATAAATCCTTGACATTTGTTAATCCCATAGTAATTAACCCCTCAATATGAATAGCCTCAAGAATGGTTCTGATAAATTATGAAAGATATCAGGATATAGAGGGAAACTGAGTTATTGAAGAGTAGAACTCTAACCCATATTAGCTCATGTGATTGGGAAAGACTACTATGTCTTCTACAAAATATTCACTCCTGCTACTTTTGGGGGCAGTGTGCTTCATTGACCAGTCCTTTTTCTGCTGAACAGAGAAACTATTTTCTTACAAAATAGATATTCTAGATAAGCCTGATACTGCTTTGACACAATAAGTATGGTCATATCTCTATATTTATTAGTGGTACAAGTGGCTTAAAATACAAATCTCACTTACCTTTTTTTTTTTTTTTTTTTAAAGATTTTATTTATTTATTTGACAGAGAGAGAGAGAGAGACAGCACGAGAGGGAACACAAGCAGGGGGAGTAGGAGAGGGAGAAGCAGGCTTCCCGCGGAGCAGGGAGCCGGATGTGGGGCTCCATCCCAGGACCCTGGGATCATGATCTGAGCCGAAGGCAGACGCTTAACGACTGAGCCACCCAGGTGCCCCTCTCACTTACCTTTTTGAAGTGGAAGTATTGATGTGTTTTCTAAAAATGCAATGTAAACTAAAGAGTTTTCCCCTGCAGAAAATTTTTTGATTGAAGAAGAAGAATATTTTATGGTCACACCTCAGTTCTCAGTGCTGCCAAATAGTAGGCACTCATTAAATTGTACTTAAATATATGAAAATGAACCGCAGGTGAGTTGTTAAAAATCATCATTTTATTAGCAATGTTTAGGTTACATTTTGCCTCTAGAAAAAGTTCTTGGTCATTTTAGTGTATTGAATATAATATATAAAAATCCTCAGACCCTCATTAAGAGCACCAGACTTCTAAATATAAAGTTTACTTAATGCTCCATTGTATTTTGAGCATACCTGGCACAATCTAGAAAGTGGATTGTTACAAATCAAGAAAAGAACATTTTTTTAAAGAAATACGTAAGACATAATGAAGAAAATAGCTTTTCAGTTGTTAAAGGCAGCACATAAGAACTTAAAGACATGGAATAAGAAACCTAGTAACTGTCAGCTTAAACTTGTGATTCCAAACTAACATTAAAGAATTAGGATTGCCTTATAAGTGCAACACAGGGTGTCTAAGGAATAATAAAAAAGGAATAAGTTTAATTGCCAATATGTTACAAATGGGTTTCATTTTACTACTTCAAAGTGTTGCCCTATTTTAACATCCTTTTCTAATTAAAAGGCACGTTTTAAGAGCTTAATTGTTAATACAACTTCACCCTTTTATTTTAAATTATTGATATGCTCAGGCCTGAAAATACATTTCTCAGGGCACATGCTGCCCCAAATGAATTCAATGGCTAATTTTCTAGGATAAAGACAGCTATACAGATCTATAAAAATCAAAGAAGTGGAACACTGCAGACTTTAAACTGTCACCAGTTGTTCAGACTCAGACTATGCTTCATAGGCAAATAGGTGTTAAGTCACAGATACTGGAGCCTTTATTAAATGGCCCAGTGATATTTTGTTAAATTGATGAATTAGTATAAGTTATCTTGATATTGAAATCAAGGTATCAGTGTGGTTACAGCTATACTCAAGAGAAAATTAGAGACCCCTGGAAGAGAGAGTCTGTAAGATAATTCCTTTGGTCTTTTCAGGAAATATACATTTTATGAAAAAAAAGAGGGCGCCTGGGTGGCTCAGTCGGTTGGGCGTCTGCCTTTGGCTCAGGTGATGATCCTGGAGTCTCAGGATAGTCCCGCATCAGGCTCTCTGCACAGAGGGGAGTCTGCTTCTCCCTCTGACCCTCCCCCCTCTCGTGCTTTCTCTCTCGTTCTCTCTTTCTCAAATAAATTTAAAAACATTTTTAAAAAGCTTAGCTTTTCTAGTATAACGTATAACTTCATTTAAATCAGGATTTGCATATTTTCAAATATTGCACGTTACTAATAGTGACTGAAATAATTAAAACGATAAAGATATGTTAATTATTATCAAAAGAATAACAGATTAGATAGTACCTTCATTTTTTAAACTACTTGAAATAGTATTTTCTTCTTCCTATAATTAGATGTTAAAGAATTAAGTCAACAAAATTAATTAAGCACCATAGCAGTCTGTTAATTTCATAGCTCTTAACTTCATAATAAAACCTCTATGATTATTCTCTTCATTTTGTATAATTCTGATGTTTCTAAAATAATGTCTTTATTCCAGACTTATTTTTTACTAAAAATTATTTTTTTTTCTAAAACTCTTGAAGTCAGTATTCATCAAAGTGTGCCATGTCCAAAGGCAGGGAAGCAGTCCTGAACCTGAAAAATTGAGGAGAAAACTGATTTTCTCTGCTCTTCCTCCAATACTGACTTTATTTAGCAAAGTGAAACAATAATAAAATAAACCATTTGAGCCTCTGAAGTTTAATAACCAACAATAAAGATGTTTTAAAATGGATACTTTATAAATTACAGAATAGCAAGTAAAAGAAATGTAAGCAGTATTTGGCATTTTCAATTGAACAATGTGTCTCTGTCCTCCAAATAATATAAAAAAGCACTCTTATAAACTATCAAGTAGTTGTCCAGGCAGTGAAATATTTTCAGAGCATATCTAATGAAAGTAGAAATGAAAAGCAGTGGAAATCATTTGAAGTGTCACTCCGAAAAACTTACTTTAGATATAGTTTTGCTTTTATTTTTTTTTCTACAAGAAAGGTATTTAAAAAGAAATATGTGTTCATTCTCCTTAATGTGTGAACAAAATAAATCTCCAACTTAATTTTAGATGGTGAATTGGTTAAGATTTCATATCCATGGAAGGGTTTCCTATGTAGTGGTTTAAAGAGAAATAGTACCTAAATTTATTTATTATGTGTAACCCTTATTAATTATTATAGCCAAAATGTATTAAAAAAACTAATTTGGTACTGACACTGTGCTAAGTATTTTCTTGAATTTTCTCCTTTGGGCTCCATGACAACTCCATGAAGAGACTATTAATAATTATCCTTCGATAATTAGAGAACCTAAATGACTTTTCCAATATCACGGAGCTCAGAGTGGCTGAGCTGGAATCTGAACCCATGTCTGTCGGCTTCCAGAACCTAGTTCTTACTTTCATGGCATACATCTTCTGTCATTTTAGACAAGTGTTTCTGATAACCTTCACTTTTAAGCAGAGAAACT
Source organism: Phoca vitulina (assembly GCF_004348235.1). Taxonomy (NCBI): domain Eukaryota; kingdom Metazoa; phylum Chordata; class Mammalia; order Carnivora; family Phocidae; genus Phoca; species Phoca vitulina. Next base: position 2,341,521 of record NW_022589711.1, read on the forward strand.
TTGTTAGAAGTTAGTGTTGTAATAGCATCCACTGCAGAAATAAAATGATGTGTTGTTTATGACTTGACTAAAATATATTTTTCACCATATTGACACCTTTGAGGAAAAGGAGAAAACATATATATATATATGGTTCAGTTATGTAGTATGTTACTTAAGTAAATTTTATAATCAAAACTATAAATTCCATTTTGTACCAAATAAAATTGAGGTCACGAGTGTTAAACAATTTCCCATTTTTATAACTTTTTACATATTTAACATAGCACAGTTGCATGAGTAGTAAAATAATTCCCTTATACTCTTCACCCAGGTTTTAAAATTTTGTCATTTTTAATTTATGTATATATTATACATATGTAATTTTTATACTGTTTCTCATCAACCTTTTATCAATGTGTCTTAGCATCAATTACTGAGTCTTACCTGAAACAATGATTAATATCATGATTGCTAAATGACAGTTTTTAAAAATCTCCACTATTCCATCATTCATGCACATTAAGTGGAGTTCAAATCTAAATGCTTAACTTTCTTTATCTCTCTCTCTATATTTATTTAAGTGTGAATATATGGTTTCTTATTATATTTATTGTATTATAATTGTGTAGGTATTATTACTGCGTCAGGCTCTGGCCCTTGGAGTCAGACAAGCCAAAGTCACACAAAAAGGTGGGGTTCTAGGAACAAGGCTACAGAGGGCTGATTGAGCCGGTTGAGGTATAGCCGAGCAGCAGACTGTAGGGATCGCCCTGTGGTCGGAGATCAGGTTGGTAGCCCACAATTTGTGTTGCTGATGTAATTAATAAAGTTTTGCTGGTTATCAGTTGGGATCTAAACTCATGGAAACATTTCTTGCTGGTGGTTTAGAGCAATTTTAAGGTAAAAAATTTGAGAGTGTTAAATTTCACTAAGGTGTTTGCTGCAGGAATCAGACCAGTTTAGTTCTGTATCATCTATCTGTAAGTACATAAGGAAATAGGATTTGAATTAAACCAGTTTGTACGTAGGAAAATCTTAAACATGGCCTGACATATAATAAGCACACAACAAATGTTAGTATCTGTTGTTGCTGCTGTTAACGGTGATGTCATTGCAATAGCAGGAACCATTTCCGGTGTAGCCAGAACTCTGAGATGGCTAAAAACTTGGTCCAGTCTTGCTCTTCTATGGTGTATAACTGCAGCACTGCTTGAATTCTCTACTGCCTTAGGCCTCTCTGTTTGCAAATACCAGGTTCCTGGATATTGAAGTTTAAATACTTGGAGGAATCAAATATTAGGCATTTTTGATAACCTTCTATCCATCTCCTCAAAAATACATCCCATCTTCATTCTGTCTTGATCTTGCATGACCCCAGAAATATATCTGCTGGTATTATCAAAACCTCGGAGAAAGCATATGTGACAACAAAATGTGAGAGAAATCAACATCCAGAAAAATTGCTAGACCAAAAAGGAACGTGAAAGAATGGGTCATCTGGGTGACTCAGTCGGTTAAGCTGTCAACTCTTGGTTTCAGCTTAGGTCATGATCTCAGGGTCATGAGGTCAAGCTCCGAGTTGGCTCAGTGCTCAGCACAGAGTCTACTTGTCCCTCTCCATCCTCCTCTGCTCCTCTCCCCCTCTGCTCCTATCTGCGGGCAAGTGCGTGTGCTCGCTCTCTCAAATAAATTAATTTAAAAAAGAAAGATTATGTACATAAACACTTTCGGAGTGCTTGATTTAGAAGTACAAAGTAAGTAAAATGTCAGGTAGAGATGAATTTAACAGGCTAGCAGATCCTCCTAAGAGACGCTCTGTTTAATTTAATAATGTGTGCAATTGATTAAAGCACTTTTCAGTTGTTGATTCATTGATATAAACATGAACCTATATCTAGCAATCACTGAAATGAGAAACTGGAAATTCACTGATAGGGATGGTGGAAGAGGAAGCTTTGAATACTCATTCTGTTCCTGCTTTTAGTTATGTCTCCTCCCACCCTTGACTCTCTTCCTGGAAAATTATGTCTTTCCCCAAACATTATTCAAACATTGACCCCTGAAGCTTCTCCTGACTTCTGTGACTACTGTGCCTTTGAAATTTACTTAAATCGTAGTCCATGACACGTTATTGTAATAGGATAGCTAGCAGTGAGACCATGGCAGTTAATTAACTTAAATAATGCTCTGTTTCTTCATTATAAAAAGGGGGGAAGATGTTATACATATCTCAACCTGTTCTTAGGATTTAAAGAGAGTATGTATTGAAACAGTGAGTCATAAGAATGGTAGGAATTACTTCCTTGTAGCTAGAGCATGTTTATTTTCACATATAAATAAAGAACATTCAAAGCCTATGTAGCCAAAATGAAGTAATTTTATTATATCTACTCTTACAATCTCAGCTACAACTATTAAAAGTAGCAGTGTTTCTCCGTGATTCATCTGTTTATGTACCAAGGAATGCATTTGCCAATGGAAATGCAATGATGAGTGAAAACACAGATCTGCTTTCCGAAAGTTTAGAGATAATGACCAAGAATTAAGCAATAAATAAAAAGATAAGTAGTAGTGAACTATGTGAAATGAGTGGGAAGAGAAGAAATTTTTCTAAGCAGATAAAAACAACATTTGAAAAGACACAGGAGAGCAAATGGCCCATTCAAGGACAGATGCTGCTGCTGCTGATTGGAAGAGAGTGTAGCGTTAGTGGTAGTGAGCAACCAGTGTGGCCAGAGCAGAGAGCGAGGAGTTAAATCTTGTAAGGTTATAGAATGAAGCTGAGTGGGTGGCAGATGCCAGACCATGCACAGCTTTGCATTTATCAATATTATTTTTATATTTATCCTAACGGCAATGAGACGAAACCCAGCAAATACAAATTAACAGACCCAAGGACAATATTTCATGAGGATAAGATGTATTAGTTTCCTAGAGCTGCTTTAACAATGTACCACAACTGGGTGTCTTGGAACTACAGAAATGTATTGTCTCACAGTTTGGAGGCCAGAAGTCTGAAATCAAAGTGTCGGAAGACCCATGCTCCCTTTGAAAGTACTAGGGAAGGATCTTTCCAGATGTCTCTCCTAACTTCTGGTAGTTCCTTGGCTTGTGGCGATAGAACTCCAGTCTTCACATGGCATTCTCTCTGTGTGTGTGTGTGTTCTGATTTCCTGTTTTATAAGGATGCCAGTCGTGCTCAACTAGAGCCCATCCTAGAATCCTCATCCGAATCACATCTGCAGTGATCCTATTTCCAAATAAGGTCATATTTTAAGGTACTGGGGGTTAGTAATTCAACATAAGAATTTGAGGGAGACACAATTCAACCCATAAAGCAATGCATATTTTTAATGGTGCAAAAATGATCATGGGTATCAAACAAAAAATTACTTCTTATTAATGTGTATTTTATTGTTTTTACTGTTTACTACTAAACATCATTGTATATTTACAGCTTATAGTCCACCATATTTGAGATCTTCTATAAGATTTAAATAAATTTATTTTATAGACTAAATGACATTAAAGATATACTTACATTAACTATATGAAATTCATGTTAGGGTAACTGCATATTCATTTTTCATAAATTATGTAGGCTTCAATTTAATAAATATGCTAGGATTATAGTATCACTTACATGTTTTCCGTATAAAATCTAAACAACATTTGGATTAAGACGGCACTCAAGACTCATATGTATTCCCCTTACCTTTCATGAGAAACTAACACTGCAAAAATGCAAAAAATAAAGGATTTGAAAAAAAAATAAAGTACAGAATTTAGGAATGAGACGCAAAACAGATGATTAACAATTCTGGAAGAGAGAAGGAAAATAGAATTGGAAGAACGTTAGAACAGTAGAAATGTGAACAAGGTAGGGCCTTCATGTACCTGGTGGAAGAAAAAAACAAGAAACAGAGTAAGAAGATATAGAGGTAATCAGAAGAAAAAAACTTAACATCACACTTTTAATTAAAGTTACTAAAAAATATTGAGCACTTACTACATTTAAATAACAAATATGGCATCTAAGCAGCTGAAAATTAAAAAGTCCTAAATATTAGATATATGACTGGTGAAAATAAAAATTCTATGGAATGACTGGTAGATAAAAATTCTGAAATGTTTTCAAATGTAGTGGGGGAAAAAGTCCCAGAAAATATGAGAGAAAAGAAGCATATATAAAAGCAATACATAAGAGCAGATATATAAAAAGAATCCCCCAAAAGAAGGAAACTAGAGTGGAAGAATTATTATACACACACACACACACACACTTTATACCAACATTGTAAGAACTGAGATGTAGCCTGGATCTTTAGATTGAAAATGATCAAGTGGCTAGAATAGTATTTAAAAAGGGAAAAGAGATATTCTTACAGTTATTTGACTCACTCTAAAATGCCAAGGGTGAAATCAAACTAAAGGTAAAGATTTAAAAATTAGTCAGGCATCCTCTAAGATGCCTCTTAGATTTAGTATCATAGAACACTCTGAAGCCCTTATAAAAATACAAATAACATTTATAGCAAATAGAAATAATGAAGCTTACTACCAGCAGAAACTTGCCAGCAGTGTGAACTGTGATTTTATAACACTAACACTATGTAAATATGTCCTATGATCTTTCAGAGGTACCAGCCAGAATGTTGGGTAAGCAAAGTGTTTGTTACAGTCGGAAGATAGATGTTACATGCCATGTCACTGCACAGATTATATTCTTCAGCTTATCATCCTTTCAGCATATGTCAGTTTAAATGTGTGAGTAGTGACATCAGTCATAGTGGTTCATTTTTTTTTTTTTTTTTTTTTTAGATTTGCACCACAAACATAAGTTGTACAAGTTGAGAAATACAGTAGATACAGAAATTAAGGAAGCTGGAGAAAAAAAAAAAATTGAGTGACAAAGGAAAAGATCTTTGCATTCCTTAATTTAGGGAGAAATTTCAATAGCCCCAGCCTTCAATATATGTTTACTATATGGTGCTAGTGTGTAACCACTGCACTGATTGAAAATAAAAGTTCTGATTCATATTTGGGAGAATTGTTTTGCAAGTATTGAAGTTTAACACCAAAAACTAATGATGTACTGTATGTTGGCTAATTGAACATAATAATAAAAAATTTTAAAAAAATATTGAAGTTTACATTGCTATGATAAAACGTAAATTGTAGTGGAAGTTATACAACCAATTCAATAGCTTATTAAAAGTAGAACTTACACATGTCAATATGCATTTCTTTCTTATGAATGACTATATATTGTATCCAAATCTAACCTAGTCCAGAAAAATTAAAATTCCTCACATTGCGTTTTATGAAGGAAATCATTGGTTTTCTATCACTTCTTAGTATGCCACTCTGAAAATTCAGTGAATTTAAATAAAAAATGAGCTTAAGGAAATGAAATATAAAATATTGTTTACTTAATTCACTTGAAGCTTTCATTTACATAGTGCATATATTTTATGTGCATTCTTGTCCAATATATGATATAAATTATAAGTGATATTTTAAAAGAATTAAGTGTATTTCCAAAAAATATGTTAAAAAACCATTGCCAATTGAGAAGGACAGAGATGTCTTTAAAATGTCTTCAAATTAATTCTTCATGGTCACAGATGAATTTTTATTTTGAAAGAAAAATGATTAGAATTAAATTTTTTTTCTAAAAGCTTAGTATAGGAGTTTCTGGACTTAATCTGATTGTAGTCATCATCTTTCAATGGCGAATAGGAGGGGAAGCAACCTTTTTTTTTTTTTTGTAGTAAGAATATTGCCATAGGATATAAAAAATATAAAAACTGAGAAGTATTAAAAAGTTCAAAGCTGGGGGGCCTTGGTGGCTCAGTCGGTTAAGCGTCTGCCTTCAGCCTAGGTCACGATCTCAGGGTCCTGGGATGGAGCCCCTTGTTGTCATCAGGCTCCCTGCTCTCCCTCTCCCTCTGCCCCTCCCCCCTGCTCGTGCACACACTCTCTTTCTCAAAATCTTTAAAAAAAATAAAGTTCAAAGTTGACTAATTTTATTCATTAAAAAAATGCTACCATATATTGCACAATAAAACATAGAAATTCACTTAACCAGAAGTCACAATAAATCAAAAGATGAAAAATATGTATTTAATGGTGAAAACAAAAAATTTAAATATAGGGCGCCTGGGTGGCTCAGTCATTAAGCATCTGCCTTCGGCTCAGGTCATGATCCCAGGGTCCTGGGATCGAGTCCCACATCGGGCTCCCTGCTCGGCAGGAAGCCTGCTTCTCCCTCTCCTACTCCCCCTGCTTGTGTTCCTGCTCTCGCTATCTCTCTCTCTGTCAAATAAATAAATAAAATCTTAAAAAAAAAAATTTTAAATATAAAATATGCTATGAGAATGAAGAATAATGGAAACATCTTTTGTTACTTAAGATAGGTGTAGCTAGGTATAACCAGTCTAATTTATTACAAATAAACTGTTAGTGACCTTGTTTAAAAACAAAAAAAATCTATGTATGTCTAGTATATAATAGTTAAACAAGTACACTTGCTAAAATGGATTGCTCCTTTGGAAGGACATGTTTTTTGTTTTTTGTTTTTATTAACCTATAAAAGTTTTGTTCTTGTTGCTTAGTTTGATATTATTTTTTTACTCTTAACTATATATAAGATATACTACCATGCATTTTCAAAGACTTCAGTGAGTTTCTTAGATTAGGTTTTCATATTTTACTCTTTAGCCCCAAAGAGTCGGATTATAAAGATAATTAGAGATAGTTAATTTGAATATTGAATTCAGATCAATTGTATAGCAATAAAACAGTTTAGAACTCATGTTTTTTATTTATTTTTATAGAACTAATGTTGATTGACATGGCATTAATTTTATTTAATCTTGACAAAAATCCTATAAAGTACAAAATATATTTTATTTTGGTATGCAAAATAGTATTGAATAGAATATAAATAAATTGAATTTGAACTGTGCAGGTATAGGCCATTAGTTGTATATATGCATATATATGTTTATATACACACACATACATGCACAGCTCACACAAATATACATACGTATGCATATATAGCTCATAGATATATACTCACACACAACCCACATGAAATTATCATATATTTGACATACTGGAATCCGATATAATTCAACCACTGAATAAAAAGATCATGTGAGGGGCGCCTGGGTGGCTCAGTCGTTAAGCGTCTGCCTCGGCTCAGGTCACGGTCCCAGGGTCCTAGGATCGAGCCCCGCATCGGGCTCCCTGCTCAGCGGGAAGTCTGCTTCTCCCTCTCCCACTCCCCCTGCTTGTGTTCCCTCTCTCGCTGTGTCTCTCTCTGTCAAATAAATAAATAAAATTAAAAAAAAAAAGATCATGTGAGTGTCCATACCCAATATTTCTACTAAATAACAATGCCAAATGACTAAAGTAAAAACAGCCTAACAGTAGAGAGAATATAAGGATTGGAGAGAGAATGAAGCTTCAACATTAAATGAATCCCTTTTAACTATATTCATGAATATGAAGTATTGATAAGTATTGTTTAAATGTAAGCAGAATAGAAGCAGCTGCAGTTTTGGTAACTAAAAGAGAATATGGTATCATGGTCCCAGTTAGGTGAAGCTTCCAAGCAACCAACTAATCATATAAAGATATCTCAGTCAGCAAAGCTTCCTACTGGGAATATAATAGAAGCTGAGGCTATATGTGGTCTAGTAATTCCTGCCAGTAGTTAGTGCCCCGTGGCTGAGAATGCGGGGAAAAATATCAGTATATGATAAAACAACCTCCTAGTAGTTACAGGTCTCCAAACAATAAAGTAGGCCTTTTAAAAATAGTAGGATCTTGTTATGACCGTATTCTTTGACAAATTATAAAAGATAATAAATTATAAAGGGCATTTCTATGTAAATAGAAAGTTGATTCCTGTCATTTCTTACTGATTTTTTTTTAATTGAAGTCTGTATAAGAAGCTAAATTGTATCAGGCTTAGCTGATTAATTTTTAAAATTTAAAAGAAGAAAAAGTAAATGAAGATCTAAAATAAACTACTGGGGCACCTGGGTGACTCAATCGGTTAAGCACCCTGCTCTTCATTTTGGCTTCAGGATCCTGGTTCAAGCTCTATGTCAGGTGGACGGTCTGCTTGAGGATTTTCTCTCTCTCTCTCTCTGCCCCTCTACTGCTTGTACCCTCTCTCTCCCCTTCAAATAAATAAATAAATCTTTAAAAAATAAAATAAGCAGACTACTAAAGATTATAGGAACTTTAAAAAAAAAATCAGACAATTTTTATCATTCACCCAACTACAATTGCACATAAAAACAACAATATTACTTCATGGTTGCAGTACTAGAATTGAAAAATAAGCAGAAATAAAAAATAAAAGAGTGGGTCTATATTCATTTTATTTTGCCATGTTCTGATGAGGGCAGTTTCTTTACGTTATAATATTACTTTTTTAGTTTGTTTCATCTTATTTTTTCATCTTATTTTAAAGTAGAATTGGGCATTCTGGTTTATCCTGTATGACTAAAGTATCTTTCCTTATTGTAACCAAATATTGAAGCTTTTCTTTATGATAAATTTAATGCAAATCAAAATGGCTGTTTAAAGTTTTTACTTAAATATGTTTCCAGGGGTACTTTTATTTCACTGGTTTCTTATATTTCCGGTGCTCTCCATCAACTTATCCTGAAAAGGAATAGCAAAGTCAGATTTTATTTTACTATAAAATGAGAAAAAAGGAAGTGTGGCATAAAGGGTGTCTTATACCATCTCAATTTGCAGAACATCAGTTTTCTGGGTTTAATTTACAGATGATCAGTAACTATCAAACCTAAAGGAAAATATATTTGCTAGAATTCATGTAGTTTTCTATTTAATGTGCTTCAGAGATTGAAAATAAATTTTTTAAAGGAACACATATTTTATGTTCTCCAATTTAATACTTCCCAAAATAAGTCATAACCCATCAAATATTTTAAACATGGTTGTAATTTCAAGCTTTTATATCAACATTTTATAACTTTGTTAATTGCATTTTTTATATTCATAATACCTTGGGTGAATATTTTTTAATTTATGTCATTTAATTTTTTTTTTGTTTTTAATATTTTATTTATTTGAGAGAGAGAGAGCACAAGCAGGGAGAGTGGCAGAGGCAGAGGGAGAAGCAGATTCCCCACTGAGCAGGGAGCCCAATGCAGGGCTCCATCCCAGGACCCTGGGATCATGACCTGAGCCAAAGGCAGACGTTTAACTGACTGAGCCATCCAGGCACCCCAAATTTATGTCGTTCAATTTTGAAAAATAAGTACTTGACAGATTTTACAAAAATATAGCAATGTATCTACCTTTTTCATTTTTTTTTTTTTTACAGTAGACACTCTGGTGTGGAAATATTATAGCAGCAAAACTTTGAATTTGTATACATCCTTATTCAAATACAGGTTTGATTCATTGTATGTAAATAACATGGCATATAGAAAAATCTAAATACATAAAAATTGGTGGTTTTTTATTAATTTAACCTCTTAGGCTGACTGTGTAAATCAGCCCCTGAACTTTTAAATAATTTACCAAAGTATAAATACTTACATGCTTGAGGAGTAAATCTCCTGGTTCTGTATTTTAATTCTCTTAAGTCATCACAAGTTTGGGTAAATGAAATTTTAACCTATGAAACTTTTTATTAAATAAAAGTAAAATGGCCTGAAATTGCAAAATATGCCTGAAAACTCTTTTTGGCAGAAATAATGTCATTCACATTAGTATGAATACATTTCTAATCTGTAAAATCTGTCATTTTGATAGTTTTACTTTATTTTCAACTCAAGTAATTAGTGAATTCTTTCATTTTAAGAAATCTAAAATTGTTTTATAACTAATAATGAGATCTTTTTTTTTCTGTGTAAGTACAGACCCAAGAAAGAATCCAATCCTTATTCCCTCCCCAATTAACTTTTTAGACTTCATGATCTTGAGCACAAATAGTCTTGAGTTTACTGGATACAAGAACATGTCATATACTTAAGAATATTAAGCGCCAAGGAAATCAGGAAGCTGTCCTGCAACATTCAGTATGTGCATTATTGACATTATTTCTTGTAAAAAATGTTAAGCAGTGGCCCAATAGGATGATTAAATTTCATTTAATCATCACAAATTTATTTGGTCAACATCATAAAGATAAAACAGGACAATACAGAAAAGTACTATTTAATTTAGGCTAGAACCAACACATAAATGACAGTACTGTTCTTCCTGGCAGGTATTTTTTTTTTTTTTTAATTTTGTATGTGAGTAGAGTTGACACACAATGTTACATTAGTTTCAGGTGTACAACATAGGGATTCAACTTCTCTATAGGTTATGCTATGCTCATTGCAAGTGTAGCTGCCATCTGTCACCATGCAATGGTCTTACAATATCATAATTATATTCCCTATGCTGTGTCTTTTATTCCCATGACTTGTTTATTCCATGACTGAAAGCTTGTATCTCCCATTCCCTTCATTTGCCCATCGCACCACTCCCCTCCCCTCTGGCAACCTTCAGTTTGTTCTCTGTATTTATAGGTCTGATTCTGCCTTTTGTTTGTTTATTCATTTGATTTTTAGATTTCACGTGTGAGTGGTATTTGTCTTTCTCAGTTCTAGCAAGTATTTTTAAGATCTGTATCATGTAGAGTGGAATAATACTTGAATTATTTCTTTGGAAATAACCACATTATAAATCTTACAGGTGGTTCAAAAATAAAATACTCAGCAAATTTCATATTTGGGTTTTGCTGATTTTTCCCTAACTTCTATTGATACTAGTTTTCAATGGTTATTTATTTAACTAGTGATACAGTACTTTATAGTATTTTGACATAATTTGAAATGTATTTCCAACTACAAAAAAAATTTTTCTTACAATGTAAAGAAACCAGATTTTGCCTGTATATCGTGGAATGAAGTTGTGGGATAACAAAACATTCAAATATATGAAAATGTCTTTCTCTAGATCATGTCAATAAGAATTTTATCAGTTTTGTTCACTATTTTACTTCAGTGCCTGAAATTATGCCTGGCATATAGTAGACACTCAATAAATACCTGCTGCATGAATGAAAAAAATCAATGAACATGAAATTTTTTTGAACTGATCACCTCTTTACTTTCATTTGCAGTAGTCAATGTATAACTAGCTCAACTTAATGTTACTATGTTACGCATTTGCATGTACCAAATTCTGAAAACTGATTTAAATTATTAATATACGTAGAAAATAAGAAAAAAAAATTAACACCCTACATTGTTAAAAGCTAATGTATACAGTAAGCATATAATTAAATTAATATGTAAGTTACAACATATAAGATGTGACCTTTAGAAAGAGAAACAGAACATAATTATTAGCTATGGAATATGGACATGAAATGACTCCACAGTACTCTAAATTATTTTCTCTCAATCTGTCTCTTCCTCCCCTTCCCCCCTCCTCCTCTCTCTTTCTCTGTCTTTCTCTCACACACGTATTCACCCAAGAGACAGTCATATGTTACTACATGTGAGCCATTGTGCTAAACATTTAGAAGAAGGCAGTAAACAAATAAAGGCTTTGTCCTCATGGAGTTTATATTCTAGTGGTTGAGGCAGATAATCCAACAATTATGTAAACTACCCCTTATGTGGTGGGCTGATGGTAAGGCAAAGCAATAGCAGATATGAAGCTCATTAGTAAGGAGGTGTAGACTCTAAAGAAAAGTATCTGACTCCAGAGGTTAACTCAAGATTTTTGGAATCCTATCCATGTTAAGTTTATTTTTAGGTGGAACTTCTTAGATTATTGCAAAGATAACCTATTTTGTAAATCTGTAAGAGAAAGCTGTAGTAAATATTATTTACCAAATTAAAAAGCCATAAATGGGAATGTTTGGGGTTTAGAGGAAAGTCAAGATGACTAAGAAAGTTAGAATAAATTAGAGGAGGAGTAGAAGCATGGTTTGAAGCAATGATTTTTTTGTTTTGTTTTTGGAGAGGTATAATGGAGTTATTAAATCTCTTCTTTAGTCTTTTTGAAGAGTCACCAGAGCATGGTAAGAACCTTGATTTTATTTTAAATATGAAGCCATTTGGCTTTAAGCAGGGAATGACATGACTCAATTTTACATTGTATGGAGACTACACTGAGGTCTTTGTGGAGAAGGGACTGCAAATAAGTGAAAAATGAAAGTTCAGCAATTGGTTGGAGAGCTATTAAGGCTGACCAGGTATGAGAAGGTAATAGAGTGGGATTGGGGTCCTAGGGATGGAGTTGGTGAAAAGTGATCTGATTTATAATACAACTGGAGGATAAAGACTGTAAGATTTGCTGATGGAATGAACTATACGAGAGAGAACTATAATCTGTATTCTAAGCTTTTAACCTGGGCAAACACCAGAATAGAGAAACTGAAAGAATCACAGGTTTGGGGCAGGGAATCATGTTCATTTAAAATTACTCATTACTCATCCACACAGGGGGATAATGAGTTTGGAGTTTGAAGACCATTTCAGGACTTGAGAGAGATATTTGGGCATTTGGAAGCATATGCATGGTATTAAAACTGTGTAACTAGATGAGGTCATTCAAGTAGCAGTAGACAGAAGCCATAAAATGTGAACTCAGATTCCTAGAGCACTCCAATAATTAGAGTCAGAAAGAGTAGGAACTTCAGCAAACAAGATTGAAAAGTAGTACTCGTCAAAATGAGAGGATAACCCAGGGGACCATGGTGTCTGTGAAACCAGATAAAAGTATTTCAGGGAGTCCTCAATAGTTTCAAATTGGTTGAGAGTGTGTAAGGCATCCAAGAATGTAAAAAAGTTTCAAATTCATAATCTCATTGAATAAGCAAGTAAATATCACACAATATTTATTTCTATCTTCATAATATAGATAAAAAAATTAGGGTCTAAAGAAGCCACATAGCTAAACTATCAAGTGGCACAAGGAAGGAATATAACCCAGATTTTGATTCCCTTAGTGTACCTCCCCCAAAATAATAGATCCTCTTACTATTATCTCCCATTATATATATCTTAAAATGCCATTCTTACATTTATACTAAGTTTAAAGTGTTCTGGAACATCGATATACACATGCAAAAAAAAAAAGAATCCAGGCACAGATTTTACGTGTTTCATAAATCAATTCAAAATGTATTGCAGACTTAAATGTAAAATTCAAAACTATAAAACTCGTAGATGACAACATAGGAGAAAACTTGCATGACTTGGGATATGACAAGAACATTTCACATATAACACCAAAGGCACAATCCACAAACAGTATATTGATGAACTAGACTTCATTGAAATTAAAAACTCCTGCTCTGTGAAAAACAATGTCAAGAGAACGAGAATGCAAGCCATAGATTAGGAGAAAATATTTGCAAAAGACACATCTGCTAAAGGACTGTTATCCAACATACACAGAGTTCTGAACAACTCAACAATAAGATAACAAACAACCCTATTAAAAAATGGGCCAAAGACCTTGACAGACACTTAACCACAAAAGATATACAGATGGCAAAAAGCATATGAAAAGATGCTCCACATCATATGTCACCAGGGAAATGTAAACTAAAATAACTGAGGGGGATGCCTGGGTGGCTCAGTTGGTTAAGCATCTGCCTTTGGCTCAGGTCATGGTCCCAGGGTCCTGGGATCTAGTCCCGAATCGGGCTCCTTGATCAGCAGGGAGCCTGCTTCTCCCTCCACCTGCCACTTCCCATGCTTGTGCTCTCTCTCTCTCTTTCTCTGGCAAATAAATAAAATCTAAAAAAAAAATAAAAATAACAGTGAGGTACCACTACACACCTGTTATCATGTCCAAAATCCAGAACACTGACAACACCAAATGCTTACAAGGAAGTGGAGCAACAGGAACTCTCATTCATTGCTGGTGGAAATATAAAATGATATAGACATTTTGGAAAACAGTCTGGTGATTTCTTACAAAACAAAACATATCCTTACCATATGATCCAGCAATTGCATTCCTTGGTATTTACACAAAACTTATGTCCGTACAAACACCTTAACATGAAGGTTTAAGGCAGACTCATTCATAATTGCCAAAAAGTTTGGGAGTTTAACTCTTGTGGTAAAATATATGGTTAAACTATAAACAAGGGTTGGAAAAATTGTTTAATACTTAGTATTTTCAAATACATAGTTATTTACCTGATAATTTTAATATCCATTTAGAGTAATTAGTGCTGTCCATAATCATAAGTAATCTACTCTCATACACACATTTTTCAAGTACATGAATATATAATATATATGAAATAATCTTATTGACATGTGGTATATTTCTGCATTTTCAGACTTCTATTTTGATTTAAATTGAAGCTAATTTTCAAAGCTTAATTTGCTGCATATCTTACAAGCAAAGATCTTTAAAGAGAGAGAACACTGGAATATAATTTTATCTTAACTCAGATTCTTAAAATCGATAACCCTCTGCATTTTTGTGGATTAAAGCTTTCTCTAGTACAACTCTGGGCCTTGTTCTTTCTTGCTCTTTCCATTTGGTGAATTCTTGTTTCTCTCTCCATTTAATTTGTGCATGTTTCACTTTTACCAATCGGCTGTATATTTTATTTTTGTGATCATAAGCCCACATGCCTAAGTGTCTGTACCCCTTAAGGAAGTTATCCAAAAGCAGCTGTCTTGCTTTAAAATAGGAAGAAAAAGCCTTCAGTTTTGTGGTTATAAGACTCAGGAGATAGGAAACCATCCCCCAGAAAAGCATTTTCTGTCACATCTTATTGCTTCATACCCTTTTGATTGCATTGGGAGAAATGAAATGATATAGAACTTGCTGGAGCTAGATTGCACAGGAAACAATAGGTATATTAGAAAGCTATTACAACTAAAATAGTTTTTTGAACTGTTACTCAAAGTATTCGAGTAAAGAATAACTGAGCTTTTTGATAGAAAATAACTTTTAAATATATTTGAAAGAAAATGCAAGTGCTTGTTTTAATAATGAAAGCAGATAAACGTGAAACTAGAGTTTTGTATTCTAATATGTGGCATCTAAATTTTCACAGTATATACGGAACTGAGTAGATTGCTTTCATACTAATTTAATATTAATAACTTCTATACTATATTACTTTACATATACATTTCTGTTTTTAATCAACTGTTTCTTTTGGGTATGGAAATTTTTGTATCATTTTCATGTTGTAAACATGCCCCAAAGACAGTTAATTTAAACCTCTTAAGTAATACTGACAAATGATATATTTTTGTTTTTTAACATTTGACACAATATCTGCTCACACTATATTAAGGCAAAGATGAGTGATGTGAACTTTTGTGCACCCTTTCTTGTATCTGGTGTCATCATTGATGCTTAATATCTAAGCCCTATATTTTCTTGTTCCCATGATATAATACATCAAAATAAAATCACAGGAGGCTGATCATACTGGACGAAGGAAAACATGTCAGACCTCTGTTTTAATTTGTTCTAGCCACACATGCTTGAAATAAGCTATACAAAAAGATGCATGCGATGGATTGGTTAATACACATTTAAGGAAACTTTAGCAACTCTTCTGTGAAGGACAGCTACATTCCCTAACTGAACCAAAAGACAGACAATAAATGCATGTATTTTCCAAACCAGCCAACCAAACAGAAGTACCATTGTCACAAGAAGTTATCCACTGAAGCACAATTAAATAAACAAAAGCAATAAAATGAGAACATTGAAGAATACCCATTATAGATTAAACAGATTATGTTATCTTTTTGTGCCTTAATGTGCCTGTGTTCCTGAGAGAATATTTTCCTCTAAATTACATTCATATTCCTGTTCTTCCAATTCCTTGTAAGTACAGCCAACAATTACAATAACAACAAAGGAAACAAATTGAAACAAAATTACCCTAGAAGTTTTTGTGTTGTAACTACTATAATGCCCTATTTTTTTTTAACTATTCAAAGAAAAAAAAGTAACATGAGCAGAAGGAAAAAAATCATCTCTCATATTTATTAAAAATTCATGAAATAAAATAAATGAATGAAATAAAGACTTCAGAAAACATGGGCAAAGAAAAAGGGGGAAAATGAATTAGGTTAAGATAATGTAAAACTTGGCCACTCCAGATTCTACATGAACTCTAGAAGCCTATCACACAAAGTGATTAACTCTGAAGCCACTGGGAAAGTTTGATGTTTTGTTTTTTTTTTCATTTTATTTCCAACAGCAGATTTCTTTCTTCAAGTAGGATTGTGTGTGATAGCTAATAGATTATAGAGATTAAAGTAAGGTTGCTTAGCTTGAAGCAGATGGGTGGATGAGGCCCCATAAGTCTTACCTCCATGACTGCTAGGGCTCCATGTATTCTGGAATAGTCCCCTTTGCTAATGATTTCTTCTGGCCAGGAATATCACCCACACTTTCTACATTTTTAAAAAATTAAGCTTTCACTTATTTCCTTAAAAACACTTAGAAACAGTTTTGTTTTTTTTTTCCTGGTACAAAAAGGTAGTTTTATTAAAGCATGGGGATAGGACCCATGGACAGAAAGGGCTGCCTAAAAATAGTTATTTTTCAACCATTTCTTGGAAGGCAACAACAAATCCTAAATTTAAAAACAAAACATGGTAATATATTTAGAGCAATATTTAAAAATTATTCATGTTCTGTTAAGTTGCAAACAGAATGATAAAATGTTAGCAGTTTATTTAGTAATAGTTTATATAATTAGAAAAATAAGTATTTTTTGAATACATGAAATTTGTTTTCATGAATTCTCTAGGGTTAGCCTGGTGATGGGTATTAAAGAGGGCACGTATTGAATGGAGCACTGGGTGTTACACGCAAACAATGAATCATGGAACACTACATCAAAAACTAATGATGTAATGTATATTGATTAACATAACATAAAAAAAAAAAAAAAAAAATTCCCAAGTTTTTAAAAAAAAGGGGCGCAAATAAAGAAAAAAAAAAAAAAAGATACTATGATATTTTCCTTTAGCTTTTCTCTAAGTAGTTTTTGTTTTATCACTTAATTTTCATATTAGTGCCTTATAGTACTGATTAAGGCCTGACCTAATTAAACTTATATATCAAAAATATTTTTTTGAAAGAATATACATATAAAAATTTAATGTGGACAAGACCCAAATGATAAATGGTAGTAGGTTTAGCAAGACTTTTTTTTTTTTTTAAGATTTTATTTATTTATTTGACAGAGAGAGACACAGTGAGAGAGGGAACACAAGCAGGGGGGAGTGGGAGAGGGAGAAGCAGGCTTCCTGCTGAGCAGGGAGCCCAATGTGGGACTTGATCTCAGGACCCTGGGACCATGGCCTGAGCCAAAGGCAGACACTTAATGACTGAGCCACCCAGGCACCCAACAAGACTTTTTTTTTAGAATGTGTATTAGCAATGAAGTGAGAAAATTACTTTTAATTTACTTAGAAGTGATAAAAAGTACAATACTGTTAATATGAATCATACTTATAAATGAGTCATTTTTTTATTGGTCAAAGAAAAACCATGGCTTGTAACTGTCCAGTTATCTTAAAAAAACAAAAACAAAAACAACAAAAAAAACCAACTCAGTGGCAAACGTTAGAAATAGAGATTAACAAACACCAATTAATTTTCAAGACTAGTATATTTGAATATTTACTGTTGAAGAAGGAGAGATATGTGGAAAGTATGAAGGCCCAAAATTTCCCCCAAAATTATTTTAAATAAAAAATTCTATAAATTTGACCAATTAACAAGTAATAGTGAGAGGATGAAAATATCAATGTGTTGGTGTTTATAGTTTTCCTCTGCACTCCCAACAGAGCATTTGGACATCACCACAGACCTGCTTTTATGACCTCTCTATGGACTACAGAACCAATAAAACTTGGGCAGAATTTGCGACAATGTGGTTGGACCTAGACAGTATTACGCTAAGTGAAACAAGTCAGTCAGAGAAAGAAAAATACCATATGCTATCACTCCTATGTGGAATTTAGAAACAAAATAGATGAACATGGGGGGGAAAAAGAGTGAGGCAAACCATAAGAGACTCTTAACTATAAAGAACATACTGAGGGTTCCTGGAAGGGAGGTGTGGGAGGAATGGGGTAAATGGATGATGGGCATTAAGGTGGGCACGTGATGTCGTGAGCACTGGGTGTTATATGCAACTGATGAATCATTAAATTCTACTTCTGAAATCAATATTATACTATATGTTAATGAGAATTTAAATCAAAACTTGAAACAAAACAAAACAAACTGTATACTAAAAAAAAAAAGGCAGAATCCAGAGCAAGCAGACTAAGAAGAAACCCTAGATTTCCAGGGATAGGAGTAGTAGAAGAATAGGCAAGAGGGGAAAGGTTCCCAGGATTTTGGGAGTACCAGCGTCATGGCAAAGAAATTTCCATAATACTCTTAGTAAGACATTTCCTTGTTAATCCTTTCAGGTTTTCAGAGAATATATTAATGACTGAAATTTCTGTTGTGGCCACATTAAAAAAACAAAAAAAAAGATACCACTCCTTAAGTGAACTATGACAGTTTTAGCTTTATATGACAAATATAAGTCAAGGAGCAGTAACTTGGAAATCTTTAGAACTTCATATCCCATGAATTATTTTCAGCCTCCATCCCAGGGCCTTTTGCCTTCTGTCATTCGAGATAGCTGACTGGATCCCTATTGGGTTACAGGGCAGTTGTAGCATAGTCCGAGTTCCTGGCTGCCCCATGTAATGGCACCCACCCACCTACCTTCTTTTTTCTTAAACATGTTTAAGGATGATTCTGATACAAGTCTACTGAGTTCTCCAAAACATAAAGAAAGTATATCAAATGTTCTGCAGGGTTCTGGTGAAACTCCATTTCCTAGGGTTGAGGTGAGGCACAAGTACTTCCCAGCCTGTATTGTTGGCACTGAGAAGAAATGAGAGCGGGGTGCAAACACAAATCAATGGCTGTATTTTATTACTACAGACTTGGCAGAGAATTAAAGGCAGTAATCAAGAGAATCAATGCCACCATAAATACCCCATCATGGGAGGGGGAGCAAGATGGCTGAGGAGTAGGAGACCTAAATTTCATCTGGTCCCAGGAATTCAGCTAGATAGGTATCAAACCATTCTGAACACCTACAAACTCAACGGGAGATGGAAGAAAAGAATAGCAGCAACTCTCTGAACAGAAATGCGACCACTTTCTGGAAGGTAGGACGTGCAGAGAACTGAATCCAAGGTGATCGATATTTGGGAAGATAGACCGTGGGGGAGGGGGCCTCCATCAGCCGCTACTGGCAAGTGATAGAGCAGCAGAGCACAAAATCGGAACTTTTAGAAGTCAGCTCTGCTGAGGGACGTCACTCCAGTGGCTAAGCGGGGGGTGGAACCCTCTCTGGGACAGTGTGGCCTCAGGACCCTCAGGGTCACAAAAAGACGGGGGGTGCCTGAGTGCGGCAGAGCTCCCAGGTATCGGAGCAGGGAAGCCGGCTGCAGAGATGGAGCCGAGGAGTGGGCTGTCAGCTCGGGGTTGCCATAAACCATGATCCGCAGCAGTCGGGCCACTGCTCTTCCAGCAGGGACCCAACAAGTGGCAGATCCAGGGAGACTCCCCTTCCTCCCCCAGGAGGAGCGGCACGGGAGTGCACCGCAGGAATCTGCTGGGTTTGGAGACTCCAAACCAAATTGAAATTAAAAAGGCTATTAATGAGGTGCAATATAAAAAATGGAGGCTCTAACTGCTAGGATAAATGAGGCAGAAGAGAGAATTAGTGATATAGAAGACCAAATGATGGAAAATAAAGAAGCTGAGAAAAAAAGAGATAAACAACTACTGGATCATGAGGGCAGAATTCGAGAGATAAGTGATCCCATAAGACGAAACAATATTAGAATAATTGGGATCCCAGAAAAAGAAGAAAGATAGGGGGGCAGAAGGTATATTGGAGCAAATTATAGCAGAGAACTTCCCTAATTTTGGGAAGGAAATAGGCATCAAATCCAGGAGGCACAGAGAACCCCCCCTCAAAATCAATAAAAATGGGTCAACACCCTGACATCTAATAGTAAAACTTATGAGTCTCAGAGACAAAGAGAAAATCCTGAAAGGAGCTCAGGACAAGAGGTCTGTAACCTACAATGGTAGAAACATTAGATTGGCAACAGACCTATCCACAGAGACCTGGCAGGCCAGAAAGGACTGGCATGATATATTCAGAGCACTAAACGAGAAAAATATGCAGCCAAGAATACTATATCCAGCTAGGCTGTCATTGAAAATAGAAGCAGAGATAAAAAGCTTCCAGGACAGACAAAAACTAAAAGAATTTGTGAACACCAAACCATCCCTAAAAGAAATATTGAAAGGGGTCCTCTAAACAAAGAGAGAGCCTAAAAGTAATATAGACCAGAAAGGAATAGAGACAATATACAGTAACAGTCACCTTATAGGCAATACGGTAGCACTAAATTCATATCTTTCAATAGTTAACCTGAATGTAAATGGGCTAAATGCCCCAATCAAAAGACACAGGGTATCAGATTGGATAAAAAAAAAAACAAGACCCATCGATACGCTGCCTGCAAAAGACTCATTTTTAGACCGAAAGACACCCCCAGATTGAAAGTGAGGGGGTGGAAAACCATTTACCGTGGTAATGGACATCAAAAGAAAGCTGGGGGGCAATCCTTGTATCAGACAATAGATTTTAAACCAAAGACTATAATAAGAGATGAGGAAAGACACTATATCCTACTTAAAGGGTCTATCCAACAAGATCTAACAATTGTAAATATCTATGTCCCTAACACAGGAGCAGCCAATTAATAACAAAAGCAAAGAAACACATTGACAACAATACAATAATAGTAGGAGACTTTAACACCCCCCTCACTGAAATGGACAGATCATCTAAGCAAAAGATCAACAAGGAAATAAAGTATAAACAGTATGGAGGTTCCTCAGAAAGTTGAAAATAGAGCTACCATACGATCCAGCAATTGCACTACTGGGTATTTACCCCAAAGACAAATGTAGTGATCCGAAGGGGCACATGCACCCCAATGTTTATAGCAGCAATGTCCACAATAGCCAAACTATGAAAAGACCCAAGATGCCCATCAACAGATGAATGGATAAAGAAGATGTGATATATATATATACAATGGAATATTATGCAGCCATCAAAAAAAAAACCCCGAAACCTTGCCATATGCAAAGATATGGATGGAACTAGAGGGTATTATGCTAAGCGAAATAAGTCAATCAGAGAAAGACAAGTATTATATGATCTCACTGATAATGAGGAATTTGTTAACAAGACAGAGATCATAGGGGAAGGGGGAAAAAATGAAACAAGATGAACCCAGAGAGGGAGACAAACAATAAGAGACTCTTAATCTCAGGAAACAAACTGAGGGTTGATGGAGTGGAGGGGGGTGGGAGGGTTGGGGGGGCTGGGTGATGGACATTGGGGAGGAGGGTATATGCTATGGTGAGCGCTGTGAATTGTGTAAGACTGATGAATCACAGACCTGTACCTCTGAAACAAAGAATACATTATATGTTAAAAAAAAAAAAGAAGAAGAAGATAGTAGGAAGGGAAAAATGAAGGGGTAAAACCGGAGGGGGAGACAAACCATGAGAGACTATGGACTCCGAGAAACAAACTGAGGGCTTTGGGGGGGGGGGCCTATGGGTTAGCCCAGTGATGGGTGTTAAGGAGGGCACATATTGCATGGAGCACTGGGTGTTATACGCAAACAATGAATCATGGGACACTACATCAAAAACTAATGATGTCATGTATGGTGATTAACATAACATAATAAAATAAAATTTAAAAAAAAATACCCCATCATGTCTATGTTAATAGTTCTGTTGAATTTTAGAGTCTTTTTTTGTAACTTTCATTTTGAAAATGACTCCCAAGAGACTGCACAGATAATGCAGAGGGTTCTCATTTATCTTCACCCAGATTGCCTCAATGATAATATCTTATATAGCCGTGGTACAGTGTCAAAAACAGGAAATTGACTTTGGCACAATGCAACTAACATAGTTACAGGCCTTATTCACATTTACTTGTTTTTGATTGAGCATTTTTGTTGGTGTATCATTCTATATAATCTTATCACATGTGTGGATTTGTATAAGCATAATTACAACCAGAAAACAAAAACTGTCACATTACCAAAAGTAGCTCCCTTGTGTTACAACTTCCTCCAAACCTTAATACATGAAAGACACTAATTTGTTCTCCATTACAATAACTGTATAATTTAAGAAAATTATATAAATGGAATTATATAGTATGTTAGCTTTTGAGATTGGCTTTTTTTCACTCAGCATAATAACCTTGAAATCCATCAAAGTGGTTGTGTAAATCAGTAGTCAATTCCGTTTTATTACTGAATGATATTCAGTTGCATGGGTGTACCAAAATTTGTTTTAATGTTTACCCTTTAAAGAACATTTGGATTGTTTCCAGTTTTTGGCTTGTATAAGCCCAAAGCTGCTATGAATATGGATGAATAGGTTTTTCCATGAACGTAATTTTTCATTATTCTAGGATAAGTAGCCAACAGTATGATTGTTGGGTTGTATGGCAAATGCATGTTATATATATATATTTTTTAAGATTTTATTTATTTATTTGACAGAGAGAGACAGCGACAGCAGGAACACAAGCAGGGGAAGTGGGAGAGGGAGAAGCAGGCTTCCCGCTGAGCAGGGAGCCCAATGCAGGGCTGGATCCCAGGACCCTGGGATCATGACCTGAGCCGAAGGCAGACACTTAACTGACTGAGCCACCCAGGTGCCTGGCATGTTATATTTTTATAAGAAACTGCCAAACTGTTTTCCAGAATGACCGTATCACTTTACTCACTATCAGGAATGTATGAGAGATTCAACTTCTCCACATTCCCCCACCATTTGTGATAATCGGTATTTTTTTTTTTATTTTAGCCATTCTATACGTGTGTAGTACTATCTCAACATAGATTTAATTTGCATTTCCCTAATGACTAATGATGTTAGACATCTTTTCATGTGCTTATTTTCCAAAGTCTTTTTTTTTTTTTAAGATTTACTTGTTTGAGAGAGACAGAGAGACAGAGAGAGAATGAGCAGAAGGAGGGTAAAAAGGAGAGGGAGAGAGAGAGAATCCTCAAGCAGACTCCCCACTGAGTGGGAAGCCCACCACGGGGCTCGATCCCAGGACCTGGAAATCATGACCCAAGCTGAAATCAGGAACTGGCTGCCTAACCAACTGAGCTACCCAGGCACCCCATAAACTCTATCCTTTTTAATGAAGGTGTCTGTTTAACTCTTTTGCACGTATTCTAACTGGATCAGTTGCTTTCTCATGTTGAGTGTAGGGAGCTCTTTATGTAGTCTGGGTAAAAATCTTTTGTCAGACATGTGATTTGCAAATATTTTCTCCCATTCTGTGGCCCTTCTTTTTATCTAATTAATAAGGTCTTTTGCAGAGCAGAAGTTTTTAATTTGGATGACATATAATTTATTGATTTTTCTTCAGTGAACCTTTTTTTAAAGATTATTTATTTGAGAGAGAGAGAGAGTGGGGGTGGGGTGGGAAGGAATGCAGAGAGGGAGAGAGAGAGAGTCTTAAGCAGACCTCGAGCTGAGCGCAGAGTCTGATGTGGGGCTCAGTCTCAGGACCCTAAGATCATGAACCTGAGATCACTACTTGAGCTGAAACCAAGAGTCTGACACTTAACCGACTGTGCCACCCAGGTGCCACAGTGAACCTATTTCTATCTTAATCTCCAATCTTGACCATTTTGTGACCTGATGTGGGTGATGCTGAAAGAGTCACAAACTGGTTTTCGAGAAACTTCTTTGCTTATCTTGCAGATAAGATATCTTATATGTATATCTCACTTCAATATATTAGTTGATATTATCTTGGAATTTGTATCATATGTGAAATTTAAATAACCTGTTATAACAGTCATTAATTCTTATAATTCCCATCAATGACTGGTGGCAGAACTATCTTTTAAGGCCAAGGTAGAGAGAATTTATGCATAATATGGTGAGATGAAATGATAGAACCCTGAGGCCTCACCACATTTCAAATATTTCATATGGGAATTAAAGGCACTGCACATATATAACATATATGATCATATGACCAAAAACTACCAGAAGTTTATCTTAAGGAATCATAGAAATTAAATTCACTACACATTTAATTGAAAACATATTGCTAAGATAATTACATGTATATCAATAAGTCCATCACACAATTAAGTCTGACAGTTTGCCAAAATAATTCCTAAAATTATGTATTATCAATGGATGATGGGAACCCTAAACTTCTATTAGAACTTTTATGATATACTCATATTTTTCAATTAATGGCTTTTCATCATCCTTAATGGATACTAATTCATACAAAGTCTATGAGGTCAGATACTTTGAGCCTTTTTCATTATGGCCTGACAAAGGTATAGTTTAATCTCTTCCTTTTATATAGCCCATAAATTTAGTGATCAACCTGAAGAAACTATATACTGTTGGAGATCATCTTGATGCTTATATCTTATTTAATGAAAGCATAGAGGCTAAAAAAATAGAGCAGGTATAGAAAGAAAACAGTTCTATTTCAAGTATATTTAATTGACATTATTAAAAAGGGTAGTGACCAATAACAATGATTGGTTATACATAATTGTCACTTTCAAGAAGTATTTGTATAATGATAACAGAGCAATTTGTCTTCATCATCAGAAATGAGATAGATTTTTATTTTTTAACAGACTGATGTGTGACTTTTGACAAGACACTTAACCTCCTCTGTTGTTCAGGCAACCTTCTGTGTAAAATGTCTGATGATTGGTATTAGTTACCACTTTATCTTCCAGTGGATTTTGATGATTAATTAGCTACCTGGGTGTATATATATACACTTATTAAGATAGTGGGCAATAATTAGAGGTTTTCATGTCCTGTTTGTTTTAGCAGGCAATTCAGACTACTGCCAGCATTAAATTGGGCAATTTATATAGCTTTTATTCTGTCCAAATTGGAATATTCTGGTGAATGAGTGAAATTATTTCCTGACTTTTTTTTTTTTTCCATTTCTTTCCCCATTTATTTAAGATAAATGAGCTTAAATGACAAAGGAACAGAAATGCAATTGACTTTGTTGTATTAGAATTTTGGCTGAGTACATTTGATAATTCAATCAAATCCTTCTGTCAGTACCAATTTGTTACAGCATTTGATAGTCTAGTAACAATAAGAATTTTGCCATAATAATCTGACCTTCCACAAGCTGGGAATAAACTTTCAGTGCATTAGTTCCAAGGAAACAAGTGTCTTTCTGGATTAGTTAGTAATTTTCCATTTTACTTTGGCAATTTTATAAGAAAAAAATAACATTTTAGATTTAATTAGACACAAGACAGCAATAAGTAGTACTCTTTCTTTTCTTTTGTTTTTAATCTGCAATTCCATATCTATTTTGTATCAGTTTTGTATATACATAGTTATGTTTCTAGACTGTGTTCTCTTCTTTTCATATTTATAAATCTTCTTTCCAATGCATCATTTCCTAATAACCACAATTTTTAGTTATGTATTGCTGCATTAAAAATTATACCCAAGATTAGAATAACAAAAATGTTTATTATCTCATACTATTTTGGGGTCAGCTATCCAAACATGACTTCATCATGTGGCTCTCAGTCAAGGTTTCTTATGAGGTTGTAGTCCAAGTATTGTCTCAGTGTCAACTTGGGGGAAGATCTACATCCAAATTTGATCTGTCTTGGTCCCTTACCACCTAGAGCTTTCCACAAGGCTGCTTCATGACATGATAACCGGATTCCTATCCCCCAGAGAGAGCAATCTGAGGAAGAGTGAGAAAGAGTACACTCAAGACAAAAGCCACAGTCTTTTTACTTTTTTACCTATTATCTAAATTGGCATCACATTGTATCTGCCCTATGTTATTTATTACATATAAGTCAGTAAATCCAGGGACCACTTAAGGTGGGAGGATTACAGTGTGTGGAGACCAGGACATTAAACTCCATCCTAGAAGCTGTGTACCACAGGTGTATTTATAATTAGAATTCCTATCTGGCAGGGAAGTGCCACCAATGTATCCTTCTTTGGGAGTATCTTGACTATCCTTGGGTCTTTATTATTTTATATAATGTTACTAAGCTTACCAAGTTTCCAAGAGAATAAAATTTGTATTGCCACTTTGATTTAAATTGCATTGAATCTATTAACCTATTTGAAGATTGATAAGTCTGTAATGTTGATCATTCTTATCTGTAAAAATGGGTTAAATGTTGATTTCATGCATGCCATAAAGTCATGCCATAAAGTTTAATTTTTTTTCTCTTTTAAAGTCTCATATTGTGTTTAGATGTATTCATTAATTGTTCATTTATGTATTTATGTAGTTTTTTAACATCTAGTATTTCCATCATTTCTACGAAGTTCATGGATTAAAGAATTGAACAAAATAGACAAAAATCTCTACCCTTATATAATTTATATTTAAAAGAGAGAGAGCTAGAACAAGAGTGTAAACAAATTAAGTGAAGTTTACAGATTACATAGTGAAAAGTGCTATAAAAATAAGACGGGGGGCGGAGAGGAAGAATAAGGAAAAAGAATTTAATTTTAAACATCGTGGTTAGATATCTCCCACTGAAAAGTTAGCATTTGAGAAAAGACTTGAAGTTGATGAGTGAACAAGCCAGGTGAATACCAGGGGAGAGAGTATTTAAGGCAGAGAGCCAAGGAAATGACAAATCCTGGAGGCCTGTGCAGGCTTGGTTTGATTTAAAAGATCAGTGAGGCCTTTGTGACAAGATCAGAGAGAGTTAGTGGAAGATGACATCGGATCTGAGTGGGAAGCCAGATCCTCTCATCCCTGTTATCCATTTTAATAGCCGTTCGTTCTTCTCTGAATGAGATAGGAAACCCATGGATGGTTTTTGAGCAGAAGAGAAATATAATATGACTTACTTTTATTAAGATCCCTCTGGAGGCTATTGCAGATAGCCACATGGAATGGTAACTTAATCCAAAAGGCAGTAATGGATGTGTTGATAAGTCATCAAATTCGTGATATATTAGAAAAGTGTAACTAAAATAAATAAATAAATAAAACAGATAAGATATAGCTTACAAAAGAAAGAAGGGTGTCAAAGATGATCTTTAGGGAATTTTACATGAGCAACTAGAAGGATGTATTAGCCATCAACTGATAACGTGAATATGAGACATATTTGACATGGTGGCAAAAAATCCTTAATTTGCTATAAAACATCCAAGTGAATTTATACTTGAAAAATAAGTCTAAAGTCTAGGCTTCTGCATTAATCTTTTGCATCTTCTATTCAGTGTAACTCCAGGAGTCCCCTTTTGTTCTTTGCATATATTTTGAGTCCTATATTTTCTTTTTAGTTTTTATTTCATTTTTGTATATGCCACTTTTTGGTCAGAAGCCAGAAATTAATTTAAAAATGAACAAAATAAATGAAAATATCTATTAGAGAGTGGATATTGTTCTGCAGATAAATAGAATAATGTGATAAGCAATACTAAGTGTTTGGTTAAGGAAAGGTCACTCTGTAATGGGGACATTAAGGCTGAGACATGAAAAGATAAGATGTCAGCTACATGAAAACCAAGGAAAAACATATTTCAAGAAAAGCAACCAAGTATTGCAAAGATCTTGGGGCAGG
This sequence comes from Phoca vitulina, assembly GCF_004348235.1. Taxonomy (NCBI): domain Eukaryota; kingdom Metazoa; phylum Chordata; class Mammalia; order Carnivora; family Phocidae; genus Phoca; species Phoca vitulina. The sequence continues at coordinate 2,369,276 of NW_022589711.1, forward strand.
AACTGTCTGGAGCATTTTAAAAAACCATTGCCGTTGGAAAATAGTGAGACTGTGGGAGAGTAGACAGTTCTGTAATCCAATTTAAAGAGGTGGGGGTTTTATTCTTACTGCCTTGGGAAACCACTGAAACAATTTAAGCAGGGAAATTCCATAAATAATTTTGTTTGGAATAACTGGCTATGTGGAAAATGAATTGTAAAAGACTGATAAGAAGCAGAGAGGGCATTAAGTGTGTATTATAGTAGCTTAGGAGACAGAGAGTGGTGATGTGGATGGTTGTAGTAGAAATGGAATATATGAGGGAATTTATTATACATCTTAAAGAAAGAGATTGAAGAATTTCATGGTGGATGAGATAAGGGTTTGGGAAAGGGAAGAACCAAGAATATGTCCTTGATTTTTATGTTGGATAGATGTGATAGGTAAACAGAATCAGGAAAAACTAAGGACGCATCAGTCACTGCGGAGGGCAGGAATCAATCATTCTGTGTCCATGTTAACATTAATGTGTTTTAGGTTTTCAAATGCAGATGTCAAGGGAATTTGTACATGCAAGGTTCTGTGGAGATGACAGAGCTGAAAAATCATAGATTTGGGAGTCAGTAGTATGTATAGTTTTTACAGATATGGGAAAATGTGATCAGAGAGGTGAAGTCAGAGAAGCAAAGGCAAATTTTTGCTTAAAAAAATTATTGTTTAAAAATCATATCAGCTTATGTATTGAGTTAATTGGAAATGAAAATACTTGAAAATACTCTAGTAGTTGTATCAAAAACAGCTCATTTTTACCTTCAGGTACTTTAAGGACTTTTAAATATATTTGCTTAAATCTGCAATCCTAACACCCCTTGTACGTAGAGAGTTCCTACCACATTCTCAACTTTCATTTCTTCAGTCTCTCAAGCTACATTTTCTATTACAGCCTGTCTCTAATATTGAGTGACCTTTTTCTATAACAAACTGGTCTGAAATACTAACATGGTATAATGTCAAAGATCTTACACCATCTGTCTTTGTACGTACTTTGTATTAATCATTCACCCAAAAGGTTTTCATATATTCTATAAAAGGCCATAGACCTTCAGATCCATTATTATTGTTTCCAGTGTCATTGCAATGTAATAAATCATTAGACTACTTATGTATTAAAAAAACAGTACTGAAAACCTTAAATAAAACTAGCCTATACAATTGAATCAATGTTGAACATCTTTAAATGAGAATGCATTTATTACTAAAGGAAAATATTAGGGATGAGAATAAAGTTGGTTAGAAATGAAAAGGAAATCAATTTAGGATTTCAGATAATATAGAGTATATGGGAGTAAATTATTTGGTGACCCATCTGAAAACAGAAGGTTGTGATTCTTAAGGACATCAAGAAGTTTCAGTTGTTTCTTATTAAATTCCTTTAGCACAATCTTGTTGAAAAGTAGAATTGGCTAATTTGACTTTCCTACAGAACCAAGGCTAATCTCTTTAATGTCAGTTATACAAGTTACAGTGCTTCCTACTTCTCATTCTTTCCATTATTGGACATATTTGTTCTGTTTTAGACAAGAAGCTCTTTATTATGCTTTTACTTCTCTAAAAGGAGCTTTTGATGTAAAAATGTCTCACATTTGTAATTATAGTCTTAGCAATGGAATATTTAACTCCTTTCCACTTTTAATAATTCATATACACAGCTATCTCAAACCACAGACTGATACTGCATTTAAAATATATTGCAGAATGTACAAGGCAAAAATGCAATGTCAATTTATTAGAGTGTCACATTTAAAAACTTTATTTTCTAAAATCAGATTTAAAGAAGAAGAAAATTATCACTTTTTGTAAATCGCCTTCTGTCACATCAAAATATTGTGTCTAAAATGTTGTGAATGAAGTGAAGCTGCATGAAATTCATGAATCCTCTAAAATCCCTGTATTTTCTTAAAAGTAATTACACAAAGAAAAAGGTATTTATGATCTTCTATTGCTCTGCTTCAGATTGTAGAATCTTTTTTTAAAAAAATTTTGATGCTGAATTAGTAAAAATATTAGGCGAAATGATGCAAGTAAATAAATTAGTTATTAAAGCTAGATCAATGGAACAGCAACAAAAAAGTATAAAGGAATGTGGACTAGCTGTGAACAGCATTTCGGTGGTCTTAATACTAATTCAACCAGTTATTATGCAAGCCTAGTTATCAAATAGGTAGGACAGATGTGTGTGTGTATGTGTGTGTGCGTGTGCATGTGCATACACGTGTGCTTGTGTGTGTATCTTTATTAGAGTACGTGTGCATTCTGTGTGTTTGTGTGTGTGTGTGTGTAAGTGTTGGATGTGGTAGTGCAATGCAATTGACCTAATTGTTAGTTTCAGAAGAAAATCAGTAATTAATGCCTAAGTTATTTTTTAAAGGATTAAAGGGGGAAGAAAAAAGGCAGAATAGTAGAAGCATGTTATTTTTAAATGTTTGCCCAAATATTAATAAATATGTTACTTACAACTATTTTGCTAAAGGGGCACCTGGGTGGCTCAGTCGTTAAGCGTCTGCCTTCGGCTCAGGTCATGATCTCAGGGTCCTGGGATCGAGCCCCACATCGGGCTCCCCTGCTCAGCGGGAAGTCTGCTTCTCCCTCTCCCACTCCCCCTGCTTGTGTTCCTTCTCTCGCTTTGTCTCTCTCTGTCAAATAAATAAAATCTTAAAAAAAAAAAAAAACTATTTTGCTAAATACCAGAAGAAAAGGCTAAAAAGAGCTGAAAGTTTTGCCTTTAGGAGATAAGATTCAAAGGGGCAGAAGTGTGTGGGGAGGGTAATTGTTGTTCTATTTGGGTTTGGTTTTGGTAGTAGTTTGTCGAAGCCACTTCATTTACACTGTTTCATGAATTTGTGATTTACATATGTCTGGAGCTCTTGCCAACTTGTCTTTTGCCAACTAAACATTATGACAACCTCTGTTCTGGCTCAATCAAGCTTAGCCCAAGTAGCAGTCACAACCCAGTGTCACTTTACCTTATGTCCACGGCAAGTTTCCCTCACCTCCCCCTTAATTTTTTCTTGTGACCTCAAGACATGCAAATCCATGGGCCATGCATATCACCCTCACATGTCCGACATTGAGGAGACATTAAAGCAAAGTTTTGACCAATGAGAGATAGAAGCCAGCAGATAAATGCTTATCCTTCCACTTCAGGGCTGGGTTGTTGATAAGCAAAGTAACACATATCGTTTCTCAGAAAAATGGTTTCACTTGATACAAACTTCATGGTAACCACCCTGGTAACATCTGGTTTTATTTTCTCTCTGACATTCCCTGCCTTGCTCACCTGTTCCCTGCTGTGGTTTCTTTTGGATTGTACTTCTTAATAAAGTAGTATCCTCTGAGTGTTTGCCTCAAGGTCTCCTTTGTGAAGAGCCCACAATAAAAGAGCTGATCCCAGAAGTAAACTGGTGGTAAAATATGGCATGTATTCACTTCACAAGTGTTAAGGATTTCACTTTTGATTAATTGGGATGAGGTGTAAGTGGATGGAGAGGTGTTGGATTTATGGGAACTGTGGCTCTTGAATGGTACGAGGGCAAAGATAATGATAATGACTGAAGAGTGGATTGGATGGGCTTCTGTTAATGGCATTGGAAGGCCTGAAGAAAGAAAATTATAGGCTCAGGGCAGCCAACTGCAAATTGAAGGTGTGCTGTAAAACTAAAAACAAAGAGCTTCTGTGGCAGCATTGGGTAGACTCTCATCTCTTATTGGCTTAGGACAGCTTTTAAGCTTTTATTGAAAATTAAGCCACAGACCTAATTGTAAAAGTAGGAAAGCTGACAATTAAAATTAATAGCTAGGCTTGACAGTGTTCCTATGTTATAGTAAGGCTCTGATAAGTAAATATTGGGGACTTTCAACCTGGCAAGGAGATTGAGAAAATTGAACCTGAAAATATTGAGCCCTTATACTCCTATGAACTCTCTGGGCCAACATAAACAGAATACCATTTCCAATATTATGTGTGAAGAATGTTCTCATGCCTAAACATGTACAGTGACCTCACAGGAAGCAAGTTCCCCACGCGATGATGGTTTTTCTCCTCAAAGTCTGTCTGTATCACCTCTCATTATTGCCTTTAGGTCATTAATTAGGATCATTCCTTAGAAGAGCCCAGGGAAGGGCAGTGTGCTTCATTTATCAAAAAGAAGTGGGTTATTTGCCAAAGAGAGTATAGAATCAGGTAAATAAGTCCTTCAAAACCTGGGGAGCACTTTGTAAGTAGACTGGAAAGTGAAGAAATAGGACAAATGAGATAGAAGTTTGGGTTGTAGAGAATTTATTGATGTGGCCACAACTGTTGCTCATGATTCTATATACTGGAAGGAAAATTGGACCTGGTTCTCATAGTTTTCTTTAATGTCTCCTTGAAAGTTGAGCATAATGATAGTCTAGAATAAGTGAGGTGAAAATGACAGTACCACCTTGCTGAAGTATTGAGGGAGGGATAAGTAGGTTCAGAATATATTTAGCACATAACATCTAAGAATTCTGTTTCTTAGATAAGCCCAGAAAATACTCCCTTCACTGGAAAATAAGGAATGTAGCCAGGGGACTACTCTTACCTTTGATGGACTCCATGGTGGCTCTTCTCTATACGCAAGAGTTAGTAGTGGGCGCTGCTGTCATGGAGCTCGAGTCCATAGTGTCACTGATACTGGAGGCTTTAGAACGGCAGCACGTAAACATCAAAAGTGAGGTGGGAAGAATGCCATAAAAGCAGAAAGGCCAAAGTTACAATCAAGGTACTTGACCACCAGTGAGCTGATAAAACAAGCTGATTCATCATGGTGCTCCTAGGGGTATGATAGGTATACAGTTAACTACAGTGTTTCTTGAATTGTCCTAATTCAATAATAATAAATTAATAACAAGATATACAAACAAAAAAATAACCAGAGCAAACAACTAAAGTTTAGCACTTGATGAAAAGTTATCTCCCATGCCGTGCCCAGATGTAAATCTATCACAGTCTCTTGATCACAAAGTGCTGAGTCCTCTTAAGAAAACAAACACATGCTGGTACATGTATGTGTAATAGATATTCCTTGCATCCTACCTGAAAAAATCAGTAGCCAGTTGTGAACTCTTAGATTTTGAATCTTAGTTGACACTGCTATTAGGGCACCACAAATATTACACAAATCAGATAATTACATGGACTTGCTAAATCCCACAGAACATGCTATTATAAGGCTTCATTGAGGATAGAAGATATGAACAGGAAGGGAACAAGTGTAGACAAGTTTGGAGGCCCAAAAGACTCTCAGGCATATCCCTAAGTGTTATTTTTTATAAAGCTATTTCTTCATCTTCAGATTTTGAATGACTAAGGTTTCTGTGAAAAATGTGAATTTTAGGAAAACTACATAACAGTTTCCAGCAGGATGTTTTATATCCTTCTTGTCACAGTAGCCACCAATAAACAAGCCAGCCTTTGGAGCCAGTATGGGAATTTAGATTCTTAAAAACCATATTATGAATTATGATTTAGCCCATTTGATAATATTTTGGCCAAAGATAAGTATCAGAATAACAAGTTTCCTCAGACATAAGCAAAAGGCAGTCCCAGTCCAGCTGTAAAATAACCTCTTATACAAGGCCCTAAAATACTACCAGATTTTCTGGTTAGTTTTTTGATGAGTAGAGTTTTGGTTCAAGTCTTTATCACATGGAGTTCAACTTGAGGGATATACTTAGGATCTGATAGAATTCTCATATCTGTTACCTCACCTGTGGAATAAAAGGACATTATTTTAGGAAATGGCTTATTTCAGAGCAAAATAGCAAATCAAAATCAATATCAAATTTCAGATGGAATTCAGATTTGAGTTCCGTCACCAACATCTTGAAAGAATGAAGGAATAGTGGTTCTCATCAGTCTCCATTCATTTTATTTCTCTGGCTTCTATCAAACCACATGGTTTGGTATATGATTAAAAATGATAGTAAACATAGTCCTAAAAAAATGTAGCCCTAATTATATTTTCTGTGATTGATGTCGTCCCCTAACTAAAAGAGATCCACCCAATATTTGTCTGTTGAGTTGGTGAATCCATTCTTCCTAATCTTTATTATCAGAGAGAATAAAATTCAGTTCATCTTTATATGGCAAGGGCAAGAGTGCACATATACTGTCTTGCCACAGAACTAATTAAAAACTTCTTTTCTCTCTCATAATATAGTTCAAGTCCTTGACCCTGACATTCCAAATAATAGCTTGCTTGCACATTATATTAATGGTATGTTAATTTGTTCTGGTAAGAAGGAAAGGATGAGATCTTTAAATTTCTTATAAAACAAACTCATTCCATGACATAGAAGATAAATTCCATGAAGATTCAGAAGCCTACCCTATATAAGCAAATGTTTTAGGAATCCAGTTGTCTGACCATATTAGGACTTCTAAGGTAGGGAATTTTTTTTTTTTAACCTCACTCTCCTATCATTAAGGCACAGTCTCCCACTCCCCCTGCTTGTGTTCCCTCTCTCGCTGTGTCTCTCTCTGTCAAATAAATAAATAAAATCTTAAAAAAAAAAGAAATTGAGTTAAATACTTTAATTTTTTTCTGTATTTCTACTAAGATAGTAGATCCATTTGTGCCTTTATTATGCTGCTTATAATAAAATATAAATATGTTACATAATGCTGCTATAATTCTTTTCAGATATTGTGGCTGGTCACCAATATGAAGGAAGTTATGTGATTATTTGGATTTGTATGTCTACTCTGGGAGTTAAGAAGTGAAGGCATACTACTTGTTATAAAATTTAGAGTTTCCACAGAGTTGGATGCTAGCTTGATAATAAAGGCACAAATGGATCCGAATGGGCTAACATGACTTTATAAGATACTTACTAGATACCATCTCAGATCTTCTTGAATCTCTTTCATGGCCCTTGGTCATTTGCTTCATCCTAGATTCCACTGGGACAACTGACTATGAATAGGTTTTGCTCATTATAAATCAATTTTCTGGATTAAAACATAAAAAGGCAAAATTACTCCATCTCTATCTATTGTTATACTGATCATTAGCCATTAAATTGACTATACTGAATGTTTCAGATTGCTTCTCCTGTTAATATCTGGTTATTTTAGTTACTGGAGTATATGTTTAATGGCCTAGTAGAAATACAGAAAAAGAATTAAAGTATTTAACTCAATTTCTTTTTTTTTTTTTTTAAGATTTTATTTATTTATTTGACAGAGAGAGACACAGCGAGAGAGGGAACACAAGCAGGGGGAGTGGGAGAGGGAGAAACAGGCTTCCCGCGGAGCAGGGAGCCTGATGTGGGGCTCAATCCCAGGGCCCTGGGATCATGACCTGAGCCAAAGGCAGATGCTTAACGACTGAGCCACCCAGGTGCCCCTCAATTTATTTTCTTAAATTACCCAAGATATCTGTATTTACAACAATAGGTGTTTTTTAGGTGTTAATTTAAATTTGAGTTAACATACAGTGTAATATTAGTTTTAGATGTACAATATAGTAATTCAATACTTCCATATAACACCCCCGGTGCTCATCACAACAAGTGCATGCCTTAATCCCCATCCTATTTAACCCATCCCCCCACCTACCTCCATTCCGGTGACCATCAGTTCCTTCTCTATAGTCAAGAGTTAGTTTCTTGGTTTGCCTCGCTCTCTTTTTTTTCCCCTTTGCTCATTGGTTTTCTTCTTAAATTACACATATGAGTGAAATTATGTGGTATTTGTCTTTGACTGACTTATTTCACTTGGCATAATACTGTCTAGGTCCATCCATGTCGTTGCAAATTGCAAGATTTCATTCTTTTTTGTGGCTGAGTAATATTCCATTGTGTGTGTCTGTACATATATGTATATATGTACACCGCACATCTTCTATATCTATTCATCAGTCAATGGACACTTGGACTGTTTTCATAATTTGGTAGATAATGCTGCTATAAACATCAGGGTGCATGTATCCCTTTGGATTAGTATTTTTGTATTCTTTGGGTAAATACCTAGAAGTGCAATTGCTTGATCGTAGGGCAGTTCTAACAGTAGACATTTTTGATACTAATTACTGTTCAGGCCTGATCACTGCTGATTAAGGATAAATTTAGCATCAAGACTCCAAGCAGAAATATAGAGTGTCCATTTGCCTGTTTCATAGGAATCTAGAGCATGGAAGGTAATATGTAGGAAGTTCATACAGTAGAAGAAAGTGGAAAGCTAACATCTTGGGTAAATAACTATTAAACAATACTTTAACAGTAATCAGTTGGACCAGATTATGCAATTTTTACATATCTTTTTTCTCCAGCCTAGATGTTTGCTTTTCTTTTCATAAACTCACACTTTAAAGAGGAGATATATTTAAAAATTAGGGGAAATGCATGCATCAGTTATCATTTTTAGTATTTACTTGATAAAGTGTTGACAGTGAAAAATATACACAATTGGCTAATAAGAATATGTGGGATTATTTGAATTAACTTTTCACTCAACTTTGCTGTGCTGACGTTAACTATATAAATGTAAATAAATCATACAAAGGGCACGCATTAAGCATGATATATTTGCTCCCCTGGTATACTAATCAGACAATATCTTTCAATGTGTGCATTTAATCTCACTAAATATATGTACGTGTATGTGTGTGTGTGTGTGTAGAGAGAGAATTTTCTTCTGATTTAGAATAATACAATTCTAAAATGATTTATGTCTTTAAAAAAATTTAGAGAAAAGTGGACCAGAAATATACCCACACCTATTTTATACAGTGTGATTTATTTAAGGTGACTTAAAGAATATGAAGAATGAATATGAAGAATATGAATATGACTTAAAATATGAAGAATGAATTCATTTATTTTAAAATGTCAAATAAATTATTTTCCCCTAAAGGGATGATAAATACAGATGTAGATATAGGTTAAATTGTATAGCACTAGTTTATATATATGTGTTGAAACACAATTATTGACCCAACAATGTTTTGTTATTATAATATTAAGAATATTTCTCTTAGTTTAATGAAAATCTTATTTAAATAGAAATAATCCTTGGAAAACTAATCATTTACATATTGTATTCAAATCCAAATATTCATCTTAGAATTCTATTTAAACCATGTTTTAAATTGAATTTTTAAAATAGTCCATGAAATATCTTTAATAGGAAAACTAGCACTCTCCCAATAAAATCTAAAGAAATAATTTTACTGTTTATAATCTCCATGAACAGCTCATTTCAGTTGCAATGAAATACACCAGCAGTGGTTGTGTGTAAGCTATTTTGGGAAAAGTCTCCTGCCATAATAGTCTGTTTTGTATTAATAAAGTACTTTCTTGAGAAGAACCCCAAAAGTCTTCATAAATATTATTTCATTAATCCCCCAACACTCAAGTGGCAGGTATGTAGTGAAAATTATCATCCCACTTTGCTATATAAATGAGCCAAAGATGGCCTCTGTGTTTTGGTCCCTAGGTTGTTTATTTCTTCACTGCAGTGAAACCCATTAGTTTGAAAGCCCACCAACACCAGACTCAAATTTTTATACATCCAGTTATTTCAAAAGTAGCCTCAAAAAGCATATTTTTAGCCATTTAGAGCCTGCCTACCTTGCACACCAGTGAAACTTCACCATGCGTGTGCTGTCCATTGATTAGATAGGACCTTGGAGTTCTAAGGCCCCAGGCTTCTATGGCCCTTTGTAGCTCTCTGACCCAGAGACCATCTGCCATGCTCCTGAGCAACACTACTTAGACATGTAAGTGCTTTCTCTTACCCCCCTCTTCCCTGGGAGTTCTGCTACCCTCTTCCCTTTCCGGATGGTGGCCCCCTCACCTTAAGTCTCTGAATGGTCTCATGGTGTCAGGGACTTCCCCTCTTATGAAATCCTGCCCAAGCATTCCCTAGTAAAACTTAGTGTGAGTTGCTGCCTCTTGTGGTCCTACCTTTTTCCTTCATCAGCCCCCACATCCCTTGAACCACCTACATACTTTTAGATGGAAATCAGGCATGGACATCAGGTGGTTATGTAGTGAGCTGATAGCAGACAATGGGTAATTCAGCCCTGAAACTCCCAGCTTGGCACTTTATCCAGGCATATTTCTCTTTTTAGGTTATTATTTTTACAATCTGCTTTGTGCACATACATAAGATCCCTGGAGTGTGCTTGTCATATTATATTCTTTTACTGTTTCTACAGAGGTTTAGTGGGTGGATACAGGATGTAACAAAGCATAAAAGACTGTGTTTGACACTGGGATTTATTTAATGTTTATAATTGTGCATTTTTAAGAAGCGATAAAGTTAAGGTATGAGACTGAATGTCATACCAGAATAACCAAAATGGTTATGGTTATACATGTAAATTTTCTTTCTTTTCTCATGTCATTAATGCTATATCTTAAATAACTAGTAACATGAGGGAACTGGCATGGTGACTTTGTGTATTTTATATTTTTCTATTTACAGGCTAGTTTTATGTATGGGTATGTGCCTGAATAATAAAAACATAATTTGAGGCAAGTGGTTCTGGTTTGAGGAATAAAAGAAAAATTGCAGGGGTGCCTCAATGGCTCAGTCGGTTAAGCATCTGACTTGGGCTCAGGTCATGAACTCAGGGTCCTAAGATGGAGCCCTGTGTCGTAGGGCTCCCGTTCAGAGAGGAGTCTGTTTGTCCCTCTCCCTCTGTCCCTCCCCCTGCTCATGCTCTCTCTCTCAAATAAATAAACAAAATCTGAAAAAAAAAAGAAAGAAAGAAAAATTGCAGAGAAAAGGACACAAAAAATACAAGATATGCTATAAATATTTTCAAGTCTGAAGGCATATTATAGCAACACAGGTAGTATATAATCTTTATATCATTGAAATGTTGGGATCAAATATAAACTCTTGGCTTACTGAATCCACAAACTTCACAGCAGAAATGAATGAGTAACCTGAAGAAAATAGGGAAGAAAAATCCCAGGACATTGGAGGAAGGTGAAGTCTGGTACTACAGCTACAACAAACATGAAACACAGCCCAGCCTAGCTGGATTAACATAAACCTCACACTAAAGGCCTTTTTATCCCAGCTCCTATTACCTAATATATTATGCCTGCCTTTCAGTAACAACAATAACAAGATATAAGGCATACTAAAGACAGGAAGAAAAGACAACAAAGTCTGAAAAGACAAAGCCTCCATCAGAACGAAACTCAGAAATGACCCAGATTTTGGAATTATCAGGGGATTTAAAATAACCTTGAAGAATACATTAAGAGCCATTACAGAATAAAAAGAGAACATTCAAGAACTAGTGTGTGATGTAAGAAATGGACACTAGGAAAGAATTAAATGGAAATACTAGAAATAATAAGCACTGTAATAGAAATGAAGAATACCTTTGATGTACTCATCAGTAGGTTGAACATGGCCAAAGAAAGAATAATTGTGCTTAAAAGTAGGTCAATAGAAATCTTCTCAAACTAAAATACAAAGAGAAAAATTAATGAATAACAAAAAAGAACATCCAAGAACTGTGGAGCACTTAAAAAAATGTAACCTATGCATAATTGTAGCACCAGAAGAAAAAGACAGAGCAGAAAAGATATTTGAAGTAATAATGGCTGAGGACTTTTAAAAATTAATGACAGAAACCAAACCACTGGGGCGCCTAGGTGGCTCAGTCATTAAGCGTCTGCCTTCGGCTCAGGTCATGATCCCAGGGTCCTGGGATCGAGCCCTGCATCAGGCTCCCTGCTCAGCGGGAAGCCTGTTTCTCCCTCTCCCACTCCCCCTGCTTGTGTTCCCTCTCTCGCTGTGTCTCTCTCTGTCAAAGAAATAAAATCTTTAAAAATAAAAATAAAAAAGAAGCCAAACCATTGATCCAAGAAGCTCTGAGAACAATAAACAGAATAAATGCTAATAAAACCCAACCAACTAATCAAACAACGATAAACTACACTTGGGCATATCATATTAAAACTGCAGAAAACCAAAAACAAAGAAAAAATCTTTAACAAAACCAGAGGAAAACAAATACCTTCCTTATAGAGAAACAAAGGTAAAATTCTGAGAGACTTTTTGTTAGAAACCATGCATAAAAGAGGAGAATGGATTGAAACATTTAAAGTGTTCAAAAACCACAAAAGAAAAACAAACAAAACCCACCAACTAAGAATTCTATATCCAGCAAAATTATTCTTCAAATGTAAAGTAGAAAAATGACTTTCTCAGCCAATAGAAATGGAAGGAATTAAGAAATGTTAGACTTTTTTTTTCTTTTTTAGAGAGGTGGGACATTATAGAGGTCAGTAACACAGATCTATCTAAAGAAAGGTAAAATGTCAGAGAAGGAATAATAAAGGTTAAAATAAGGTTTAATAGATAACTGGAATGTGATAGACAATGTGAGGAAGAAATTGGGAATACTGTATTATAAAGTAACTATACTACTCCTGAATTTGAAATTGGACTTATCTGAAAGTAGACCTAGATTAATTTTAAATAAATCTTGCAAATGCTAAAGCAATCTGTAAAAATGAAGGAAAATTGATACGCTTTGGTTGATAAAGTTGCTTCCCATAGGATTATAGTTTAAAAATTCTGATACTGCTGTAAATGTGTTCTGAAATTTAAGAATTAAATAAATCATGGCAGATCGTGGAACCAAATTTCTCACTGTTGGAATGGGAATTTACAGTAGAAGAAGCTAGAATAGTCCATGTGGTAATGAATACAAGTTGGTGATAACATAATTCATGTTTAGTTTAATATAAATACAGATGGTTATATAAAGAATATTTATAGGTCTGTGTGCATATCCAGAGGTTGGCCTACACACACATACTTTTCTCCATCAGCTAACAGGTCCTAGAAGAAATTACTTCTCAGTTACAAAGAGCACGCCTAGCACCTGGGTGTTAGTTTCTAAAACCATTCTCCAATAAAATGAACTAGAACTCCTTGGAGAAATGGCTTATTCTAGGACTGGGACAGGAAATATAAAACGTGGACCTGGACCATCTTGTAGTACCAGAAAAATAAAGAAGAGCCCAGGAAAAAAAATAATAATAACTTTCACATTGATAAAGGTATATCATAAGGGCCCAAGAGCCCACTGAAAGAGGTCCCAATGGCCAAAATGGGAACAATTTGAGCAAAAAATAAGTAAGGTAATATTGGATTATAACTCAAACTATACAATAAATATCCATGAGTCTATACTGATACACATAAATGATCAAATAATTTAATAAGTGGAAAAGACAAATCACCCATGGAGAATTCCAAATAATTTACATAGATATTCCACTCTTAAGGAGGGAGAACATAACTCTCCATATAAATGTGGGCTGTATATAATGACTTCCTTTCAAACAGTACAGTGTGGAGATGGAGAGAAAAAAAGAGTAACTCTAGAGTGGTAAACTTGACAAACTATATTTCATCCAGATCAAGTTCTATATCAATAGTCATAAAACTTGATAGTATGTGCCCTTTGTATCATGTGATGGAAATAGCACTGTACATCTATGATCTTCCCCCCCCAAACCCATAACCCCAGCCTAATCATGAGAAAACTGTCAGACAAATTCTAACAGAAGGACATCCTACAATATGCCTGACCAGTATTCCTCAAAATAGTAATCTACAGAAAGTGATCAAAATCATGGCGATTCTGAGAAACTGTCACAGCCAAGAGGAGCCTACGGTGATATGATAACTAAATATAAGGTGGTATATTGGAGGAATCCAGGAACAAAAAGATATTAGATAAAAACTAAGGAATTCTGATAAATCCAGGACTTCAGTTAATAACAATCTGTCGAGGGGCGCCTGGGTGTTGCAGTCGGTTGAGGGTCCGACTCTTAGTTTCAGCTCAGGACCTGGTATCAGAGTCATGAAATCAAGCCCCAGTGTGCTTGATCAGTGTGCTCAGTGCAGAGTCTGCTTGAGATTCTCTCTATCTCTCCCCCTCCCGCTTGTGCTCTTTCTCTCTCTAAAATAAAAATAAATCTTTAAAAAATAATAATAATAGTCTGTCAGTATCAGTTATCTAACTATGACAAATATACTATTCTAATGTAAGATGGTAAAAGCAGGGAAAATTGAATGGGGTAGCAAGTATTTGGGATCTCTCTGTACTACTCATTTCTATAATTCTAAAATTCCTCTAAAAGATGTAGAAAATAGATATGTACACTAAAGCTATAACTAGAAATTTGTGCATGCTTATATTTGTCAGGGTTCTCCAGAAAAACAGAGCTAATGGGACATATATAGAGAGAAAGAGAGTCAGAGACAGAGACAGACTGACTTACAGGAATTGGATCATGTGGTTAAAGAGGCAAAGTGTCCCGTGATCTGCTATCATTTGAAAGCTGGAGACCCCAGGAAAGCCAGCGGTATAATTCAGTCTGAATTTAAAGGCCTGAGACCCAGGAGTGTGGATGTGGAGGACAGGGGAAGATGGATGTCTTAGTTCAAGCAGACAGAGTAAATTTATCCTTCCTCTGCCTTTTTGTTCTATTCAGGCCCTCAGTGGATCGAATGATGCCTACTAGCATTGGTGAGGGCAGTCTTCTTTACTGTCTACAGATTCAAATGCTAATCTCTTCCAGAAACACCCTCACAGACACACCCAGAAATAATGTTTAACCAGTCATCTGGGCATCCTTTAGCCAATCAAGTAGACATACAAAGTTAATCACTACACTTATAGTCAAGAAAGAAAGATTGTAATAATAATAGAATATTTTGATAGAAAAAAAATGTTAAACGAATTAAGTGTTGAAAGTAGAAAGTGTAGATTTTTCACTTTTAGATTTTTTTCTCTAATACTGTTGTCACCTTCAATTTTCAATTAAAATTATTTGTAAAATAATAAAATCTCTGATAAAAATAATGGAATTATCTAATGGGCTGCCATAACAAAGTGATTATAAATAGTAGACATATTTAGATGCTTTTTCAGAGCCATCCTTATTAAATGATATTGGAGTCAATAGAACTGAAACTTTCATGTTTTCTGTAAAAATAATACATTTGGATGAAGATTTGTGACACCCAAGACATGAATTACCCATAACTAACCATGTTTCTCCACTATGCATGTGTAGATGCATTCAAATATATTGAAAGATAATTCCAATTTCAACCCACTGTTTTGAGAAATGCAGATAATTTTCATATGCAATTATTTCATGAACAATTATAAGTTCAGTTCAGCACAATGGACTTGCCTCTTTAAAAAGCTTATTGCAAATTGGTCCTTTACATCTCCATTTAATTATTAGCAGCTTTTAAAATAACTGTGTTTTCTCTTTGTGTGAAAAGGAGTGAAATGCCTGACTTTTTCCTCAAATGCTCAAAGGTATTTCTTTAAAGTAGATAGTAAGCTTTGCTAGAGACCATGACCCCACTGTGAGGCTGTTCAAAGATATTCAAAATAGATAAAATATGATTGTGTTCAATAAGTATGGCTTTGGTTGTTTCAAAACAGTTATTTCTGTCACATATAACAGTAGGAAAAGAGATACAAAAGTGGTAGGTTATGAACTTGATTTGCATTACTGTTCTTATTGCTATTATTTTTTATGAAGGGAAAGAAGCCAGTGGCTCATAATTAAAGAGAATTTTTTTTTAATTCTGCAATTCGTTTCTAATACACTTTACATAGTGAAATAAAATTCAGGTATTAACGATTGAAGAGAATCCAAAATACTAATATTTCTAATTCTTTGAAAATATGTCATCACAGTGCCCTGTAAAGAGCCAAACGTGTATCTGAATTCCTTTCATTTTGTGGGGTGGGGAGATTTCATTAGCAGAGGTTTGGGATGGGAATGATTGATTGGAGAACTTGGGAGTTGTGAATAATTCCTAACTGGGATAGTGAGACTTATCTGAATCGCAGTTTGTAATTAGGACTATTTGCACTTCTGAATACAAGTTAGCATGGTAGAAATTATATACTACACTGGAGCAAGAAGTTTCCAAAGAAAAGTATGAATCTTGGAGCTCCTGGGTGGCTCAGTCAGTTAAGCATCTGACTGTTGGTTTCAGCTCAGGTCGTGATCTCAGGGTCATGATATGGGGCTCCGTGTTCAGCGTGGAGTCTGCTTGAGATCCTCACTCCACCTCTCCCTCCCCCTCTGCCCCTCCCCCTGCTCCCACTCTCTCTCTCTCTCTCAAATAAAATCTTAAAAAAAGAGAGAAAAGTATGAGTCTTGAGTCTAAGTCACTTCTCAGAGCTACTGAGGGTTCAAGCCTCGCTAGGCTTGAGATAGAAGGCAGGACTATTTCGAATTTGAGTGAAGGACAAGTTATTAAAGGCTCCTATGGGCATTTAGCTGTTGCCCTACTAATCTAATATGTCTTAGTCTCTGCCTGGGATCTTTGGAAGCATGGAAAGTTTATACACTGAAGGCTTAGGCTTGGAATAATTAAAATTTGAATGTAATCTTTTGATTTGTATTTATTTTGTGAGTTCCTTCTGCCCATTTTTTTTTAAGATTTTCTTTATTAATCAGAGAGAGAGAGAGAGCACAAGCAGGGGGAGGGGCAGAGGGAGAGGGAGAAGCAGACACCTGCTGAGCAGGGAGCCCAACAGGGAGCTCAATACCAGAACCCTGAGATCATGACCTGAACCTAAGGCAGATGCTTAACTGACTGAGCCACCCAGGCACGGCAACTGCCCATTTCTGTATTGAGGTCGGCCATACGTATTCTGGCCTGAATGGTCTGCTTCTGGGTTTTAGGAGGAATGATAGCAGTTTTTTAAAAAAGTGTAAGTTCTGAAGTAGTTTAATGTAAAAGTGGACAAAGTTTGTGGCTTTGTATATAGGATTAGCAAAATCCTCTGCTAAAATATATTTATTTGGCAAATAAATATAGTTACCAATATAAATATAATATGCTAAGAATAAATATTTACTGTGTCCAGACTTTGTTGTATGAGAGCCTAAACATAGAGAATCTTTATGAGCAGAGGTGGGTGCAGAATTGTCAAGCCTAGACTGTTACATCCAGCCCTCAGCTGTTACGGGAGTTGACTGGTAATGGCTCACAGCTACCACATATTTTTAGAGAATTTCCCTTGACTGATGGGAGCTACATCACTAGGAAACTTAAAACACCACCCCTTCTTTAGGGACTGGCCTGTAGCCCGTGATTTAAAAAAAAATGGGAATTTAAAACCTCCACCCTCCGACCTCTGACTGAGGGACACCCTCTGATTGAGGGACAACCTTGTGGGGTGATGAATAGTCCAGACTCCTTCCCCTGTGGATCAGAACATCTTTGCTGTTTTACCCTTCCCTATCCTGCTTCAATTCTTTTCTTGAAGAGCACTACCCTCCCTTCCCCAGATTCAGGCACACCTTGAGCCCTGTCTCAGGCTTTGCTTCTAGTGAACTTTTTCTAAGTGTCCAGCTCATTGTATGTTAAAAACAAAACAAAACAAAAAAACAAAACAAAAAACCCACAAAAAACCCGAAACTTTGAGGCACCTAGAGAGGGTATTAGCAATAGTGTTAAAAGATGGTTTTTAAAAAGAGTAAAACCATGACTTTCATACTGATATAACATTGAAACTGTGAGGTATTTTATTAACTCATGAGAGGACCAAGCTGATGATGTAACTGATTCAAAAAGGAATCTGAAGAAGAAACACATTTATAAATCAGGAATGCTGAACATATAAATGAAGGCATTTTTTTCTTTAGAAAGTAAGAAGTTTGTTAATTGAAAATCTACTGGCCATAACAGAATTTAAATGTCCATAGGAATAATTTTGCTTGGTTTTCTGTTACTACCACTGCAGAGTTATAAAACGAGTAAAGAGGAAGACTAGAATCAGGTACATAATCTGGAAGAATGTCCTCCTCTAGACATTGAATAGCTTTCAATGTCTATCCAATGAATCACATTTTTTGAATAATAGCAAATAATCAGTGAATAGGCTCACATGTATACATTTATTTATTCAAGATGGATAACTAGTACTCGTAATTCCTAATGCTTTTTTTTTTCTTCTATTCTTCCATTTTCTTTTTAGTTTTCTTCAATATGTTGTAGGGAAGAGTGCCATATCAAGGAAAAGTTTATCTGGCTAGACATCTGTCTAAGAGTAATACTGTACTGGGGAAAGTTGGTTTATACATACAATAAATAGATACTCTGTATAGACATCATTTGAATAGAAGTTAAGCGATTTAACTATGAGTGTCTTGATGAATAGTTTTACACAGTTAAGTGTATAGTAGTCAGAATAGTAGTCATCAGTATTTATTAAAATGACTTGAATTTGAAAAATGATGAGGGCATTCAGTGAAACAATGGGTACAACATGATTAGTCTGCCCTCTCCAGTTTCACCTTTGCCATTTTTAAAGCACTTAAGACTTTTAGTTAGTTTGTCTGATGACAAGCCTCTCTCTTTTAATGTGCTATAAATGCCGCCATGGCAGGGGCTTGATTTACATACCACAGTAGCTCCAGCGACTAGTACTGAGTCTGTTATAAAAGACTTTCAATGTATTTATTTTTTTTTAAAACTGTGACTGAAGAGCAATTTAAGATGATTGAAACTTTTCCCATTTGGCAATTCTACATAGGAATGGATATGCTTAGATTTAAACTATACATTAAATATTAATAACTGCCCTTTTGTTCTCCTGCCCTTTTGTACTTAGAGAAGCATTTTAAATGTGATCTCCCTCTATTTCTCTCTCACACACTCTCTCTCTTCTCTCACATACACACACACATACACACACAGAGAGGTACACATTCAGTCCTATCTATATATATATTCTACATACTTAACATAATAGTCAAAAGAGATACAAAATTTCACATTGTTCTGAAAAGTTAATAACATTATGTCACAACCTACAAAGAGTTTCCTTTTCTTTTGGGTGCTATGCATGTAAATCTGGAAGTATTTTATGTTTATTCCAAAGAGAAAACAAGTTTTATAACGCATGAAAGATAAAGCAAGTTATATATTGCATTTGTGGAAATGTGATGATAAATGTGACAAACACTGTTAATTACCGTCATACAAATATTTGCTTAGTTTGTTTTTATGCAACACTGGGTAAATTAGATTAAACAAATGCAAATGTTTAGGGAAATTTTGATACATATCCATGAACTTCACATAAAAATTATCATCTTTTAAATTTACAACTACCACAAAAAGTGAATGAACTACTCAACCTTGTATATATAATTACATCAATCTCTTCCCAGTGATATTTCTGTGTTACAAAATTATTGTGGTGTTTTTCACTGATATTTTTAAATGATAATATTTTATTAAGACATAATTTTCATACATTATATTTAATCCTTTTTAGTGTAAAGTTTTGTGAGTACTGTAAGTGCATAGAGTTCTGTAACCATTACAACAGTCAAAATAAAGAAAAATCCATCAACCCAACAAATTCCACTGTGCTCCTTTGTAACCAGTTACTTAACCCATGAATGTTGGTAAGAATATGGAGGAATTGGAACCCATTATATATTTCCTCTCAGCAATTCCACTCCTAGGTAAATTCCCAAGGGAATTGAAAATATGTTAACACCAAAATGTTGCACTTGAATGCTCTTAATAGCATCATTCATAATAGCCAGAAAGTAAAAACAACCCAATGCCTACTAAGTGATGAATAGATAAACAAAACATGATATATCCAAACAATGAAATATTATTCAGCCATAAAAGGGAATGTAGTAATGATACATGTTTCAAAGCAGATGAATCTGGGAAACATTTATGCTAAATTAAAGAAGCCTGACCAAAGGAAAAAATATTCACATATTGTATGATTTCATTTATATGAAATGTCTTTAATAGGCAAATCCTTAGGGACAAAAAGTAAATCAGTGATTGCCAGTGACTAGCTGGAGGGAAGATTGTGGAAATGATGCTGATATGGGGCTTCTTTAGGTCATGATAAAAATGTTCTGGAATTAGATATTAGCAATGGTCGCACAACCTTATGAGTATATTAAAACTACTGAATTATACACTTTAAAAAAGTGAATTGTATGGTTTTGTGAATTATATCACAATGAAGAAACACAACTATAGAGACTGGGAAAAGGTCAATGTTTGCCAGGTTTTGGTGGGTAGGAAGTGATTAACTACAAAAGAACAGTGAAGGAGACATTTTAAGGTAAAGGGAATGTTACCTATGGTGTTGGGGTAGTAAATGCATGACTATGCATTTGTTGAAATTCATAGAGCTATACATCACAAATAGTGAAATTCAATGTGCACAAACAACAATAACAAAATCAACCAGGAGGTTCGGGATCCTAAGATGGGATGTATAGTATGAGAAATGAATTTAACTATATTATAAATACAAGGACATAAGTACCCTGAAAGGCTCCAAGGGGGGGAATAAAAGAGCTGACCTAAGTAATATTGGAAAAAAACTTGTTTTGAGTGGAGTCTGTATGGCTAAAGACAAAATGAATTGTGCATAGTAAATATTGTATTAA
This sequence comes from Phoca vitulina, assembly GCF_004348235.1. Taxonomy (NCBI): domain Eukaryota; kingdom Metazoa; phylum Chordata; class Mammalia; order Carnivora; family Phocidae; genus Phoca; species Phoca vitulina. The sequence goes on from NW_022589711.1 coordinate 2,389,799, forward strand.
TATAAATTAATTTCCTATAGGCATACAATTTTAACATTCTGCAACTCTTTTGTATGTATATTTGGTTGAGCAAATGTGTAAATATATGGTTTACGATGGGAGCAAGCTTCACTGTTGGCATAGAAGTTGCAGATAAACAAAAAGGGAAGGCTAGAATAAACTGTTAGATTAGAATTGAAGACAATATTAATTTATGTTTAGCTTAATATAAATGCACGTGAATAGATGCAGAAACAATTATAAATATGCATGTATACATGGACTGGTCTATGTAAATTCATTACTAATTCTGTCTGCTCAGAGGACCTTGAATCAATGACATGCCAGTAACAACAGGCACTCCTTATCCCCAGATCTAGGCACTAAATACCTTTCTTTAATTAATAGAACCAGGACATCTATGAGAAATGGCTGGTTCTACAGCAGGGACAGGGCAAATACAAAATGGATCTGGAGCATCTTGCATTATGCTGAAACATAGGGAAGTGTTCAAAAAACAAAAGGATGAGAGTATGTTAAAAGACACAGGAGCCAACCTAAAATAGTTAGCATGTATTGTGATGAGGACTGGGTGTTATACACAACTAATGAATCATTGAACACTACATCAGAAACTAATGATGTATTATATGTTGGCTAGCTGAACATAATAAAAAAATAAAGTAAAATAGACGATCGAATCTGGAGCAAAAAAATAACATATTACTAGACTATAAACCCAACTATAAAATTAATACAAGTTGATATAAATTATTGAATAAATAAACAGTAAGAAAGAAACAGATATTTCTTACAGGGCAATTCTAAATAATATATATAGGGTAATCCCCCTCCCAAAGGCGCTTAATATCTCCCTCTTTAGTGTGGGGTCTAGACTTGGTGACTTCCTTCCAGATTATAAGAGCATAGAAAGGGGACTCTATAGGACTCGAAAGAGAAGCCTGGAAAGATCTGGCAAACACTACTTTAACCAAGTGATCAAAGTTAACATCACAAGTGATGTCATATGGATATCCTGTAACTCCTTAATATGATGTGATGAGAAGGTTACTTTGCCTCTGTGGAATACTTTTCAACAAAATATCTGATCCTTACTCATCAAAATTGTCAAGGTCATGGAGAACAAGGAAAGTCAGGCAAACTATCACAGACTAGAGGAGACTAAAAAGACATGACAACTAAATGCAATGTGGTAATCTGTACTGTATCTCAGAGCAGAAAAAGAACATTAATGTAAAACCTCATGAAATTTGAATACAGTTTGGAGTTCAGTTCATTAAAAAAAGTGCAATCAAAATAGGAATTTAGACTGAGCTTGGTGTCTTGCCTTTAAAAAGTGTAAAAATAACTACTTTTATTCCAAAAAACATGTTGTGTTACAGTGGTTAATTCTCCCATAATGGCATAAATTATCCAGAAGAGAAAGTTAATCATATGTGTTATCAAATCTGTTATTTTCTTGATGTGTGGATCTCTAATGGTAATTAAATAATATTTAATTGAAATAGGGAATAATGTTTTTGAAGAAATGCAAATCGTTTTTTAGGAAAGTCACTTAAAAATAATTAGCAAATTAGTTACTCATTACATATTTATTTACATCTCTATGTTTGTTTGTTTGTTTGTTTAAATCCTGTGATTTTTTTCCTATCTAAAAGACTTGAAATTCCAGGGGCGCTGGGTGGCTCAGTCGGTTAAGTGTCTGCCTTCGGCTCAGGTCATGATCCCGGGGTCCTGGGATCGAGCCCCGCATCGGGCTCCCTGCTCAGTGGGGAGCCTGCTTCTCCCTCTCCCTCCGCTGCTCCTCTAGCTTGTGCTCTCTCACTCTCTCTCTGTCAAATAAATAAATTTAAAAAAATAAATAAATAAAATAAAATAAAATAAAAGACTTGAAATTCCAAAGTAGTATACATATTAAACCCTCGGTTAATTTTAAGTCAGACTGGGCGTTAATAACACAATATGAATGTTTTAGTATTGAAAAATCCTGTAGAATTACAGAATTTTGAAATATATTAAAATGAGCACAGTTGCAAAATGCTGGTTAATAGTAAAGAAGAATAGTATATTGTACACATATAATTTAATTTTTTACAAAGGTGTTAAGTTTATTTTCACCTTTTATCAATATAAATTTTATTTAGTTATGACTGCTCAGTATAAAAGCAGACTTTTTGGGGGAGGATAAAACCAACACACTCAGTTTTATTTAAGTCAATAGTAGAAGATTATTACTGGTTGATTTCATTTCTTTCACTATTTATGAAAGGTAATTACGGAATTCAATATGTTGAACTCAATATTAATACCGCCACCTAAGGTGGAAGTAATCACCACCATTAATAGAGGTTTTAACATAGAGGTTTAACCTTTAGCTGAATGTCTGAGGCAAGAAGCTACTGAAGAATTATGCTTGAATATTGTCTGAAAAGTAAAATAAAAGAAAGGTAAGGCTATATAAAGAAAAGTAAGGTTGACACAAAAATGAGTTTACAATGTCTTCTTGCTTCTCTTAATATGGATAGGACTAGGGAGCCTAGGTGGCTCAGTTGGTTAAGCGACTGCCTTCGGCTCAGGTCATGATCCTGGAGTCCCAGGATCGAGTCCCGCATCGGGCTCCCTGCTCGGCAGGGAGTCTGCTTCTCCCTCTGACCCTCCTCCCTCTCATGCTCTCTGTCTCTCATTCTCTCTCTCTCAAATAAATAAATAAAATCTTTAAAAAAAAAAAAAATATGGATAGGACTAATCACTCTCCCATTTTTGATTGTTCACGTCAATCAAAGCAATCTTCACTTTCCCAATTCTCACTTCTTTCTCTGGATGTTTCTCTGTTCACCTCTTTGTTATTGTTTTGGCTTGTCTACTTTATAATAAAAATGATTGTATAATAACTTTAGAATTAATCTTAACAGCCAGTCAGCTCTATTTTAACTTCTACCATGGGATCATACTGTTTATATTTTAAATTTTCTTTTGTGAAATGGATAAATAAATTAGAGAATTATGGCAAATTATTTGCATGACCAAAGACTCACTCTATATGTCAAATAATTTTTCACTGCTAATATTTTTGTAGGACGCTTCTCAACCCATTAAATCAATTTAAAAAGTGGCATTATAGAATAATTTGTTTTTCAAAATTATACCTATTTTCAAGGATTGTAGAATAATCAAACATTAAAACTCCTTTGTAATTGAATAGAATGTACTAATCACAATTAAATGTGATGTCTTTTTATTGAACAACTTTTGACAAATGTTATAAGTATCTTTTATCTTTTCTTTCTTATCTTTTGCTTCCAGCCTCCATATTTTTTATTGCCCACTAGTTATTATAACTGTTAAAGCAATTAATTTCACTGCTTTTATCCTTAGAACAACAACAACAAAAAGTAAGATTAAGTACATCTATGTGCTAGACAAGTCCTTTAGAGAATGTATTCCCTTTAATAATTTGCTTTTATGTACAAATACATAATCATTTATCTATCATCTTGTTTTAATATTCTGTGTTTTTTACAATGCAGTAAATTAATGAGTCTAATTAATTAGATTAATTAAAAATTAATTATAAATTTCCTATAGCCAAAAGAACGCTCAACCCTTTCATAAATAAACAGTTCTACATACCTTATATCACATTTATTTTTTACATATAGCTGTGGCATATTAATTAACTAATTGTACACTTAAAACTTAATAATCACTTAATAACTTAATTTTTTTCCAGTAAGCTTACTAGTTCTTATGAATTTTTCTTTTTTATCATTGTGGGATTCTAGTTTAATTTTCCTTACAAAATCTCTAGAAATTTTCTTTTAAAGTTTAAGAAATTCCTAAGTTAGCACGTTTACCTTATATCTGGGGTAAGAAAGAGATCCGTTCCCAAATTTGTTTTTTCTCGGTTTTCCTTTTGAACTATTTACGTAAATAGGAACATTCATTTATATACTAACAAAAATAATACAAATACATATACACAAACACAAATACGTATAGCATTTACTTCTACAACATATGCTTATTCTCCATAGTTTATCTCTTTGGAGTTTAATCATTTAATATCATCTATTAAGAAGACACGAATATGGTAGTTTGGGAGATGAAGTTATCCTGGGGGCTTGTACCATATAAAATAATCTGGAATTTGTATAAAAGCTAAGGAGATTGTGAAAGGAAAGAGATAATGTAAACCAAAGTACAGGGAGCATATTCAGAAAACAAAATAATGCCATTTTAAACAAACAGAAAAGAATGGAAAAGGTAAATAATTAATTTAAGAGTAGGTTGGCATTAGGAAAAAAAGCACAGTGTATTGAATATAATTTTACTTCTCTTTCCTCTTGTGTTTGCATTAAATCATAATAATAATGTCAAAAATATAAATCCATAAAGTCTACTATACTGCAGAGAGGGGAGGAATCAAGTATTTTTAGAAACTGAGAAAATGGCGTTTCAACAGACTTAATGGAGCAGAAGAAGCCGAAAGCGAAGTCTCAGCACAGGAAACAGGCAAAGCCAACAACAGCAACCTGAACTTTGTCACATAGACCCAGAAAAATACCAGGTATTCCGAACATAATAGTGCTAATTGGCATTAAACACAGACAAATTATGTAGAATAAGTATTTCAATAATATTCTATTGCTCAGCCAGGAAGCAGTTCTGGCAAAGACCAGACTTAATCTCTAGAGGTCTGACCAAAGGGAGTCAACTCTAGGACATTAAAATGCTTGGATATTGAACTTTGTGTGGACTGAGAAATCCCTGGTCCTTTTCTCCCTGCTTGTGTAATAAGATACCTAAAAATCATAGAAAGACGTTTTTTAAGTAATAGAGTAGGAGAGTAGAATGATGATTATTATGGTAACATTTGTTATGGATACAAAAATTTGCTTAACTCAGCAAATCCAGGAAGAAATTAAGGTGTCTCTATGGGGAAAAGAAACAAAACAAAACAAAACAAAAAACTAGAGCCCAATATCTCTGATGAACATAGGTGCAAAAATCCTCGACAAAATATAAGTAATCTGAATCCAATAATACATTAAAAAAAAATCATTCACCACTAAGAAGTGGGATTTATTCCTGGGATGCAATGGTGGTTCAGTATTTGCAAATCAATCAACCCAATACATAACATAAACAAGAGAAAGAGTAAAAACCATACGATCATTTCAATAGATGTAGAAAATGCATTTGACAAAGTACAACATCCATTCATGACAAAAACCCTCAACAAAGTGAATTTAGAAGGAACACACATCAACATAATAAAGGCTGTATATGAAAACCCACAGTTAACATCAAGCTCAAAAGCTCTCAGGTTTTTCCCCTAAGAACAGGAACAAGACAAGGATGTCCACTCACACCACTTTTATTCAACATAGTACTGAAGTCCTAGCCACAGAAATCCGACAAGAAAAAGAAATAAATGTATCCACATTGGTAAGGAAGAAGTAAAACTTTCATTATTTGCTGATGACATGATACTATATATAGAAAACTCTAAAGATACCACCAAAAAACTACTAGAACTGATCGAATGAATTCAGTAAATTTGCAGTGTGCAAAATCAATCTACAGAAATCTGTTGCATTTCTATACACTAACAGTGAAGAGGCAGAAAGGGAAATTAAGAAAACAATCCCATTAACAAATACATCAAAAATAATAAGATACCTAGGAGTAAACTTGACCAAGGAGGTGAAAGACTTGTACTCTGGAAACTATATAAAACACTGATGAAAGAAATTAAAGGTGACACGAACAAATGCTAATGGGTTGGGAGAACGAATAGTGTTAAAATGTCCATACTACCCAAAGCCATCTACAGATATAATACAATCCCTAGCAAAATACCAACAGCGTTTTTCATAGAACTAAAACAAATAATCCTAAAAACTGTAGGGAACCACAAAACACCCCGAATAGTAGCCAAAGCAATCTTGAGAAAGAAGAAAAAAACTGGAGATATAACAGTCCCAGATTTGAACATATACTACAAAGCTGTAGTAATCAAAACAGTATGGTACTGGCACAAAATAGACACATAGATCAATAGAACAGAACAGAGAGCCCAGAAATAAACCCCCGATTATATAGTCAATTAATCTATGGCAAAGGAGGCAAGAAAATGCAAGAGGAAGAAGGCAGTCTCTTCAACAAATGGTGTTGGGAAAACTGGAGAGCAACATGCGGAATGAAACTGGACAATTTCCTCCCACCATACACAAAAATAAAATGAATTAAAGACCTGTATGTGGCCTGAAACTGTAAAATTCCTAAAAACAAACATAGGCAGTAATCTCTTTGACATTGCTTTAGAAACATTTTCCTAGATATGTCTCCTGAGGCAAGGGAAATTAAAGCAAAAATGTAGTATTGGGACTACACCAAAATATGAAGCTTCTGCACAGTGAAGGAAATCATCAACAACACTAAAAGACAACCCACTGAATGGGAAAAGATATCTGCAAATTATATATCTGATAAAGAGTTAGTATCCAAAATATATAAAGAACTTACACAACTCAACACCAAAATAATAATAATAATAATAATAATAATAATGTAATTAAAAATAGGCAGAAGACATGAACAGACATTTCCCCAAAGAAGACATACAGATGGCCAAAAGACACATGGAAAGATGTTCAACATCACTCATTATCAGGGAAATGCAAATCAAAACCACAGTGAGGTATCACCTCATACCTGATAGAATGGCTAAAATAAAAAACACAAGAAACAACAAGTGTTGGTGAGAATGTGGAGGAAAAAGAACCCTCATGCACTGTTGGTAGGAATACAAACTGGTGCAGCCACTCTGGCAAACAGTATAGAGGTTTGTCAAAAAATTAAAAATGGAAATACCATATGATCCAGTAATTGTACTCCTGGGCATTTACCCAAAGAAAATGAAAACACTAATTTAAAAAGACATATGCACTCCTATGTTTATTGCTGCATTACTTACAATAGCCAAGATCTAGAAGCAGCCCATATGTGCATGGATACATGAATGGATAAAGAAGTCACACACACACACACACACACACACACACTGGAATATCACTCAGCTATAAAAAAAAAGAATGAAATACTGCCATTTGTAATAACATAGATGGATCTCGAGGGTATAATGTTAAGTGAAATAAGTCACAGAACGACAAATACCATATGATTTCACTCACATGGAATTTAAGAAGCAAAACAAATGAACAAAGAGAAAAGAGACAAAAAAAACAGACTCTTAAATATTGAGAACAAACTAGTGGTTGCTAGAGGGGAGGTGGGTTGGGGGATGAATTGGGAATTTTCATAAAGACATTGTTTTCTAAAACTCAGTTCTGGAAAAGCTGCTCATTCCTGTGTGCTGTGGTCAATAGTGAGTTTCTCATGATTTAACAATGTACATTTTCATCTATTGATGGCCTTCTCTCTAAAGGTCCAGAAACACACAAATTTTTTTAGAATTTTTACCATCTTAATTATTTTTAAATGTATAGTTCAGTGATACTGAGTACATTCATATTACTGTGCAACTATCACCACCATCCATCTCCAGGACTTTTTCTTCTTCCAAAAGTGAATCTCTCTACCCTTTTAACAAAAAACTTCACAATTTCCCCTTTTCTTGGCCTTAAGCAACCACTATTTTACTTTCTGTGTCTACAAATTTGACTATTTTAAGTACTTTGTATAAGTAGAATCATGCAATATTTGTCATTTTATGACGGGCTTATTTCATTTAGTATAATATCCCCAGGTTTCATCTATGTTGTAGCGTGTGTCAAGATTTCTTTCCCTTTTAAGGCTGATTAATATCCCATTTTATATGTATTTATAATATCCCATATACATACATATATGTACGTATATATATATGTACACACACACACAACATATTATCATTCAAGCATTGATAGCAAAAGACATATATACTGAAAATTACAAAATGTTGTGGAAAATAATTAAAGAAACAAATATATGGAAAGATACCTCATATTCATAGATTAGAAGAATTTATATTAAGATGTTTATAATACCCAAAGTGATCTACAGATTCAATGAATTCCCTATCAATACCTGAATGACATTTTTTCAGAAATAGAAAAGTTTATTTTAAAATTCACATAGAATCTCAAGAGACCCCAAATAACTAAAACCATCTTGACGAGTAGCTCCTCTTCAGGAAAAGTTGTGGTGTTCCGCTTGTTCCTTTTATGATGTTCCTAATTACTAAATCTTGCCTGTGTTCCTCTCTTTTGTTTGCCTATTCTGTTTTGTTTTAGTTATACATCATGACAGTGTAAAATATAAATATTTATATAGGGACATACAGGTAATACCGTAATTATAGTTTAACTGGAAATATAAAATCATGTCTTAAAATTAGATCCCACTCGTATTTTTTACTTATATAAAATACACTTTTGTAATACAGATTTCCAAATTTATAATCATTACAAATCTAAATATATAATTGAATAGCCTGCATTTTTAAGGTTCTACTTTTTAAAAAGCCAGTAAAAGTCTGTAGAGTATGAGGCAGAATTCACAATAAGGTGAACTACATAGTCTCCGCACAGTACTGATGAATGCTCCAACGATGCTCACTTTCTTTCCCCATTTTAATAGTGTCTCTCAAGCTACCCCTTCCCTGACTTACATGTGAAGTTTGGCTAGCTCCTCTGTTCCTTAGAGGCACCAATCATAGTCTCACATATTGTTCGTATTTTTTAAACACAAAAGTTATGTGTGGATAGAGGGTCATTGTGGTGACAGGCAGAGTGGCATCACAGAAAAGAAATTCAGATTTTGTTAGGCAGTCTAAGACTTAGTCCCAAAATAATACACCACTGCCTTAAATTCACTGCATGCTTAAATTCACAAGGTCAGGTTAAGTCACCGTAGTCAGAGCCTCTTCTCTTTCACTCTTTCTATCACTTCCTCTCCATTTCTCCAGAGATTGTTGCCTGCTTAATACTACCCACTGATGTGGCTTATTAATGTAATAAATTTTCATGTTTTACTTTTATATATAGGAAGTGAAAAAGCTGTTTAACAATTCCCACCTAAGAAAAGCTGTTTTAATGCCTACTTCGTTTTTTTTCTCATGGCCAGCGCTTTGAAAACTGCAAAGTTGTCAGTATAACGTATAAACTGGAATTGAAGGAAATGGTCAGGAGGTATATATTCAAGTATTATCCAGTCCAGATAACTGTCACTGCAACTGCTTTATACTTGAGGATTCTTTTCTTAATATGCCCTTTGGAAATAAATGAAGATCAACCAAATGAAGATAGTCTATTCAGAGCCTGCTATGGTAAACTTCAGTTTGGCAGAGACTCAAAGACAAGCAGGGCAGTGGGAATGCCTTATAGTGAAAAAAAATGAAAGTCTTCATGTGTGCTCTAATTGGAAGTCATTTTCATGAGGTTGCTTGAGGTCAGCTAACAGCAGGGCATTTTATGTGATTGGTTTGGGGAACATATTTGACATTCTCTGGCTGGTCCTAAGTTGGAGGCAGAGACAAAAATAGAGAAGCTGGTAGTCATGACCAAGCCCTGAACATCCTGGGCCAATTGATGCAGAGACTGTGGTTTGCCTTCTTGGACTTCTTATGTGGGTTACAGTTCTTTTGTCATATGTGGTCTGGCCATTGTCTATTGGTATAGTCATTTTCTCAGCTCTGTAATCTAGTCAAACTTGGGTTACAATTGAGCTAAAGTAATGATATAATGTAATGTATTATATTATAATGTAATATGAAATAATGATATTATTGGTCACTTTATAATTATATGTTTTAAATGCAATACATTTTAGATCAGTTAAATAAAAATAACATCTTAAGATTGATCACATTAAAATTTTGTTATTTTAATGAAAATTGTACTCCTTTCATATATATTTCCATATGTTTTCTTAGCTATGTTTACCATGTGGTCAAAATAAATTGAGAGAAGGGGTATCAGCAAGATGGCAGAATAGAAAGCTACAGATCTCTCCACTCCCCACCCCCCTGACCCCGAGGCAAGGATTCAACTACATGTGGAACAGTTCCCTTTGTGAGAAACTAGTTAAGAGGCTCCTGCACCCCAGGAAAGTGAAAAATCAGCTACATCAAAGCCAGTAGGAAAATTCATGACCCTCACTCACCGTAGTTCCTCCCTCTGGGTTCAGTACAGTGCTATAGGCAGGAATCACAGCTCCTGGCTTCTTCCCAGGGAGGGAAAGAGAAAACTGAATATGTATACAGTATTTTGACTTGTCACAAGGGTTTCTCAGAGGACTTGCTTATGTCTTGCCTGAATGAAAGTGTCGAAAAGAAAACACTAAATTGGGGTCTGCTGAGAACAACCCAAGGTTTTGACTATCATGTGCTCACTCACCAATGCCCCTCCTCTTTGCTCAGTGTGGAACAAGTGGGAGAGGTTTTCTTCTCACTCTGGCAGAAGAGGGAAGAAGTTGGAGCTTGCCTCCAGGTGTTCCAGCTTTTCAGGGGAATAGTTTCTGTTTTGCTTATCTTGGAACACTGGTGCGACTTGGCATACTCTACATGCCTGGGAGGCACTGAGAACAAAGAGCTGAGTGGCTTGCGGCTGCGCTCCAGAAGACCTGCACTACGGCAGACGCAGGACAGTACAGCTCAGCAGCATCTCCCTTGAGAGAGAGTGAGGGTGGGAGAGAATAGTGAAGCATATGTCTAATGTCCCAGCTTTTCAGGGGGCTGCTCAAGGGACTGGCTTCTGTCTTGCTCAACTTGGAGTGATGATGGGACTGGTATACTAGAGAAGCCAGGGGCTGTTGTAAACAAAGGAGAGCTGAGTGCCTACAACAACTCCAGAGAACCTGCATACCTCAGACACCACTGGAAGCAAGAGATTATGAGCTCCTGACAAAAAAGGTAAATCACTCTAATTGTGAATTTGCATTTACAAGTCCAGAGAAGACGCATCCACAGAAAAAGTTTTAGAGGGCCCCAAAATCTCTAGCCAATCTGATTGGTTAAGGCCTTTCCTTTGTATGAAGCTGTTGCACAGATCCCCCCAAAAAGTTAAAAGCCACAAAGAAATAGGGAAAGAACAAAGAATGAAAAACAATGAAGAAATCCTATAGGATTTAAGGAATACCATCAAGCCAACCCATGTATGCATTACAGGAGTCCTAGAAGAAGAGAGAAACAAAGGGGCAGAAAGCTTATTTGAAGAAATAATAGAGATCAAAGACCACAAAAAAATATATCTATAGAAGATACACAAAATAAAATGAGAAATAAATGAAAACAGGTCACTATAAAACCAACAAACCAAAAAGGGAGACAACAAAAAGAGGAAAAGAGGGACAAAAAGCCAAAAAGACAGAAAACAATATGGCAATAGTATTTCCTGCCCCATCAGTAACTGCCCCCAAAAGTACTGGATTAAACTCCCTAGTCAAGAGTAATTTAGCTTTTTTGGTGTCAGGAATTGGGTTTTCACAAAATTCATTGCTGGCAAAGGGTAGGACTAGTAAATTGACAGAATATTCATGCACACCTTATTAACTATTTTTTCTTGTTGTTTGTTTAATTTTAATACCAGTATAGTTAACATATAGTGTTATATTAGTTTCATATATATTATGTAGTGATTCAAAAATTCTATAGATTACTCAGTGCTCATCATGGTAAGTATACTCCTAATCCCCTTCACCAAGTTCACCCATCTTCATAACCCACCCACCTCCCCTCTAGTAACAGTTTCTTCTCTATAGTTAAGAGTCTGTTTCTTGGTTTGCCTCTCTCTTTTTTTCCATTTCCTCATTTTTTTTGTTTCTTAAATTCCACATAGAAGTGAGATCACATGGTATTTGTCTTTCTCTGACTGACTTTTTTCACTTACCATTATACCGTGTAGATCCATCCATGTTGTTGCAAATGGCAAGATTTCATTCTTCTTTAGGGCTGAGTAATATTCCATTCTCTGTGTGTGTGTGTGTGTGTGTATGTGTGTGTGTGTGTGTGTGTGTACACCACATCTTCTTTATCCATTCATCTATTGATAGACACTTGGCCTCCCTTCCATAACTTGGCTACTGTAAATAATGCTGCATAAAACATAGGGGTGCACCCAATGTTCATAGCAGCAATGTCCACAATAGCCAAACTGTGGAAGGAGCCAAGATGTCCTTCAATGGTTAAATGGATAAAGAAGATGTGGTTCATATATACAATGGAATATTACTTAGCCATCAGAAAGGATGAATATCTATCATTTACATTGACACGGATGGAAGTGGAGGACATTATGCTAAGTGAAATAAGTCAATTAGAGAAACACAATTATCATATGGTTTTACTCATATGTGGAACATAAGGAATAATGGAGCCCAAAGGGGGACTCAGTACTGGGGTTCCGGGATCATGACCTGAGTGGAAGGCAGTTGCTTAACCGACTGAGCCACCCAGGCTCCCATCCAGATTTGTTTTCACTTCCATTTGCATGATAATGCTTTTTCACCCCTTCACTTTTTTTTTAATGGCAAAATTAAAAAGACTTTATTGTGAAGTACAAAATATTTGAATACATTTTTTAAAAATTTTTTATTGTTATGTTAATCTCCATACCTTACATCATTAGTTTTTTATGTAGTGTTCCACGATTCATTATTTGTGTATAACACCCAGTGCTCCATGCAGAACGTGCCCTCTTTAATACCCATCACCAGGCCAACCCATCCTCCCACCCTCCTCCCCTCTAGAACCCTCAGTTTGTTTTTCAGAGTCCATAGTCTCTCATGGTTCATCCCCCCCCCTCGTTTTCCCCCACTTCATTCTTCTTCTCCTGCTATCTTCTTCTTCTTCTTTTTTTTTTTTTTAACATATATTGTATTATTTGTTTCAGAGGTACAGATCTGTGATTCAACAGTATTGCACAATTCACAGTGCTCACCGTAGCACATACCCTCCCCAATGTCTATCACCCAGCCACCCCATCCCTTCCACCCCCCACCACTCCAGCAACCCTCATTTTGTTTCCTGAGATTAAGAATTCCTCTTATCAATGAGGTCATATGATACATGTCTTTCTCTGACTGACTTATTTCGCTCAGCATAACACCCTCCAGTTCCATCCACGTCGCACCCCCTCACTTTTAATATGCATGTGTCCTTAGGTCTGAAATGAGTCTATTGCAGGCAGCAGATAGATGGGTCTTGCTTTTTTTATCCATTCTTTCACCCTATCTCTTTTGATTGGTCCATTTTTTCCATTCACATTCAAAGTAATTGATAGGTATGTATTTATTGCCATTTTGTTACTTGTTTTATGGTTGTTTTGTGGTTCTCTGTTCTTTTTTTCTCTTGCTCTCTTCTCTCATGGTTTGCTGGCTTTCTTTTGCGATATACTTGGATTCCTTGCTCTTTATTTTTTTCATATCTATTACTGGTTTTTGATTTGTGGTTACCATTAAGTTTATATGTAACATCTTCTGCTTATAGCAATCTATATTAAGGTGATGGTCCCTTAAATTTGAACCCATTCTTACTTCTCATCAGTACCTCCAGCAAGGAAGCCTTATGTTTATATATTTTATGTTTATTCCCCCTTCTGTTGGACCCAGGGGCTGGCATTAAAACTGCTTCATTCACTGGATGAAATGAGTGGGATAGAAGTGTAGTTACCTTAGTTAACTGAGGATTTTTTTCTGTAGTAATAGTGATTGAAATGTGGCAACATCAGCTCTGAATTGATCATATTTCTTTTTAACTTCAAATTGCAGAGAGCTGAGTAGCTGCAACCTGCAAATTGTGTAAGCTACATGATGTAGCAAAAATTAAATTATGTATTTTAATATTTTGATGACCTGGAAATTTCATATATTAATCATATAAAGTGTTTTTTTGGTTGTATCTAAATTATTTTAATCAGCAACAAATCTTATTTTGAATGTAATGCTTCATGATTAAGATTATAGACTTTCACATAGTAATAGAAGTAATCAGTGAGTAAATTAGCAACAGTAATTTATAGCTTTCTAAGTTTTCTTTATATATATTATATTATTTTACTCTATGGTTAGATGAAACACTGCATTGTCATCGTTATGAGAATAATGAAGATGATTATCAGGCTATTTAAGTGAAAAAACATTATTCACAATATTTCAGGCATTTGGGATAAAGAAGTTTAAGAATGTAAAAGTGCATCTATGGAGTACCTGGGTGGTTCAGTCAGTTAAGCATCTGCCTTTGGCTCGAGTCATGATCCCAGAGTCCTGGGATAGAGCCCTGCAGCAGGGCTCCCTGCTCAGAGGGCAGTCTGCTTCTCCCTCTGCTTCCCCCCAACTCATGCTTTTGTTCTCTCTCTCTGAAATAAATAAATATTAAGAAAAAAAGAATGTAAAAAGATACACTATGTATCTAAAAGAATGTAATATCTAAATAAATGGCGCTGTATCAACTCTACTATATAGAGAGATGCCAGTTGATTAAAAGAAATAGCTTTTTCTTGTAATAACTTCTTTTGTGATTAGCAAATAGAAAACACTTTCTACTCGCATAGAAACACAATTTTTAAATAAATTTATAATTTTGAATATGTCTTTCACAATTAAAGTAGTAAACATCTTCATACATCACAATAATTATATCATTTATATTTTTCAGACTTAAGGTATTTCTGATTTGTTGTTGGCACTGTATTATTAAGCCTTGTATGAAACATTACTGTAACAAAGCCCTGATAATACAAATTAAAGCACTTAATAGAATTATTTCAGTAAGTATTTATTGAGTGTATAAAACTCATTTTTTATCGTGTATATAAGGCATTTCACTAGGCTCTTTGGGGATTACAAACATATTTAACACAGATTATCACTGTTTAGAATCCTACACTCACATAGAGGTGACAAGTTCTCTCTGTGGTGGAATTTAATGCCACAGTCATGACTCTAAATATGAATTATGGATTATGAATTTCAAATAAATAGTTTCTTAATCTGGGTTTTCCCCAAAGCAGAGCTCAAGGCAAAGAATTTTATGTGAGTAGTGCATTTGGAATGATAATGATGTGATGATGCCAGAGAACAGAAATGAGAGACATCATAGTAAAACAGGGAAGGGGAAAGAGTCATGCAAAGATGACTCATCATGAGCCACCCTGACACACCACAAGATTCTCCCATCCATGAAGTGGCTACCTTAATATGCTAATACCACAGCTACAGGGGCAATTGCACTAATTAATAGTATGTCTAAAAAAATGTTTTTTTTTTTAAGCAATGGAAAACTTTATTTTTAACAAGTGAAACAAAAATACACCATCATATCCATAGATAGAGATTTAAAAGTTAATTTAAATACAGATACAGGTATGAATGTACAGGGATTATAGACTAAAGAAGACAGTTATTGGTTCTTTAATAAAACAAATATTTATTGGATATCCACTATGTATCTAAACAATCTCAGAATTCTAAAAATCTAAGAAATTTCTTCCTTAGCTAATATATTATTTATTTATATATTAATAGGAATTTTATTTTATTTGTTACTCTATCAATAATTAGTAAAGAAGTGGCATCAACATTGTGACTCTTACATTTAAAAGATTCTTGAATTTAACCTTACAATTGGCAGATTTTCTGGGGCACATCTGGAAATATCAATTTTCTTTTATTAAGCATTTATCTTTTCAGTGATATCTGTTATGCTATGATTCATTTCTGACAAGCAATGCTCTTGGGTAAAACAAGTTTGCTTTTCATGTCACCCTGAAAATCCCACAGAGGAAGGTTTGACAGGTTATATACTATGTTCTTGGTGGTTTATTTTGTATTATTTAATGTAGTTTTTACATTTTAACAATCCCTATTTTAAAAAGACAACTTCCTTAAAGATACCATAAAATATATTTTTAACATTAAAAGTTCAGGGCTACATACATTTAAGTTTTCTATGACCTTATAATGCTACATGTTTTTAGGGTATTTGATTAAAAGAATGAAATATAAACTTTCATTGTTTCACAATTAGTAAAAAATTTCACTTTCTATGTTGCTTACATCAATATATATATAAAGTCCCTGTATTTAAAAGAAGAAAAATAATATATATTTTGGAAAAATTTCTCCTAGGTTTTTTTTCAAATGAAGAAAATGATTTATTTAATTTTAAATTGTTTTGATAATCTTCCAAAAGTAGTTCCTACATTTGATTAGTAACATTTCAATCAGTTTTGTTGATTTCTTTATTTCAGTATTAGTTTATTATCAAAATTATAAATAATAAGTACCATTTGTTATCATTTTCTATCTGCAGCTTAGATGCTCTACAGATTGTCCAATGTGTGACTTTATAAAAAATATTCAAACTCTATAAACATCTCAGTTTTTTTATTTGCAATGTGGTGATAATAATTGTTTTTATGTCAAAATTATGGGAAATAATGTATATAATTTGTCAGAATGCCCTCTAAGAATTTTGCAGTGAAGAATAACTACCATGTTTATATGTTGGAGATAGCACTTTGCCTCATACTTTACTTTCATTATCACTACCTAAAACTCAAGTGCTTTTTACTTTCAACTGGTTTAAAAGAGCAAATAATTTTTCCCTTTCTAACTTTGTATACCTTCACTTTTTAAAAAATATATATAATCTTTACTCAAAAGCAGTGTCTCACTTTAAATGTCTTTTAAAGATAAAACGTCACAGTGTACTGAATCAGTGGTGCTAAATTCTATGCAAGCTTTTTGGGTTGTCTATTTGATGAAAAGATTTTTGGCTTCCATGTCTCTCTCAAACTTAATGCCGAAAACCCTCTGGACCGTTTGATTTCAGCTTTATTTTTTACTTCCTGACTAAGTTCTTCACATCTCTGGTTCCTGTTTGTGTGAAATATATCTCTTGACTTTTACCTATAATTATGCCACCTAACAGATTGGTCTTTCTGAATTACTATACGTCCGTTAACAAATTGCATCTCCTGATCTGCCATCTTGTACAAACATATCATCCTACTTCAAGGAGCTTTAGAATAATAAATTTCTTATTTTGAATTACTCAATAACCCAAATATATTCCAATATGGAAGTCAAAATTGAAGGAATAATGTGTATATATGGCTAGGAAGATAGGAAGGAAAAAGGGGAAAGAGGTACAGAAAAAGAGGAGACATCATAGCTAGCTATTCTCCAAGTGCTTCTTATAAAAATTAGCAACAAATTTGACCAACTGGAACATGCCAGAATGTAAGACTACTTTAATTTAGGGAAAACTCTTTGAATTATAGCTAAATTACCTAAAGATTTAAAAATAAAAGTAAGTTTGCTTTTGAGAAAATCTATCATTATTATTTTCTAAATAAATAAATACATTGTCTAAAGTTTTATGGTTCAAATCAGAGAAATTCTTCATGATACTGACTGCATGAAGACATATGTTGTAATTATTTATGTAAATTTCAAGATGAAAAAATCATTTTCCAACTAAGTTGAACACCTAACAAACTGCCTTATGCTGTTTCTTGAGAAAGCTCAGAATGGAAAGATATATCTACATAGGAGTTGCAAAATTGCAATTCTATTTGATAACTCTAAGTCATAGTTTCTTTATTTAACATTTATAGATTCTGCAAAGAAATAAAATAATTTTCATTTTTATTACTGTACTTAAACATAGAATCTTCAGTAATAAAAGCTTGTAAATGTTTAAGAGAACACTCTCTGGTCCAGTGTCGCTGTTCTTAATTTTCTATAAGTCTTGCTGAAGTTCTTTTAAAGAACTTGCTAAAGAAAAGTGGGCTTTCCCCCTCTAATATTTCCAAGTATTTGATACTGAAAAATATTAAATTTCCTCTGTTGAAGTGTTTTTTGTATGTTAAATCTTTTAATTATGTAATGTGCGATACTGTATTTTAAAATAGTGTTAACTGGAATAAAAGATTCACTCTTTCACTCTTAAACCCCTTAAATTTGAAAGTACTCTTAAATTATTAAAGGTTGCTCCTAAATAAATACATGAACTTATTGTTATTTTTGTTATTGATGGTATTTGAAGAAGTCTGTTATGTTTCATTTGACATGAAGTAAAAATTATTTGTAAAGCAAGCAAAATAGAATGATAACATACATTATTAATAGTAACTATTGTATCAGTTTTAAATGACAGTTTTAACTTAAAACCATCAAATGAGAATTTTAACTACATAGTTTTCTCACATGTATATGTAAATGTCTTATTTATAATTGTAAAAAATGTTTAAAAAATATCTACAAATAAGACTTCCATATTGGGTTATGACTAAATAGTTCATATAAAAATAAACTTTCTGCTGAAAACAATAATAAAAGCTAGAAAATATACAAAATACTCTTAAAGAATACAAGAAATTTTTTAAAAAGACAAAATGTGAGGGGTCAACAGAAAAGGGAAGTACACTGATTTAAGGATAAAAGCACTGTTTTTTTTTCTCAAAAGAAATTTACAAATTTCCAGCAAGAAGAATAGAGTCCAAGAAGAAAAATACTGTTTTGAGCTTTCACTAGTCTCATCTGATACTGTAGACAGGTTGAAGCTAAGAGTTAGCAAGGCAGCTGGGTCTTAAAGAGAAGAAAACCCTGGTCAGCCAAGAATTCCCCATGCATACAGTCTACCTGAGTCATTTGTCAACCTCTAAGCTGGGCATGTATAAATGGGAGCTACAATATGAAGAAGAAAACAATCACTGGGATGCAAAAGAACTAAGCAGAGACTTTAATAGTCTGGTTCTGAGGAGCAGAAATTAAAGTATAGGACATGCATAGTAAAGTGATAAGGGCTTTTTAGAAGCACCAGCAAGGTCTAAACTTTAATAATAAAGGCTAGGTTCTAGAAGTGAAAACTATATCCATGGACTAAGATGAAATCAAAAATAAACTAGACACAAATGAATCAAAGGTATTGTCTTAAATCTAAATAATAGAAGAAAATCAAACCATTCTAAGGAAGAGTATATCAACCAAAGACTGATTTTTTTTTAATAAAATTGAAGAGATTTCAATAAAAAAATTCCAGACATGCCAAAAAGCCCCACAAAATCTCCTCACCAGGTTCAAAGTACTAAAATTGAAAGAGGAAAAGAAAAAAAAAAAAAAAAAGAATGTAGGAATTGATAAACACATCAAGCAATAGCTTTCAATCTTTTCTCTCTCCATATTCCAAACTGGATACTTTCTAGTTCTTTCTCTTCCAGTTTCAAGCATGAGAGAAAAAGGGCTTTAAAATGTATTTTAAAAACTTATAATGAACATATGGGAACTTGTAAAAAGGTCTAATGGTAATTTAATTAGAGAAAGCTAAAATAAGAGGAGCAATTTTTGCTGAATTATAGATTATTATTTTTCAAAGTAGATGAAAGACTAAAACCAATGAATTTAAAAAATGTGTGAACTGGAAGTAGGATAATTACAAAGAAAAGAAAGCCTCAGAATAGCACAGTAAAACTTCTGAATGCCAATTAAGAGGAAAATCTAAAATCTTAATGTGGCCAGTTAAGAAAGACACATTATCTTCAAGGAGGAAAAAGAGAACTGACAGATGATCTTTCAACTTAGAATATAGAAGTCAGGAGACAAAGAAATGACATTTTAGAGTTTGGAGGGGAAAAAAAAACAAACCTAAAATTCTGTAACATAAAAAAATCATCCTTTAAAAATTAAGATGAAGTAGATGTTCCTAGACAACAAACAAATAAAAGCTCCTGAGTTTGTATTAAATAGAAGTATTGCATCAATATTGAATTTTCTGATTTTGCACACTGTGCTTTAACTGTACTATGGTGACATGGGGAATTTATTTATTTCTTAGAAAATACACATTGAATTATTAAGGAGTTAAGGATATGATATAGGCAACCTACTCTCAAAAGGTTCAAGATATTTTAAAAAGGGACAGAAAACCTGAAAGTCGTGTAATGGATACTATTAATGTCCTAACAAATATGTTATACGCTATACAGTTCCAGTTTCTGCCTAAGTCTTCCTGAATCTTTGCCTCCAATAGAGTTTTCTAGCTACAGGACTGTAGCAGCTTCCATGGGGAAGGTTGAAGAAAGGTAATGTCCCAGATGTGACCCACAATAAATGAGAAATGAGATATGATGGACAAATTCCCTCTACTAGTTTCTATTGCTCTGTAACACTTTACCACAAATTTAGTTGTTTAAAATAAGTTTATTATTTTACAGTTCTATAGGTCATAAGTGCAACATGCATCTTACTAGACTAACGTTGCTTCTGGAGGTTCTGTGGCACAATCCATTTCCTTGCCTTTTCCAGATTCTAGGCCAGCCTGCATATCTTAATTTGTATCCCTTTTCATTCTTCATGGCCAGCAATGACCGGTTGACACATTCTCAAGATGTTGCCTTTGATTCTAACGCTTCTGCCTCCCACATACCTATTTCAGCCCCCCTGAGATTTCTTAGGGGCACCTGGATAGTCTAATCTCTAAGGTCAGTTGATCTATAACCTTAATTCTATTTAACTTTAATTATCCCTTGTCACATATCCTAAAATAGTTGCATATTCTGGGAATTGGGACATGGACACTTGGAGGGAATATTCTTTTGCCTATTCCATAATCCAATGTATTTGGCCCAAAATGTGAAATATTGAAGTGTGTTCTCAATCCCCAGTGAATTCATTCCTACTTTCCCACAACAGTTGTCCATTTACTTACACAGGCTTTTGTATCTTTACTTGCTCCCTCTCTTACTCTACCATTTCTTTATAAGCCTTCCTTGGGATCACTTTCCAAATAACTGCTTGATATCATCTCAGGTCCTGCTCTAGTTGGAAATCAAAGTTGATAAGGTGCTTTAAAAATGGAATACTATAGTATCCAGTTAACTTATTAAAATGTGCTTAACATTATGTTTTAAAAATGATATCAATTAAAACCACAATGACATAATGCAATATACTGACCTGAGTGGATTATAACACATATACACAGACTCTCACACTCATATACCCTGAGGACAACAATAAAAAGGAACTCTCATGGTGGGAATATATATTCAATATCTATTTGGAAAATTTCTGGGTAATAACTTATTAATATGTCAGAAATTATACTCCTTCATGTATATTCTTAGGTAATAAACACTAACATACTAAGGACTAAGGAGTATGATGTAAATAATCCAAAATGGTTCAGACAAAAATAATATGTATATTTAAAAAATAAGCAGAAGGCTTTACCGCATATGTAACAGTTGGTGTTATTAACCCACTCACACTCTCTAGCTTATTCTAGAAGTCATGTAAGTGCATATGTGTAGCTAAAGCATATGTTTATAGTAGATTTGTTCATAATATACCAAACTGGAAGCAATTGCAATATCCATTAAAAGTAAGGTGCAAATTATTATCTACTTATAAATTAAAATAAAGTAACAATGAGAATATACAAATTAAAATTAACATACCAACTAATATTTCCATTGCATCATGTTTTTCATGTTACTATCATAATTAGAAATATCCAGACTCCACATCTGCTTGTGTCAGACCTAAAGATTTTTGCATGATATTCTGACCACTTGTGCTCTGAATTAGCCTTAACTCTCTCCCTAGTTCACACTAAACACGTGTGGTAAGGCTCAACTGCAATATCTTGCTTCTCCCAAATCTCTCTTCATGGAATCTCACCACCTGTCTTCTTCCTTCTTTAAAACCAGCCCTACAAAGCTCTCTCTTAATCCTGAATCCTCATTAACTTTCCTCTCCTCAAAACTCATACTTATGATATGAAGAGCCTTATTTTGAGACAAACTTCCCCAATGATTATAGCCCTATTAAACTTTACATTCATTTTTGCCTTCCCCAGAGTGCTGAAATAAGAGAAAATAATTAAATTTTTATTTATTTTTTCTTTTTTTATTTATTCACTTGGAGAGAGAGAGAGCATGAGAAGGGGAGGGGCAGAGGGAAAGGACGAAGCAGGGAGCCTGATGCTCGATGCTTGATGCTCGATCCCAGGGCACTGAGATCATGACCTGAGCTAAAGGCAGACACTTAACTGATTGAGCCACCCAGGTGCCCCATAAGAGAAAATAATTAAACACAACTGTTCTTTATAGGGAGAAATATAAAAAGGGCACTTCACATTTGTCTACTCAGTGGTTTGGTTATGGGAGCCTATGATGAATACCTAAAATTAATTATATTGATGTTGCTAGTATTTTTAAGAGATAAACTGTGCATTCCTATTGGTATATCATGCAGTCATTCTGTAAGACAGTTTTTCTTTTTTTATTTTGTTTAATATTTTAATTTAACCTCTAAAATATTTCTCAAGTCTTTTCTTATGACAGACACATAAATTATTGCATTTATGTACAAAAGATCTGACTTACTGAAACATCCCTTAAATGAATTCTATATATAAGAATTGTAATTATAATCACATAATACTTCTGTTATATGATTATTCAAACTAAGTTTATTTCAGTATGTCTGACTTTTTTCCTTTTTTGTTACCGGTAAAAGTCATGATTAGTCCTGGTTGCCAGTCAATGCTTTTGTCACCGTGTGATCAATTTTATTATATATTATCTGTGTGTATGTATATGTTGTTAGATATTAAATTGAGCATTTTTTCTGAGCGTGGCAGAAAACTTTAGCCACTTATCTCACATATATATGTAAGTTTTCTTTGAAAATCATCTACCACCTAATAAGTATCCCTGCAAATTGTTACAGAGGGATTTGTATCTTAAGCATTGCTAAAGAAAGGTATAGCACATTTAAAAGTTACATATTTAAAAGAACTGGTGGAAGGGTAATGTTATTTGACAAGAAACCAAATGTTATGATGAAAATATATAAAACAACAGTTAAGAATACTTAGTAGAGGAATACATAAGTGGTAGGTACATAAGTAGTACATAAGTACATATATTCCTCTACATTTACTAAATGTAAATGTAAATGTAGAGGAATACATAAGTAGGTACTATAGTACCCTCTAAAATACAGATAAGATGCTTTAAAATGAAAATTGAAATAGTGAAAAACACACAATATGGTGAGACAAAATAACAAGTTGCAGGTTTTTGCATTATTGTCTTAAGTACACAAGAACAAAGCATCTGATGAATGTTTTACTATTTTATTTTTCATTAAGGAAGCATACAGTGGTCAAAATTTGGGAATCAATATGATAAAAGTGAATAGAATAAAACATACACCATCCAACCATAAATATTGTTAATACTGTGTAGATTTTTCCAGACATTTTTTATAGTATGCTATAGATACAGATTTACAATATTTTTATTCACTATATCTTTAACATTTTCCCAGGTCAAAACATTTTTATCTCTAATTTTTCTTTAAATAATGATGCCACTCAAGAATTCTCTCAACGTCATTTTATAGAATCTACATGAATCACTTCTGTTTGGGAAAAATTGGTGTGAGTTGCTTGTGAAAATTCATCTTATTACCTTCCTAGTGCCTTGTTCATCCTGAGTTCTTAATCTTAGTGAAGAATACTACCATAAACCCAGTAGTAACTCATGTTGAAACTTGGAAGGTGAACTTGACCCCTGCCCCTCCTTTAATGAGCAGAGGACTTGAATTTAATTGTCTTTCTTAACCCACAATGGCATTAGTGTTTTGAAAAACGACTTTCATCTAAAATTACTACCACAACTTAATTGGGTGCCATTCCACTACTCTTCAGCTGATGCTTCCCTGTGCTGCTAGAGAAATTCTTCTAAAAACGGATCATGGCTCTTTCTTGTTTAACACACTTTATTGTTTCTCTTTGATTTTAGAATAAAATTCAAACTCCTGAAATACGGATTCTAAGTGCCATAGTCCATTAGGGCTGCTATAACAAAATACCACAGAGTAGGTAGCTTATAAACAGCAGAAATTTATTGTCTGCAGTTTGGGAGGCTGGAAGTCTGAGATCAAGGTGCCCCAACATGGTCAGGCGAGAGCCTTCTTCCAGGTCACAGACCTCTTGTATCCTCGCAGGGTGGCATACAAGTGGCAATGGAGCTTTCTCAGATCTCTTTTTAAGGGCACTAATCTGATTCATGGAGGCTCCACCATCATGACCTAAGCACCTCCCAAAGCCACACATCCTAATACCATCATCTTTGGAGGTTAAGATTTCAGTATATGAATTGTGGGGGGAACACAAACGTTCAGGCCAGGGTACTGAGATTCATTGTGACCTATAGACCTAAGGTCCTTCACACTAAAATTTCCTAAGCATCTCTTCCTTGGCTGGGGGGCTTCAAACTTGTTCTTCTATTAGACTGACACTTTTCTTTCCAATCTCGGATGAATGTCACATCTACTGAAAAATATCCTCTGAATCCAGTTAGCTTAGGTTAAGTAATCCAATTGCATCTGATGGATATTGCTTGATTGTATCTTCTGTGCTAGATCATCAGCCCAGTGAGGACAGACTTCATGTGAATGTACCTCAAAGCTTATTGGACAGCCAGGCACATAAGCACTTAATAAATATCCCATTATTCAAATACCAAATTAAAGGACATTGTAGTTATTTCCATTTTTGACTGCTATAGACAATATTTTTACTAGTATTATATGCATATCTGATGAATTATTTACTATTTTCTAGAACTTAATTTTGACCAAAAAAAAAGATGTTTGACATTTTTGAGGTAGCAAGCTCAGAATGTGCTTAAATTATCACAGGATTCATACCAAAGTATATATGGGGCATTTTTATCTAAAAATAAAATGCTAATGTTATATTACATTTTATATCATTAGTGTTCAAAATTCCAACATCTTTTCAAAAGGAGATTGAGTACCTTTGTATTAGAATAAAAAAGAAGATAACAATTTTATGTGGAGGAGAGAGCAGAAGGTCTGGAATTAGGAGACCCTGATGTATTCTACTTCCAATATGCGTATTAGCAAAGTAACGATTTGCAGGTCACCTAACCTTTCTAAGACAAGTCCTAGTTTCCACCTCTAGTAATTAGGAAGTTGTATTAAATGAACTATTAAATTCAGTATCTATGAAAGAAGTTCTCAAAAGAATAGCATAAAATTGAAATGGATATTTAAATAGGAATATTCTGAGAGTCTAGCTCTAAGTGCAGTTGATTTGAGCCATTTCCTTACCTCTCTGTTACTGAAGTTAAATGTCAGTTTAATTTTCCTAGTGGCATGGTGGAATAAATGTATATGTGTACATATGTAATATATATATATATATATACACGTGTGTGTGTGTGTATATATATATATACAACTTTAAGAATAGCAGCCCATTAGAGTTTAACTTGAGATTTTTTTATTTCAAAAAATTTCTGACTACAATTACATTAATAAATCCAATTATGTTAGTTATTCCTTACTGAATTTCTATTTGTTTCATAAATATGGGTACTTAATAGGATATGATACATAATTAGTATTTGAAATCATAACAACCTTATACTTTGTGTGACACATTATACCATTAGTATAAAATAACTAGAATTAAAATACAGATATAATTTTTAAAACGATTTTAAAAGTCTGGAGTCAAATTTACTCTCCATTATGTCATATATGTACACACACATATATGTACACAGACATATATTTGTGTATGTGTGTATATATATATATATATATATAAGTATAGAGTTGCAGATGTTTTCTCTTTAATTACAATTTATGTCACTCAATAAAACAATAGAATAACATCATATTTAAAAAATATGTCTCAGTTAGAAAGGGAGAGGTAGATAACAGAGGGGTATATATGTTACCTCCCGGAGGGGTATAAATATTATAAATATTTCCATGAAAGATACATCTCTTACACTGTTTGCAAAATCAATGAATCATTTACTTTATTATAATTATTAGTGTGGTTAGTTCCACATATTAATACTACATAAATCCATCTTTAATGTTTAGTGTTCATTCAAATTTCCCTCGTTCTCTTATTTATAAAAGTTTGCAGTTTCCCATCCTTAGAGGTAAGTGTAGGTGGGAAAATTAGCTAAGAAAATAATGAAGAGGGAAAAATATGAACCTTAAATTTCTTGTGTGTGTCTATGACAGGGAACCAGTTTATATCTATATTTTCCCCACAATGTTTATATTAAAAGGTGGATCATAAAGCAGTAAGTTCAGGAGTTAGTTAGAAGTGTGTATAAATAGGTATATATTTGTATTGAATACAGTCTGAAAGAACACCCAACAAAATGGTAATTGTGGTTATCTCCTGTTCATAAACTTAAAGTGAAAATA
The DNA here is from genome assembly GCF_004348235.1 of Phoca vitulina. Lineage (NCBI taxonomy): Eukaryota > Metazoa > Chordata > Mammalia > Carnivora > Phocidae > Phoca > Phoca vitulina. Next base: position 2,416,076 of record NW_022589711.1, read on the forward strand.
GTTTTTGTTTCTGTTTTTTTGCACCTTCTAATTTGTCTACAACAATAATGGATTAGTTATCTGATTATAAGTTAAAATAATAGAACAAAATTTATGCAAATGGAAATTTTACTCCTCAAATATTGTATCCTACTTTGTTGAGCATTTGCTGGGGAAGGCTTTATGGCAGTGCATTAATTACACTGTTTCTTTTTATTCTAATTGCATTTGCATAATTATTATTTCAATAATGCAGTCAAGATATTTAATGTCTCATGATATAAAATGAATATGAAATCCAAAACAAATGTAAGGTGAAAGTCACCTGACAGTAAAGTACATGCACTATTCTATTTAACCGTCCAACAAAAATTTAAATTCATGAGTTTCCCCAGAATTTGTTTCTATTTTAAAGCAAAGCATGCTGCTCAGACATCAAGATTATATTTTATCGTGCTTTCTGTTTATATATTTCTTTGCTGATTTTATGAATATTTTTGAATTATACATTTTCCTGATTTTTATGTCAAATATCTTATTTGCTAAGATTATTGGCTTCCAAGTTAATAAATCCATTTTCCTTCTCTTTGCTTCTCATCTGTGTGAATTACATTTCCAATATTCTATCAATGAGTCTGGTATTTGGAAGTAGAAAATGAGTCCAATGGTCTATATTACAAAGGATAATCCATTTAGGTTAGTGAGGGCTTCACTTAATTAAAAATCACACTGCTGGAATATTTTATATATTTTTGTGCATTGAAGGTTCCGTTTGTGCTTCTGAGATCAAAAGAAATATTCTTCAACTTTCATTGTGCTAAGCTGAGTTTAATATGTTTTCCACAAAAATAATTGTAAAGTGATAAAGTGAGTTTTGGAATTTGAAGGGAAAGCTACAAATAACAAACAAAAAATGGAACATATAAATAGATTCTCAACTTAAAATTGGGACTATAAAGTACATCCTACATGCTTACCATTACTTAAATATCATCTTCTATAAGTATTTCATTTGTCTCAAAAAGTTGTTTCACTGAGTAGCATGAAACTCAACAATTTTTTAAAAATGTATTAAGCAAAAAAATTTAAGTATTTAGAATAAAACACCTTGGTCATTTTTTTAAGAAAGCCACTTCTAGATGAATGTGGGAAGATTATATGAAGAGTTAAGACATTGGTAAAACCACTTCCTCATTTACAATCTCTGTGGTAGGCAGCTTCTGAAATAGATCCCAATATTCTCCACCCCCTGATGTTTATACCCTGTGTAAAAAACCCTGAGTTTGCATATAAACAGGAACTGGTGACTTGCTTCTAATAAATATAAAATGGCAAAAGTTATATTATGTTGCTTCTAAGATTAGACTACAAAAGATTGTGACTTCCATTGTGTTCCCTTTCTCTCTCTCTCTCTCTCTCTCTCACCTTTTTGCTTGCTCACTCTGATGAAGGCAACCATGTTGTGAAAGGTGAATTTCCTGTGAAAATATCCACAAAGCAAGAAGACAAAGGAGGATTTTGGCTAACAGCATGCAAAAAACTGAATCCTGCCAACAACCACGTGAGTGAGCTTGAAAGGGTTCTTTCTACAGAAGGTCTTGAAATGACTGCTCTTTTCAGTGGCCTTTAAGGTAGCTGTTTGGGTAACCAAAGTCATCAGACCCACTAAGCAGCACCTAGCTTCCTGACCCACAGGAACTGAGATAATAAATGCTGTGATAAGCCAGAGAGGTCAACGATAATTTGCTATACAATTGAAAATTAACTCAATTTTATATAAATTATGTTCTGAATTCCTATAATGACAAATTCAACAGATGGTAATTTCCCAACAACTACACATACAGTGGAACTAATTCAGGCAAATAAATATACTTAGTTGCTCTTTTCTATAATCAGTGGGAGTGAAAAAAGGAAGGGATTAAGAAAAATGTGATGGATAGAAGGAGCAAGATGGCAGAAGAGTAGGAGACCTAAATTTCGTCTGGTCCCAGGAATTCAGCTAGATAGGTATCAAACCATTCTGAACACCTACGAACTTAACAGAAGATTGAAGAAAAGAATAACAGCAACTCTCTGAACAGAAAAGCAACCACTTTCTGGAAGTCATGGTCCATCCCTTCATCATATTTAACCTTATTTTTGTACATATATAAGTTTTTCTTTCTTTAAAATTTTGGGGGGCACTTTCTTCTAACAGACCAAAATACACCCAAAATCTAGTGTGTGGCACTGATCTATTCACCAGCCTGATCATATTTGATTATATTCATTTTTTTTTTTATCTTTTTCTTATTTTTTTTTTTTCTTTCTTTCCCTTTCTTTTCTCTGGGTTTCAGGTCTCTTCTGATTTGTTTAGTGTATATTTTTCTGGGGTCATTGTTAGCCTGTTAGCATTTTGTTCTCTCATTCATCTATTCTCCTCTGGACAAAATGACAAGACGGAAAAAAATCACCTCAAAAAAAAAAGAACAAGAGGCAGTACCGACTGCCAGGGACCTAATCAATATGGACATTAGTAAGATGTCGGAACTAGAGTTCAGAATGACAATTATAAACATACTAGCTGGGCTTGAAAAAAGCATGGACGATACTAGAGAAACCCTTTCTGGAGAAATAAATAACTAAAATCTAACCAAGTTGAAATCAAAAAGGCTATTAATGAAGTGCAATAAAAAATGGAGGCTCTAACTGCTAGGATAAATGAGGCAGAAGAGAGAATTAGTGATATAGAAGATCAAATGATGGAAAATAAAGAAGCTGAGAAAAAGAGAGATAAACAACTACTGGATCACAAGGGGGGAATTCAAAAGATAAGTGATACCATAAAACAAACAATGTTAGAATAATTTGGATCCCAGAAGAAGAAGAAAGATAGGGGGGCAGAAGGTATATTGGAGCAAATTATAGCAGAGAACTTTTCTAATTTGGGGAAGGAAACAGACATCAAATCCAGGAGGCACAGAGAACCCCCCCTCAAAATCAATAAAAACGGGTCAACACCCTGACATCTAATAGTAAAACTTATGAGTCTCAGAGACAAAGAGAAAATCCTGAAAGCAGCTCGGGACAAGAGGTCTGTAACCTACAATGGTAGAAACATTAGATTGGCAACAGACCTATCCACAGAGACCTGGCAGGCCAGAAAGGACTGGCAGATATATTCAGAGCACTAAGTGAGAGAAATATGCAGCCAAGAATACTATATCCAGTTAGGCTGTCATTGAAAATAGAAGGAGAGATAAAAAGCTTCCAGGACAAACAAAAACTAAAGGAATTTACAAACACGAAAGCAGCCTTACAAGAAATATTGAAAGGGGTCCTCTAAGCAAAGAGAGAGCCTAAAAGTAACATAAACCAGAAAGGAATAGAGCCAATATACAGTAACAATCACCTTACAGGCAATACAATGGCACTAAATTCATATCTTTCAATAGTTACCCTGAATGTAAATGGGCTAAATGCCCCAATCAAAAGACATAGGCTATCAGATTGGATTAAAAAACAAGACCCATCGATAAGCTGTCTGCAAGAGACTCATTTTAGACCCAAAGACACCTCCAGATTGAAAGTGAGGGGGTGGACAACAATTTACCATGCTAATGGACACCAAAAGAAAGCTGGGGTGGCAATCCTTATATCAGACAAATTAGATTTTAAACGAAACATTATAAAAAGAGATGAGGGACACTATATCCTACTTAAAGGGTCTATCCAACAAGAAGATCTAACAATTGTAAATATCTATGCCCCTAACATGGGAGCAGCCAATTATATAAGCCAATTAATAAAAAAAAAAAAAAAAAAAAAAATCAAAGAAACACATTGACAACAATACAATAATAGTAGGGGACTTTAACACCCCCCTCACTGAAATGGACAGATCATCTAAGCAAAAGATCAGCAAGGAAATAGACTTTAAATGACACACTAAACCAAATGGACTTCACAGATATATTCAGAACATTCCATCCCAAAGCAATAGAATACACATTCTTCTCTAGTGCCCATGGAACATTCTCCAGAATAGATCATATCTTAGGTCACAAATCAAGTCTCAGCCAGTATCAAAAGATTAGGATCATTTCCTGCATCTTTTCAGACCACAATGCTTTGAAACTAGAACTCAATCACAAGAGGAAAGTCGGAAAGAACTCAAATACATGGAGGCTAAAGAGCATCCTACTAAAGAATGAATGGGTCAACTAGGAAATTAAAGAAGAATTAAAAAAATTCATGGAAACCAATGAAAATGAAAACACAACTGTTCAAAATCTTTGGGATACAGCAAAGGCAGTCCTAAGAGGAAAGTATATAACAATACAAGCCTTTCTCAAGAAACAAGAAAGGTCTCAAATACACAACCTAACCCTACATCTAAAGGAGCTGGAGAAAGAACAACAAACAAAGCCTAAACCCAGGAAGAGAAGAGAAATAGAGCAGAAATCAATGAAATAGAAAACAAAAGAACAGTAGAACAGATCAACCAAACGAGGAGCTGGTTCCATGAAAGAATTAATAAGATTGATAAACCCCTGGCCAGACTTATCAAAAAGAAAAGAGAAATGACCCAAATTAATAAAATCATGAATGAAAGAGGAGAGATCAGAACCAACACCAAAGAAATACAAACAATTATAAGAACATATTATGAGCGACTATATGCCAGCAAATTAGATAATCTGAAAGAAATGGATGCATACCTAGAGATGTATCAACTACCAAAACTGAACCAGGAAGAAATAGAAAACTTGAATAGACTTATAACCACTAAGGAAATTGAAGCAGTAATCAACAATCTCTCAACAATCTCTCAACAAACAAGAGCCCAGGGCCAGATGGCTTCCCAAGGGATTCTACTAAACATTTAAAGAAGAATTAATACCTATTCTTCTGAAACTGTTCCAAAAAATAGAAAAGGAAGGAAAACTTCCAAACTCATTCTACGAGGCCAGCATTACCTTGATCCCCAAATCAGACAAAGAACCCATCAAAAAGGAGAATTACAGACCAATAGTCCCTGGTGAACATGGATGCAAAAATTCTCACCAAGATACTAGCCAATAAGATCCAACAGTACATTAAAAGGATTATTCACCACGACCAAGTGGGATTTATTCCTGGGTTGCAAGGTTGGTTCAGCATCCACATATCAATCAATGTGATACAATATATTAATAAAAGAAGGAAGAAGAACCATATGATCCTCTCAATAGGTGCAGAAAAAGCATTTGACAAAGTACAGCATCTTTTCTTGATCAAAACTCTTCAGAGTATAGGGATAGGAGGCACATACCTCAATATCATAAAAGCCATCTATGAAAAACCCACAGCGAATATCATTCTCAATGGAGAAAAGCTGAAAGCTTTCCCCCTGAGGTCAGGAACACGGCAGGGATGTCCACTATCACCACTGCTATTCAACATAGTATTAGAAGTCCTAGCCACAGCAATCAGACAACAAAAAGAAATAAAAAGCATATGAATCAGCAAAGAAGAAATCAAATTCTCACTCTTTGCAGATGATACAATACTTTATGTGGAAAACCCAAAAGACTCCGCCCCAAAACTGCTAGAACTCATACAGGAATTCAGTAAAGTGGCAGGATATAAAATCAATGCACAGAAATCAGTGGCATTTCTATACATCAACAACAAGACAAAAGAAAGAGAAATTAGGGAGTTGATCCCATTTACAATTGCACCCAAAACCATAAGATACCTAGGAATAAATCTAACCAAAGAGGCAAAGAATCTGTACTCAGAGAACTATAAAATACTCATGAAAGAAATTGAGGAAAACACAAAGAAATGAAAAAATGTTCCATGCTCATGGCTTGGAAGAACAAATATTGTGAAGATGTCAATGCTACCTGGAGTAATCTACACATTTAATGCAATCCCTATCAAAATACCATCAACTTTTTCAAAGAAATGGAACAAATAATCCTAAAATTTGTATGGAACCAGAAAAGACTCCGAATAGCCAGACACAATTCTGGACTTCAAGCTCTATTACAAAGCTGTCATTATCAAGACAGTATTATACTGGCACAAAAACAAACACATAGATCAATGGGACAGAATAGAGAGCCCAGAAATGGACCCTCAACTCTACGGTCAACTAATCTTCGACAAAGCAGGAAAGAATGTCCAATGGAAAAAAGACAGTCTCTTCAACAAATGGTGTTGGGAAAATTGGACATCCACATGAAGAAGAATGAAACTGGACCATTTCTTTTCACCACACAGAAAATAGACTCAAAATGGTTGAAAGACCTAAATGTGAGACAGGAGTCCGTCAAAATCCTAGAGGAGAACACAGGCAGCAACCTTTTCGACCTGAGCTGCAGCAGCTTCTTCCTAGAAACATCGCCAAAGGCAAGGGAAGCAAGGGCAAAAATGAACTATTGGGATTTCATCAAGATAAAAAGCTTTTGCACAGAAAACAGTCAACAAAACTAAAAGAGAACTGACAGAATGGAAGAAGATATTTGCAAATGACATTTCAGATAAAGGGCTAGTATCCAAAATCTATAAAGAACTTATCAAACTCAACACCCAAAGAACAAAGAATCCAATCAAGAAATGGGCAGAAGACATGAACAGACATTTTTCCAAAGAAGACATCCAAGTGGCCAACGGACACATGAAAAAGTGCTCAACATCGCTCGGCATCAGGGAAATCCAAATGAAAACCTCAATGAGATACCACCTCACACCAGTGAGAATGGCTAAAATTAAAAGTCAGGAAACAACAATGTTGACGAGGATGCGGAGAAAGGGGAAGCCTCCTACACTGTTGGTGGGAATGCAAGCTGGTGCAGCCACTCTGGAAAACAGTATGGAGGTTCCTCAGAAAGTTGAAAATAGAGCTGCCATATGATCTAGCAATTGCACTACTGGGTATTTACCCCAAACATAGAAATGTAGTGATCCTAAGGGGTACGTGAACCCTGATGTTTATAGCAGCAATGTCCACAATAGCCAAACTATGGAAAGAGCCAAGATGTCCATGGACAGATGAATGGATAAAGAAGTTGTGGTGTATATATATACAATGGAATATTATGTAGCCATCAAAAAAAATGAAATCTTTCCATTTGCAATGATGTGGATGGAAGCAGAGGGTATTATGCTAAGCGAAATAAGTCAATCAGAGAAAGACATGTATCATACTGATATGAGGAATTCTTAATCTCAAGAATCAAAGTGAGGGGCGCCTGGGTGGCTCAGTTGGTTAAGCGACTGCCTTCGGCTCGGGTCATGATCCTGGAGTCCCGGGATCGAGTCCCACGTCGGGCTCCCTGCTCAGCAGGGAGTCTGCTTCTCCCTCTGACCCTCCTCCCTCTCATGCTCTCTGTCTCTCATTGTCTCTCTCACAAATAAATGAATAAAAAAAAAAAAAAAAGAATCAAAGTGAGGGTTGCTGGAGCAGTGGGGGGTGGGAGGCATGGGGTGGCTGGGTGATAGACATTGAGGAGGGTATGGGCTCTGGTGAGAGCTGTGAATTTTGTAAGACTGTTGAATCACAGACCTGTACCTCTGAAACATATAATACATTATATGTTAAAAAAAAAAAAGAAGAAGATAGTAGGAGGGGAAAAATGAAGGGAGGAGGATGAGAGGGGGAGACGAACCATGAGAGACTATGGACTCTGAAAAACAAACTGAGGGTTCTAGTGGGGAGGGGGGTTGGGGGGATGGGTTAGCCTGGTGATGGGTCTTAAAGAGGGCACGTATTGAATGGAGCACTGGGTGTTTCACGCAAACAATGAATCATGGAACACTACATCAAAAACTAATGATGTAATAAACATAATAAAGATAATAATATAAATAAACATAAAATAAAATTAAACAAAATAAAATAAACATAATAAAATTAAATTAAAAAACAGAAAAATGTGATGAAGTACATATGCATTTTCTACCAAATTAATAGAATAAAAATTTTCAATAATTTATAATTATTCATCAAAAAATATACACTATATTTTTATAAAGAAATTAATGGAAGTTTAAGAGTTGTATATATTGTAGGGTAGTTTGGCCTTCTAGATGGATTGCTTTATTGTCACCATTATAACTTAGTTCTAATCAATAGTCTGCTTATAACTAGATAGGCTTTATGTAACTAGTCTCTGTCTCATGGATGAAGGTGCTGGATGAGACGATCTTTAGGATACATAACATTTATACAATTCTATGATTATAATCTCTGATTTCTTACCCATTTTTATCCATTTAACACTCATAAAGTTTAGTGAACTGAAGTAGAAATTATCATTGGAAGTACAGATTAAAAATAGATTAGGACAAATTTAAAATAAAACAATACAACTGGACTGTCAAAGAAATCTAAGGCAGTTTTTATATAAAATATTTTATAATTAAAGGAAGATTAATTAAGCTATAGCTATTTTGATTGATTACAGTATTTCAGGCTCTGTGCTAAGTGACAAGCCTATAGGCACATATTTATAAAAGAATGGAGATAAGGTTTAAATTTCCATTCCCAAATCATATAGTCACAGTGGTCACTTAAGATGTATATATAATGTTAAAACATTTTATTTTGTTTTAATTTATTGAAAGCATTTTAATTTTGTGTTATGGAATGAAATATTATTTAAAAACTTAATTACATTAAAATTAGTTAAGAACAATCAGAAAAATCTTCATCAAATAAAGACTAAAATAAGTTTTATAATTATATAAACAAAAGTTAGTGTTTACACTGGAAATTAACACAGAGATTTGATAAAAATAAATGTACAGATAACTTGTAAAGCAGTTGCCAGAATATTGACATATTTCTTACTAATAGGTAAAAGTAAAATTGGATCATCTCTGAAATAGTGGGCATGATTACACCTATTTCCCTCTAGTAATAGTGAAGGATCATTGCTTTTCCTCTTAAAGTACAAATTTAATTAAGGTTGTGTTTAATTTAAGTATCAAAGTTTTTTTTTTTTGTTAAGCCAAATAAATCCGATTCATTTCAAAGAGCAATTTATGTGCTGGGTAATAAGCATGACACACTGACTACTTAGGTGAAGCAGAAAGATAAAGATGGCTATATTTAATTTTTAAGAGATGTGACACATAACATAATAACTGACCTTACATAGGAAATCTCTGTGATTATATAAATCAGAGAGCTTCTATGATATGAAATAAAGCCTCCTGGGTAACTAATATTCTGAGAGTTATATTGCTGATATGGAAAAAGCGAAGCTGACAGGCAATGAGATTAAGCAAAGGGCATAGAGTGCACATCCTAATACTTGACTTCCAGAGGCGATAAAATATCTCCTTTTTAATGAACTTTCCCTTACTATTTTACCATTTCCAAGTGTTGTTTCATAAATGGAAATAAGTTTTCATAGTGTATATTATATTCACATGTTTGAAATTCACCAAGAAAAACCCAAGTCCTTAAATCATATATTCATTACATTCTTTCAAGAAACAATAAAATAGATATTTCTTAATTGCTACTTTTGTGTTTTACTCTATACTATTTTACTGGCAGTTAAAAGGACTTGCTATATCTTGTTTAAGGGTAAATAGGGAGCATGTGCATAGTTAATTGAAGCAATGTAAAAGTTGATTGGCCTTATCAGTTCAGTCATCATTATTTTTATCTGATCTTTTGATAGGAGGATGGTCGGAAAGAGTTGTAGCATCAACTTTGAACCCAAAGCTCACTTCACTGAATTAAGAAGCAGAGCTAATACTGAAAGAGCTCATACTTTGAAGAAATTAAGCACATAATTATTAAGTGAATATATTAAATCTAAATTATTAAATGAATATACTCAAACAATTTTTGAAATGATAAAATATATAGCTATTTATGAAACACTCAGATTGTTATAATCAAATCACATTGGGATTCTTGGTGGTGGTGGTTTATTGTGACTGGTGACACTTTCATATTTAACTAAATATGTATGACAAAGTAAAAGGATAGACCAAATGTATTTCAACTTTTCTATTCTTTCATTTTTATTTTCAATATTATTTGCTGAAAATTTTAAAATACATTTCCTCAGATCTTCTTAAGCTATGCAAATGCATATTTCCATTGAGAATTTTAGACCACCTTTATTATACTTTTTCCATAATTCACTATATTCTGTCCTTTAATTCAATAATAGATCCTGCCACTTTTATTACTAATGAATGTGTCTACCTATGCTATCAAGAATTAAAATTATTTCTTTAAGGTTGTGCTTTAATAGCTCTAAATCTAGCCAATTATTCTATTAAATTGCTAACTTAAGACAGAAAAGGGATATAATTCAGGAACTACAGTGGCTCTATATTTAGACTGACATTTTGGTTCACTCTTTATATAAACTGAATTTATCTGATAGTTCAAGCATTCTACCTTCCCAATAGTAGACAATTTTTGACTAGCCTATAATTTCCTGATAATTCACATGTAAATATCCAACTAGAAACAGAGCTGTCAAGTCTTCCATATAATTCAGTCATTAAGGATTAATGCAATGGTGCTTCCACCATATTCAATTATGAATAAATTTATATAGGAATTTTGAATGTTATTTACTTAAAAATTGAATATTTTGATAATACAATACATTATTGGGTAAAATAAAAGTCAAAATTAGTTGTTCCCTTACTTTGCTGGATAAATGTAAGTTTTTACTAAAAAATTTTTGAAACAGCCTATAAAAACTTTTACAATTGAACTGATTTACGCAGAAATGAATACCCTAGGGGCACCTAGGTGGCTCAGTCAGTTGAGCATCCAGCTCTTGATTTGGCTTAGGTCATGATCTCTGGGTTGTGAGATAGAGCGCCATGTGGGACTCTGCAGAGTCTGCTTGAGATTCTCTCTCTCCCTCTCCCTCTTCCTCTCCCCCTCCCCCCGTTCATGCTCTCTTTCTCTAGAAAAAATAAAATCTTTTAAAAAAAATGAATATAATATTCAATTGTATTCACTGTAAACTGCCAATTAGGAATTTAAATATTATCTACAATCTTTCAGAGGGCTATTCTTCCTTTCACTCTAACTCATAAATATGTGTGTATGCAAATCTTTCAATACATATGTATATTTATAAACATGTATAAATATGCATTCGTTCATATACTAAGACACACCAATTAGAATAAGGCTTAAAGTAAGTGACCAAAAATTAATATAGTGCAATTAATACCTCTAGGTTAATAATATTTTATATTTTTAACATACATTCAATATCACCTCAGGTCTTCTTTATCTGGTATTTTACCATTTTTTTTGGAAACAGGCATCATTTGCACATCCATATCTTTAAACTAGTCTTGTGAGGCAGTGCAAAAAAAACCAAACAAAAAAAGAATAAAAATAATCAAGGACAAGACTTAACTCCTGACAAATACGACCCATGTATATTACAAATACATGTGTTTGAGGATTACTCAATGTTTATGACTGCATTTTTTTCTACTTCTTTCTAATTTCTACTAGCAATGCAAATTTGACTGAACTTGGGAACTTGCAACTGTAATCTATGCAAGTGTTAAGTTTCACGATGTAATTTGTATTCCATGATTAATATGATTAATTTACTTATTGCATGACTCATTTAACTTATTGAGTGTGTAAAAATACTCAATGACCTATATAAATATTTGGTGTTACTCAAAAATTATAATTATTGTTCACATATATATCTTCAAACAATAGATATCCACTATTGAACTTATCTTCCATAATAGTTAAAATCTTATTTCTAGTAAAATATCTTTGAATTAACCCTTTTGATCAAAAAGTGTAAAAAGTAAACATTTATGAGTAGCTAATGGTAATTCTAATTTTGTTGAAAAATAATAGTTTTATCAATTTGATGACAAGTGTCATTTCAGACAAAATATTAATATTTGTATTTCTTCTTAAAAATTCTGTGGTCTGTTTAACTTGCAATATTTGAACCTCCCTATACTGAGAATAATTATTTACAATCCTACTAAATATAATTTTTTTTAAATTACCAATTATGCAGGGTTAAATGAGGACTACAACAAATATCTTCATATTTTATAGACAAATTTTGAAGGAATGTGAACCGTAAGATTTTTACATATTCTTTATAACATCAGGTTAATTTGTTCAGCTATTTCCTTAAGGACTAGCAATTATGCCTGTTGATGGTTTTATGCTTTAATAGCTTCTTTACCATCATCATAAGAATATTTTTATGCTTCTAAAGTTGTCACTTAGCATCTAGCAAGTTTTTTTTTAATAAAAGATGAAAATGAATGAATGGAAATCTTTCTAATATATATGGAATTCTTTAAGAAAATGAAGACAATTTAACCTGTGGAATGAAACAGAAAACTGATAAAAAAAAAAAAAATATCTCCTAAAGAAATAGAAATATGATTTTTTTTAGGAAGATACTTAAAGACTAACAAGCAGTTCTGTTATTAAATCAATTTGAACATCAGAACCTGTCTGAAAATGCATTGTCCTTATATCAGGCAGAATCTTAAGATGGACCTTGTTCAGTGCTATGCCCATCAAAATCCCAATGGCATTTATAGAAAAATAGAGTAGACAATCTTAAAATTCATATGGAATCACAAAGTACTTAGAATAGCTTTAAAAAAGCACAAACAAATACAAACAAAACAAGAAAACATAAAAAAAAAGCTTGAAGACTCATACTTCCTGACTTCAAAACATGTTACAAAGTGGGCGCCTGGGTGGCTCAGTTGGTTAAGCATCTGCCTTCAACTCAGGTCATGATCCTGGAGCCCTGGGACTGAGTCCCACATTGGGCTACCTGCTCAGTGGGGTCTGTTTCTCCCTCTGACCCTCCCTCCTCTCATGCTCTCTCTCTGTCTCATTCTTTACCTCTCAAATAAATAAATAAATAAATATTTTAAAAAAACATGTTACAAAGCTACAGTAATCAAAATAGTATGGTACAGGCATAAAGGCAGACATACAGTCAATGAAACAGAGGGCCCAGAAATAAACCTATGTATATATGATTAAATGATTTTTGACAAGGGGGCCAAAGCTATATAATGAGGAAAAGATAGTCTCTTTAACAAATAGTTTTGGGAAAATGATATTCACATGCAAAAGATTGAACTTGGAACTTCATCATAGACTACACAAAAATCAAGTCAAAATGGACTAAAGACTTAAATTCAGTTTATGAAACTACAAAACTCTTAGAAGAAAGCATGGGGAAAATCTTCATAACATTGGTCTTGGCAATGATTTCTTGAATATGACAGCAAAAGCGTTGATAATGAGAGCAAAAACAGGTAAGTGGGACTACATCAAGTTAAAATCTTCTGTACAGCAAAGGAAACAATAGATTTAAAGATAACCCAGGGAATGGGAGAAAATATTTGCAAACTACGTATCTGATAAAAGTTCAATCTCCAAAACATATAAGCAACCCCTACACTCAAGAGCAAAGAAACACAGGGTGCCTGGGTGGCTCAGTCGGTGAAGTGTCCGCCTTAGGCTCAGGTCATGATCCCAGGGTCCAGGGATCCAACCCTGCATCAAGCTCCCTGCTCAACGGGGAGTCTGCTTCTCCCTCTGCCCCTCCTTCCCCCCGACTCATGCTCTCTTTCTCTGTCTCTCTCAAACAAATAAAATAAATCTTAAAAAAAAAAAAAGAGTAAAGAAACAAATAACTCAATTTAAAAATGGACAAAGAATTTGAATAGACATTATAACAAAACAAGACATGGTAATATCCAAAAGGTACATGAAGAGGTGCTCAACATCACTAGTCATCAGGAAAATACAAATCAAAATCACAATGAGACATCACCTCACACTTGTTAGGATGTCTATTTTATTCAAAACAAAACAAAACAAAACAAAACAAAAAAACACCAAGAGTTTGTGAGGAAATGGAAAAACTGGAATCTTTGTACACTGTTGGTGGGAATGTAAAGTGCTGCGTCCACTGCAGAAAATACTATGGAGGCACCTCAAAAATTAAAAATAGAATTATCTTGTAATCCAACAATCCCATTTCTGGGTATATTCCAAAAAAATTGAAATCAGGACCTCAAAGAGTTATCTGCATGCCCCTGTTCACGGTAGCATTATCCACAGTAACCAAGGTATGGAAACAACCTATGAATGAATGGATAAAGAAAATATGGTACGTATATTCAATAGAATATTATTCAGCTTTTAAAAATAAGAAAAGCCTGTCATTATGCAGCAACATAATGAATGAATTTAGAGGACTTTATGCTAAGTGAAATAAACCAGTCACTGAAGGGCAAATACTACATGAATCCACTTAAATGAAGTATCTGAAATAGTCAAATCTAAAGAAGCAGGGAGTAGAATGATGGTTGCCAGGGGAAATGGGAATTTGTTGCTCAACAGGAATAAAAGTTCAGTTTTACAAGATGATTAAGTTCTAGAGATCTGCTGTACAATATTGTCCGTATAGTGAACCATACTATATTGTGGGCTTAAATATTTGTTAAGAGTGTACATCTCATGTTAAGTGTTCTTACCATAATTGGAAAAAAAAAAAGTTGACTTTGTAACCTTTGCCTCTGGCATTATACCAGTGATTATTTTATATTGTGTGGCAAAAGGGGATTTTGCAGGTGTAGTTAAGATTACTAATTTGGTGACTTTAGGTAGAGACATTGTCTGAGTGGGCATAATCTAATCCCATCCTTACAAAGTGGAAAGTCTTCTCAGGCTTGTGACAGAAGAAGTCAGAGAGATTTGAAGCACGAAGAGGATTCAATCCACCAATGCTGGCTGGAAGATGGAGGTTGCCATGTGACCAGGAATTCAGTAGGCCTATAAAATCTGAGAGTGTCTCTGGTTGACAACCAGAAAGGAAACCAGAACCTCACTCCTACAAGCAAGAAGACCTGAATTCTGCCAACAATCTGAATGAGCTTGGAAGCAGATCCCTCCAGGTAGGAACCCAGTAGACTCCTTGCTTAGGCCTTGTAAGGCCCTTTGCAGAGGTTGCAGATAAGCCTGACCAGACTTCTAATCTACAAATTTTTCAAGACTTTTATAGTCAGATCTATCAGCTTTGTTGATTATACTCTTACTTTGATATTGCATCAGAGAGATCAGAAGAAAAAAACCACATATAACTCATTTTTTTTAAAAGATTTTATTTATTTATTTGACAGAGACACAGCGAGAGAGGGAACCTAAGCAGAGGGAGTGGGAGAGGGAGAAGCAAGCTTCCTGCGGAGCAGGGAGCCCGATGCGGGGCTCGATCCCACGACCCTGCAATCATGACCTGAGCCGAAGGCAGATGCTTAACGACTGAGCCACTCAGGCGCCCCACCACATATAACTCTTGAATTTAGACTAAACTAGCAGAGAAATGCTAACAATAAAATATATTCAAGTTACTGTCTCCTAAACCTAGAAAGTACCTTTTTCAACATTTGAGTGTGTACAAACACGCACACATACACACACACTTCATTCTCTGGCAAAAGCTGCAAGGTTGATTATCTTAAAATCTGGCATCATCAAAATGATGCCAATATTTTGTTCATTATTCTGTTCATTTTATGATGTCATTAATTATCCTGCAGTTACTTTCTATTTTCTACAAAATAAAAGTTTATTCATTGTTCTGATAATTAAACACTCAGATATATATCAGACTATCAACCAAACAGTACTGGTGTTTTTTTGTTTTTTGTTTTTTCCCCTTGCTACAATTTTAGAGAATGGATGATCTTTCTATTCTATTAGGTCTGTTGTTGTTTTTTGTCCAACACAAACATTAAGATAGTTCCCTTGTCATATATAGACTTTTTTGTGTATTATTTCTTCACTCAAATTATATTAGTAGAGTAGCTAAACCTTCTGTACCAGGATAGAAATAACTAAGAACACAGCAGAGAGAATAAGGGAAGAAAAAGAACATAAAAACACTTTCATTGAACCAGGGGATTAAGCTGTATTTAATTTGTTTTTATAGCATGGCCATTCAATTCCTCATTTATTCCAGAAACATTGATTGACCACTTTCTGTATTCCAGGAAGACACTTGGCCACTTGACACTCACCTTCCTGAGTATAAGGAAGGCATTTACTCAGTATGTACACTACTATCCTGGAAAATGTTTAAAAAGTGACATCATTATTACTGATTAAATACACTAAACACCTTCTCAACTCCATGACCAAATTTTTGCCTATATTTATAACCATTCCAAGTTTAAAACCTATTTTAGTTGCATGTTAAAGAAACAAAAGTAAGAAGGATATGTTTTTGTGTTATATAACTGAAAAGTCAGGCAAGGATAAGTTCAAATGCTAAAATGATGTTGGCACCTTTTTCTCTACCTCTGGACTTCATTTTCCTTGATTTTAGTTCCTTTTTCATGCAGAGGTCTGGATTTAAACAAATTTAGATGGAAATATTAAAGGTGCCAAATAAGGCCAAGCCAGGTGGCAAATTGATCTTTCCAAGACTATATCTATCTCCAGAAATCTCAGCAATTCTTTTTTTCTCAGAATCGGAAATCATAGAGGAAGTCTGATTGACATATTTGTGTTCACTTTTCTATGAACAAATCACTTTGTCCAGACGACTAGGATATTTGGCTAGATCTGGCTCACTTATTCTTCCTTGTATTAGGTAAAGACAATGTACTAACTCTCACCAGGAAAGAGGTTTTATTACTAGAAAAAGGAAAAAGGGAAAGTATATAGTTACAAATCTACCACTTTCCACTAGAGCTTACTATCAGTCAGTATAATGTATTTGCTTTGATTTGATGGTATTGGGGTTTTCAAATTTTTATTATGTCATTTTACTCACATATCAAACTTTTTCCATTTATATTAGAGTATGCTGTTATCTAGAATGTTATTTATCTTCTTCACTTTTCCAAATCCCTCTTATCTATGGAATTATAGTTCAATTTATATACCCTATATGAAATCTTTTCTACGTTAAAATAATCTCCAGTTCTCTTAATGCTTTACGGTATTTAATATTGTTCTTAATTGTTTTACTATATTACATTGCCAATAAAACCTTAAACAATAATATAGCTCCTGGAATGTGCCTGCATATTAGAGAAATAATGGTTTTCTTATGGTTCTCAAAAAAAATATTTCTTAATTACAAATGGATTTCTAAATGGAGCACTAGCCGTGTATAGTTACACGCAGACATCCAAAGCTAGGTCTTGCCCTGCAATGGAGCATTAGATATGACTGTTCAAGCCCCTAAGGTGATTTACTTTTAATTATACAAAATAAAATTAACTTATTCTGCCGGGGCACTTAAAGTTGCTTCTGTCTGTCTGTCTCATCACAACAAACATCTCAGGACATTTTCTAAAAGATTTTTTTGGGGTGCCTGGGTGGCTCAGTCGTTAAGCGTCTGCCTTCGGCTCAGGTCATGATCCCAGGGTCCTGGGATCGAGCCCCGCATCGGGCTGCCTGCTTGGCGGGAAGCCTGCTTCTCCCTCTGCCACTCCCTCTGCCACTCCCCCTGCTTGTGTTCCCTCTCTCGCTGTGTCTCTCTCTTCAAATAAATAAATAAAATCTTAAAAAAAAAAAAAAAAGATTTTTTTATCATATTGGAATTTGAAATATACATAAAAAGACTTTAGCAAATTTCTTGATTTAGAGCATATTTGTCCAGAGATTACCAAGTAACTAGTTAGATGAAAGTGGGCTTAATTAGGTGAGCTAAAGAGATATTTAACAAACTCTTACTCCTTTCTAAAATGTTAAGCCTACCTTAAAATTAAAGCTCCTTCATCCTTGGATCAAAAATTTTAATTATAGATTAAATTTCTAGATTTCTACAATGTGTGAATAAATGAAACAAAATCAGTTTTGACACTTTCTGAAATCCCTGGCAAATAGGGCTGTCTATTTTTGTTAAAAAAAAAAAAAGGCTGAGAAGAAGTCTGCCAACCTGTATTCCTGGTTCATACCCTAAGCTTTCTTTTTTTTTTTTTTGACTGAATTTTTTTTTATTATGTTATGTTAATCACCATACATTACATCATTAGTTTTTGATGTAGTGTCCCATGATTCATTGTTTACTAAGCTTTCTGTTAGATCATGAACAATGAGACGTCTGAGAGATGCTACTCTCATCTTTTCTGAAATTTGGAAGCTTTTATTAGATGGCATGATATATTGCTTATTCAATTAGTTTATAACTAGTCCAATGTGATTAGAGGAGCTAGAGACAAATTTTGCACTCTGAAGTTAAAGAGAGGTATAGAGAAGATATTTCCTATAGATAGAGATATCTTAACTATGCAGTTAAATAGAAACAAAGCTAAACTTAAAAATTTCACATTAAGCAAAAATAAATGCATAATTGAGCGCCTGGGTGGCTCAGTTGGTTAAGCGACTGCCTTCGGCTCAGGTCATGATCCTGGAGTCCCGGGATCGAGTCCCACATCGGGCTCCCTGCTCAGCAGGGAGTCTGCTTCTCTCTCTCCCGCTCCCCCCTCTTGTGCTCTCTCTCACTCTCTCTCTCAAATAAATAAATAAAATCTTTAAAAAAAATAAATAAATAAAAAATAAATGCATAATTAAAGAAATAATAAAAAAGAGGAGGTTAAAAATTGCTCCATACCTATAAGAGAAATGTTAAGGTTGTGATTTTTCACATTTTGAGAACATATTTTATTTATGAGCCAAGAAATTTCTCTGAGATAGGACTTGATGCAGAACTTGTAAATAAAAACCATAATTTGCTTATGAAGTTGTCTCCTTGAGTTCTCCAGATTCTATTGAATAAAAAAGAGTGAACCATGATTTTTGGATCAAAAAGGATGAAAGAAAACTGATTACATGTTAGAATG
Organism: Phoca vitulina; assembly: GCF_004348235.1. Lineage (NCBI taxonomy): Eukaryota > Metazoa > Chordata > Mammalia > Carnivora > Phocidae > Phoca > Phoca vitulina. The sequence goes on from NW_022589711.1 coordinate 2,434,898, forward strand.
TTTTGTTATGACTTTAATAACTAAACAAGAAAAATTGAATTATTGATTTAATTTTGATCAATAAAAATATTGATTAAAATGCTTAAACATTTTCTAACTGGATAGATAAATATGTATCTACATATATAAATATTTGCACATATTTAATTCCTTTGGAACTTTTCTCTAACAGTGTGAACATTTTAAGATTAATTTTTTTTAATTGTATAAGTAAATGTGTATTCTTTCTCAGTTTTTTGCAAATGTATAGAAACTATTGTGTTAAAACAGGGCTTTTCACAAAATCATTTACCTTTTATGCTATTTAAAAGAAAACATTGGGGCACCTGGATGGCTCAGTCAGTTAAGCATCTGCTTTTGGCTCAGGTCATGATCCTGGGCCCTGGGATCGAGCCCCCATGTCAGTCACCCTGCTCAGTGAGGAGTCTGCTTCTCCCTCTGCCCTTTCCTCCTGCTCATGCTCTCTGTCTCTCAAATGAATAAATAAATCTTTAAAAAAAAATAAATTAAAGCATTGTTTTTCTTAATATAATCTTAAAAATATAGTATCAACCGCATGATAGATTTAAAATATTTTTCTGAAATATCTCATTACTGTATATTACATTTTTATGTACTATAAAAATTTTCCACTCTTCTAATGTATTTTCATATGTTCGTATATTTTTTATTTTCAATGATATGTGAAAAGTTTACACCTCATATTTGTATATACTCAGTATTACAAAATAGTTCTAATTAGTGCCATGTATCCTAAGTATTACAGTAAAATCTTTTTGTTTGCTATGTTTGAGAGAAGCATGTCATAGACTTATTTACCATCTCAGAAAAGTGTCAGAAAAGGACTAGAATATGAAATAATTATAGCTTATTTGGCTGGACTTTAGTTTTCTTTAAATACACTCATCTATTTTTTTCTCTATAGCCAAAATTGAACATCCATTCTTTCCACTTAGTCTTTAGTGCACTTTGTTTCCCATTAGACATTATAAAACTTTTAGCTTAAGTACTGTACTCTAAAATGTATTTTTCCTAAGTAGACTTAATAATATATTTCTAAACCTTTCCCCTGTACTACCTTCATCTGTAAAGCTGACTAAATAGTCACACTATGAAATTGATTACTTGGGCAATGAAGCAGAGCATAATCTTTGATTTTTAAAGATAATTCTCTGTCCTGGCACACGGTAGCTCTATTACATAAAATTCTTTTCTACTTTTCGTAATGCTAGATACTCAAAATAGGGGAAAAATCATGTCATTTGAATTCAAATATATTTATCATTAATAAAATTATTTTGTATATCATCATTATGTATTACAATAGTAATGTATTATAGTTACTGTCAGTCTTCACGGACGGTTTTTAATGGCCAAGAACTGTATTTATTTACCATGTCACTTATTCATTTGTTGTTGTATTTGTTTCAGTAATTCAGTATTTATGGATAATTTAATATATAACATAATTGTTTACCATGATTATATTGAGGAAAAAACAGATATCTTTTCCCTTAAGGTAAGTGATTATGACTAAACCATCAACGTCAAATAAAAGAAAATAAATTTATGCTTTAAATATGAATAATGTTGTAAAGAGTTATAAAACATTCTGTACTAGGCAATAATTATCTCTAAGGTTATACTTGTATTATACATCATTAAGAGGAAGCTAAATTGGGGCGCCTGGGTGGCTCAGTTGGTTAAGCGACTGCCTTCGGCTCAGGTCATGATCCTGGAGTCCCTGGATCAAGTCCCGCATCGGGCTCCCTGCTCGGCAGGGAGTCTGCTTCTCCCTCTGACCCTCCTCCCTCTCATGCTCTCTGTCTCTCATTCTCTCTCTCACAAATAAATAAAATCTTAAAAAAAAAAAAAAAAAAAATTAAAAAAAAAAAAGAGGAAGCTAAATTGAAGGGGATTAATATCAAAATAGAAACTAAAATGGAGCCTTCAGTTGTTAATGTTCTCCTGTTAGGTCAGGGTTAAACTCTAGTAAAAGCAGTATTATTCCTATTGTTACAATAAGAAAATTGATAACAGCTCTCCATACCCAAACCATTTATATTTTTCATAAATGATATCTGGTATTAGACTGTACTCGTCAAATTTCTTATTACATTTTTTTTTTAATTTGAGTATAGTTGGCACATAATGTTATACAGTTTCGGGTGTACAACTTAGTGATTTGACAAGATTACATATTATGATATATTCACCACAAGTGTAGCTACCATCTTGTCCTGTTATATTGCCATTACAGTATCACTGACTATGGTCCTTATGCTGTGCTTTTTATTCCTGAGATTTATTCATTCCATAACTGGAAGCCCGAATCTCCCTCTCTCCTTCACCGATTGCCCAACCACTCCTCTCCCATCTGGTGACCATCAGTTTGTTCTCTGTATTTATAGGTCTTATTCTGCTTTTTGTATGTTAGTGTCCATCAATAGACAAATGGATAAGGAAAAAATGTGATATCTAATATATGTATATAATGAAATATTATGCAACCATTAAAAGGATGAGATTGTGCCATTTTCAAGAGCATGGATGGATCTAGAGGGTATTATGCTAAGTGAGATACAGCAGGCAGCAAAAGCTCCAAGAGGACTGAGGGAAACTGGGCATGCTTCTTACAGCTTTATTTCAGAACTTGACCCACTATTACTTCTGTTTTCTTTCCATCTGCCAAAGTCTCATGTTTAGTTAATGAGGTGTATGAAAGTATAATGAACCAACAAGGAAGCCATGGCAAGGTTGGGCAGAATAGAAATAATTTGGGGAAATAATGCAGTCTATCATATATATAGGGGTGGATATTCATTTTTTTTTTTTTGCCTTAAGTTTTAATACCAAAGAAAATGCAAATTCACCAGTGAAGAGGTTTAGCTTACTAGTGCATTTCCATCTTCTACAATTGTTATTTCACCAATGAGGAAATGAAGTATTTGGTGATTCCTTAAATTGCCATTAGTGCATTTATTTTTTGGTAAAGGAGTCAACCTTTAAAATATCTCTAGAATAATAGAATGCTAATAGAAATAGAAACCAATCATACACTGAGGTCATTTTTGTGACCTGTTATACTATAAGAAAGGCAATTGTTCTTGTTTTAAATTAGGAAATAGGAAGATTATCTTAAGAGAATGTTGTTTGGGGACTATTTCAGTTTTTTATTGCTGAGTAACAAAGAAGCTTCATGACTTGAAGCAACATCCTTTTATTATCTCACAGTTTTTGTTAATGAGAAGTACAGACAAGCTCAGCTGGGTCTCTGCTTAGTTATACCCAAGGCCAAAGTCAAATGTTGACTCAGGATGCTGGGTTCTTATCTGGAGACTCTGGGGAAGAATTCTCTTTCAATCTTACTCGGGTTGTTGGCTGAATTCAGTTTCTTGTCATTTTAGGACTGAAGTCCCTGTTCCATGTCTGGCTGTCAGCCAGGATCTGCTTTTGGTTTCTAAATGTCACCTGCATTTCTTTTTGTATGTTCCTTCCATTTTCAAGACAGCAATGGCATGGTAAATCCTTCTTGTACTTCAAATCTCTCTAACTTCATCTTCTGCCAACAATGAGAAACTTTCTGCTTTCAAAGTGGTCATGTGATTAGATTAACACCACCTGAATAATTTCTGCTTTATGGTCGACTCCTTAGTAATCTTACCTACATCTGCAACATCTTTTTCTATGTAACATGACATAATCATGGGACTAACACCTGGAGGTAAGGTCATGAGGGACATCCTAAAATTCTGCTTAACACAAGAAAAATGCTTTTTCAGTCACATTTGATATTCAAATTCATTTAGTAGCAGAATTACAGATTAGCCTTTTAAATATTTTTTTCTCATAATGCGATCAGATTTCCATTTCTCTAGGGGATTTTTTCCAGCTTGCTATTCAATTGCACCAGTTAATTTTTTTCATTATTATGAAGAATTGCATACATATTAGAGAGATTGTCATTCATTACTTTTTCATCTTTTTGAAAACACATAGGCTGACTTGGTAGAAAAAATTTGACATCTTTAAAGGCACAAAAATATTAGTGTTTTCCCACGAAATAGTGAGATAAACACTCATAGTACTATCTTCTCATCCTCTCTTTCTTTGAAGCATGAATGACCGTAATTGTAGATCCCAGGCAGCTTAATAATCATGCCATTTTCCCATGAAGATTTAGTCTTTTTGTTTAGAAAGTATGAAAAAAAAATCACTTACTAGGACATAAAGAGCTTCTAAAATAGTCACTAATTGGCCATTGTAAATATAAGCAACAAAGTTGGCTGTCTCTACAATTTCTAGAGACTACCTTTTCCACGTAACGTAGCTGCTTCTGTTTTTATGCCAGGAATGGTATGGTGAATCCTTCTTGTGCTTCAAGTCTGAGTCTTCATTGCCTGCCTTTCCCCCACTGATATCTGTCTAGCCTGCTACAGCCATTCTTTAAGACATACAAGACTAATCTGAGTTGGAATAAATATCTGGTCTTCTGTAGTCAAAGAACTTCAGGCTTTTATGTCACCATATTGTTCATCCAGCACCAAGTGCAAATGTTGATACTGTAGTCAGTCATACACACTGCCCCCTTCCTAAGGGAATACTAAAATGGTATAACCCCAGTATGACTTTGGGCTACGGCCACCACCAAGACACAGGCACTGCTACTGAGAAGGCTTGGGCCCGGCTGAGTGGTGCCATTTGCATTTTATTTAGAGTTGTAAAATTTAGTATGCAAGTATTTTGACACAGGGAAATGTGTCAGGTCAGAATCCAGACATGAATCTTGTACATAACTTCTTTTATACTTTATTCTTGGTAAGTATCAGTTCTGTGTAATTGATTTTAGGTTATAATTTTACTGAGGGTAACTGTGTCAAATTTTACATGTTTTTTTTTTAAGATTTTATCTATTTGCGAGAGAGAAAATGAGAGACAGAGAGCGTGAGAGGGAGGAGGGTCAGAGGGAGAAGCAGACTCCCTGCTGAGCAGGGAGCCCGATGTGGGACTCGATCTCGGGACTCCAGGATCATGACCTGAGCTGAAGGCAATCGCTTAACCAACTGAGCCACCCAGGCGCCCTTACATGATTATTTTTGCAGGCAATCCCTCTTACCACCTACTTTTTCTCTGTCAGGGATCACGCTTCCTCCTAAATAGATAAAATATCAGTGCCATGAGGCTGAAAAAAAAACCTCAGTGGTATACCCCTCCTTCCTCCAATAAGTATTCTGCTATTTCCTTGTCTACATTTAGTTTGCCAGTGGAAGTTATCTAAACTATGTATTCAGTTCATTGCCTCCTCAGCTTTCTTCACTTACTGCATTTAAACATCCATTTTTACCATTCCGTTGAATGACACATAAATGTGACCCCCATAAACTTACTGATTGCTCAATCAAATGGATACATTTTAATTATTATTTAATCTCTCTGAAGTATTTTATATCATTGGCATGTCTTTCTACATTGTGATGCTGTCCTCTTTCTTTTTATGACTCCAAGGCATCAAGGTTTTACTCCAATTTTTTTCTGACCATTCTTTCTCAAGTGTCTTCACTGAATCATCTTTCTCTGCCTATCCTCTCACTGGTGAGTCCCATTATCAATTGTATCTCCTCAAGTTCCCTATGACCACACTACATATCCACTCCCAATTGCTTTATTTTCATTTTCCCATATATGTTTATAATTTTCAATTCTAAACTTCAGTTTATAACACTTTTATCAGTTGCAGGCATATATTTCTATGTCAGGCATATCCTTACTGACCCCACTGAGAGATTCTTCAGACATTCACATTTGACCTAATCCAAGACAGACAAACAAGAAAAAAACATACAAAATTTCAGTACTTCAGTCTTTCTCTTCCAGGAAAAAAAAAAAATTAAAGGAATTAAGTTATATTTTTAAAAGTAAATAACTTAAAGAATTGAAATTTAAAGGTATTTCAATGATAAACAGCACTGAAAACCTTGGGGAAAATTTATGTTTACATTTCCTTTAAGATTTAATCACTGATGTATGAGGATGAATGCCACCTGGAAAATCCACAAACAGGGCTGCCATAGAAAGGAAATACAGTATAAGAATACTCTTATATTAGCGAGACATTATCATATTATCACTCTTGTCACCTTAAATTTTGATCCATTTGATTCCAAGAGGAGACATTACAGTTCAATAATATCTGAGGAATGGATAAAGAAGATGTGCTATATATATAATGGAATATTACTAAACCATAAAAAAGAATGAAATCTTATCATTTGCAATGACATGGATGGAGCTAGAGAGTATTATGCTAAGTGAAATAAGTCAGTCAGAGAAAGACAAATACCATGATTTACTCATATATGGAATTTAAGAAAAAAAGCAATGAACATAGGTGAAAAAGAAAGAGAGAGGCAAATGAGAAAACAGACTCTTAACTATAGAGAACAAACTGAGGGTTGCTGAAGGGGAGGTGGGTGGGTGATGGGTTAAATGGGTGATGGGGATTAAGGAGGGCACTTGTGATGAGCACCGGGTGTTGTATGTAAATAATGAATCACTAAATTCTACACTTGAAACTAATATTACACTATATGTTAATTAACTGGAATTTAAATAAAAACGAGGAAAGAAAAGAAATATCCTCTGGGGACATCTGTTATAAGAAAAACTGAATTTTAAAATAATGTTATCTCATAAATACTTAGAAAAAATGGAAAGTTTTTTTAGAAGAAAAATGACTTTTTGATGAGGCTAGACTGATTTGAAAGAGTAGAAAATTTAGAAATGTTAAACCATTAAATATATTGAAGTATGAAAATAAGAAAACAATACCTCAGTTATTAGTGACATTTAAACTTTGCTCTTCTACAATAAGAATATAATGGCTTCAGTCTTACTTTTCTGTAGAAGCAATGGAACGAAATAAGGTTTCAGAGAGAGAGAGAGCAATCCTTGATAACTAAATATACAGAAAATAGATATTGTTACTTTCTTCCTTGTGGTATGAAATCTGGCCCAGGTGAAGGGTAAGAAATGGTGATCATGACTATGACCTATGGTCAGTAAGATGGTATAGTGTTTTAAATGTACTAGATAACCATGTACATCATCCACCTATCAGTTATGGCAGCAGTCTTTATTGGAAAAGAAAAACAGTAAACATTGAAAGACAAGATAGAGATTAATCCTAGTAAGTCTAAAGACTCATTGCAGAATGTATCTAAATGATAGGGCCTACTTTCCTTGTATTTATAAAATTATAATGCAACAATTATGATTAACCAAAAAAAAGTACTTCAATCAAGTAAATCCAGTATGTCTTCTTTGAGGTTTCTCTGTCAGGATTGTATATAAATAGACAGTTATTTATTTTGAGATTCCTTTTTTTATAAATTATAAAAGGGTATTGAGAATGAAGAATCTGTACAAAGTGTAATAGAATTTAGGGGAAAGACCACTGTTTCTTCTTGCTGATTAAATGCTAAATGGTCAATCTGCTCAGATATCAAGCAGTACATATTTAGCAATTATCTAAGAAACCACAAAAACTATATAAGTATTTCAGCATTTTAGACTGGAACAGATTTAAAATTTTAGTTTAAGTAATCTATTTTGGGAATAAAGAAACAAAAGACTGAGAGGGTTAAAAGCAATATGAAATATCCTAGAAATATTTTAAGATAGCATGCATTTTTTGGGTTTTGCAACTAGTGTTATTTTCCATACTTCTGTTGGTTTAGTTTCCCTTTAAAATAAATAAATTCAAAAAATTCTACTTTGCAAAGGAGTAAAAGACAAAATTGTGATCTTTCTCATGCTGCCATGGAAGTGTCTAATTGCTACTTTTTTAACGCAAATTAATTTTCTCATATGCTCAATTTAAGTATCATCCAATTTTCCTCTCTGTGGCCTTTTGCTTAAGGAGTAATTACATTGCTGACATTTTTAATTAAAACAGTGCTATCTATTTTAAAAAGCATTAAGCCTGCCATTGATTTCAGATCCTGAATAAAATTTTGGTTGATGAATCAAGGTATGTGTCTTAATACTCTATGAAGCCTGTATGTATCAGACAACAATTTAAATTGCATATAATTCACATAAAAAATCATTTTTAAAAATTCAATAACATCATTTGAAATTTGGGTCCTAATACAATGAAACAGATTTTTAAAAATATACATATATTTTAAATATTATGTATATGGTCCATTCTGATGAAGCTATCACCTAATAATTTTAATTTATAATTGGAAAATGTAAATTAATTTACAGTTATAAATGTTGGAAATTATACTTGGAAGTATTAATTTAAAGTTAGAAACTTAACATTTTAGCTTTTTTTTTGGAGTCTGAAAAATAATCTGTGGCTTACTATATATTTACTAAATATATTTCCAAATTCTGGAGAATGTTTCAAACTCTTAATGAGGAGGAGCTATGAGCCACTTAACCAGTACAATGAGAGCATTACTAGTGTTATGAAGGATGCTGCTGGGCAGAATGGTGGGGAGGAAATGTGCAATTCAACAAAATGGACCTATGAATTCTGAAAGATAATAATTTCACTAGACAAAAAGAATCTTAGTAATCTGTAAATGAGGACAAAGGATTTAGCCAAGTATATAGCAAAAGAATCTCCCTTAGAAAATCCCTAAACCAAGGCCCTGACATCTAAATAGAGGTGGCTCTTAATCTAATGCTTATGAACTTGTATTATAAAGTGGAAAAAAAAAAAAGAGAGAGAGTAGATCTTAAAAGTTCTCATCATTTATAACCATGTATGGTGATAGATATTAACTAGACTTATTATGGTGATCATCTTGCAATATATGCAAATATGGAATCGTTATGTCATACACCTGAAATTAATATACCAATTATATTTCATTAAAGTGAAGAAGTGTCTATGATCAATTCCTATAAGTTATGTATAACTTGACTTTGGTGTCAAGGATAATTCTATGCTTAATATCTTTCACAATGGACAAATAAAATCAACAAGCATATCTTCAGTGAATGGCATGAAGGGGAAGATATAGTTCTTTTTTTTAATTTTATTTTATTATGTTACGTTAATCACCATACATTACATCAATAGTTTTTGATGTAGTGTTCCATGATTCATTGTTTGCATACAACACCCAGTGCTCCATTCAATTTGTGCCCTCTTTAATACCCATCACCAGGCTAACCCATCCACCAACCCCCCTCCCCTCTAGAACCCTCACTTTGTTTCTCAGAATCCATCGTCTCTCATGGTTCATCTCCCCCTCCGATTCCCACCCCCTTCATTTTTCCCTTCCTACTATCTTCTTCTTTTTTTTCTTTTAACATATAATGTATTATTTGTTTCAGAGGTACAGGTCTGTGATTCAACAGTCTTACAAAATTCACAGCACTCACCATAGCCCATACCCTCCCCAATGTCTATCACCCAGCCATCCCATCCCTCCCACCCCCCACCATTTACTGTATAGTAAAAATGGGCTTTAAAACTAAGGATATACCTACAATATAATGTGTATGATTACCTACTTATATCCCTCTTAGTGTATTCTTTGTTCTGTAATCTTCACATACTGAAGATAAATAGGTTAAAAGACTCATTTTTATATACGGATTGCATATATATAATATATCCAATTATATTACCTGTTTTTAATGTTTAAATTTAGTTTAAATATTCCTTACTTAAAAATTATCTAATGTTATGTATAGTTGAATATATAATTACTTTGAAATGAGCCCTCTTTTCAGACCTTAAGCATCACATTTATGACACTCATTACTTTATTGTCTTAGTCTTCATTTGACCCAGCAACACAACATAGACTTAACGTTCCACCAATAATTTCCTTTGATTTAAATTTCCTGGGGCGCCTGGGTGGCTCAGTTGGTTAAGCGACTGCCTTCGGCTCAGGTCATGATCCTGGAGTCCCTGGATCGAGTCCCACATCGGGCTCCCTGCTCAGCAAGGAGCCTGCTTCTCCCTCTGACCCTCCCCCCTCTCATGTGCTCTCTCTCTCTCATTCTCTCTGTCTCAAATAAATAAATAAAATCTTTAAAAAAAAAAAAATAAAAAAAAAAAATAAATTTCCTCAATTGTTAAGGAATTTGATGTATTCCATGTATGGCTGTGGGCTGTGACTTTTCCCACTATGAAAGATTATAGGTGGTAATACATGTTTTCAAAGCTTCAATTTTTTTTTCTTTAATTTGAGACTCTTTTAGCTAATTCTCATATTTTTGAAGCTCCAGGCATTAAGCAGTGGGTGGAATTTAATGATGAAAGCAGCAGATATTATTAATGCAGATACATCAGCTGCATCAAATTCATGTTTAGAAGATGTGATAGTTGGGCAGGAGTAGTCAGGTCCTTTTTTATTTTGTAATAGGTACTTTCATTATTGACAGAACACAAACAAATTTCTGCTTCAGTAAAGAGTTTTTTAGAAGTCATAACAATGAGGTGAAGTAAGAAAGAAAAAAGTGAGGAAAAATATTAAAAATACCACTCATAAATCAACATTTGGATAAAAACTGAATATGTCAATTTTTGGCCTTACTAAGGAATAACACAACTTGGTAATAAATACAATCGATGGCATTAAAATTAAATCAACTCTTTTGATATTCATCTAATCTAGGAAAGGAAATAATAATTCATTTCTAAGCAATCTACACATTTAATGCAATGCTTATCAAAATAGCAACAGCATTTCTGAAGAACTAGAACAAACAATCCTAAAATTTGTATGGAACCACAAAAAAACTCCAAATGCCCAAAGCAGTCTTGACAAGGAAAAGCAAAGCAGGAAGCATCAGAATTCCAGACTTCAAGTTATATTACAAAGCTGTAGTGACCAAGACAGTATGGTACTGACACAAATATAGACATATAGATCAGTAGAATAGAAAGCCCAGAACTGAACCCGTAAATATGTGGTCAATTAATCTTCTACAAGCAGGAAAAAACATCCAATGGAAAAAAGTCTCTTCAACAAATGGTGTTTGGAAAAACTGGACAGCAAAATGCAAAAGAATGAACTGAACCACTTTCTTACACCATACACAAAAATAAATTCAAAATGGATTGAAGAGCTAAATGTGAGACAGGAAACCATTAAAATCCTAGAACAGAGGAGGAGCAAGATGGCGGAGGAGTAGGAGACCTGGATTTTGTCTGGTCTCAGGAATTCAGCTGGATGGGGATCAAACCATTCTGAACACCTACAAACTCAACAGGAGATTGAAGAAAAGAATAGCAGCAACCCTCTGAACAGAAAAGTGACCACTTTCTGGAAGGTAGGACGTGTGGAGGAGTGAATCTGAGGCGATATTCAGGAAGATAGACAGCAGGGGGAGGGGGGGCCTCCGTCAGCCACTACTGGCAAGTGATAGAGCTGCGGAGCACAAAGTCGGAACTTTTAGAAGTCAGCTCCGCTGAGGGACATCGCTCCAGTGGCTAAGCGAGGGGTGGTATCCTCGCTGGGACAGTGTGGTCCCAGGACACTCGGGGCACAGAAAGACCGGGGGTGCCTGAGTGCGGCAGAGCTCCCAGGTATCAGAGCGGGGAAGCCAGCTGCAGAGACGGAGCCGAGGACGGGCTCTCAGCTCACGGTTGCCATAAACCATGATCCACGACACAGTTGGGCTCCTGCTCTTCCAGCAGGGACCCAACAAGCGGGAGATCCGGGGAGACTCCCCTCCCTTCCCCCGGAGGAGCGGCGCGGGAGCGCACCGCAGGGATCTGCTGGGTTTGGAGACTCCACACCGAGTCGGGTGCCAGAGATAGAAACACTCGGTCACAGGCCGGGTGAGCACGGAGTGCGGCCGGAGACCAGGGAGACGGGAGTGACTGACTGCTTTTCTCTGGGGGCTCACTGAGGAGTGAGGCACTGAGCTCTCGGCTCCTCCAGGGCGGAGATTGGGAGGCTGCCATTTTCATTCTCATCCTCCAAAGCTGTACGGAAAGCTTGCAGGGAAAAAAAGCTCCCAAGAGCAAAACCGAGCAGATTACTTAGCCTGGCTGGCAAGGGCGGGGCAATTCCGCCTCCGGCAAAGACATTTAAGAACCACTGCAACAGGCCCCTCCCCAAGAAGATCAGCAAGAACAGCCAGCCAAGACCAAGTTTACCCATCAATGAGAACGGCAGAACTCCAGCGCTAGGGGAATACTGCACTTGGAATTTATGGCTTTTTTCCCATAAGTCTTTAATCTTTCAAAGTTAATTTTTTTAACTTTCTTTTTCTTTTTCCCTTTTTCAACCAACATCTTATCAATCCCTTTTTTAAAAGACCTCATCAAAAAAGAGAATTACAGACCAATATCCTTGATGAACATGGATGCAAAAATTCTCACCAAAATACAAGCCAATAGGATCCAACAGTGCATTAAAAGGATTATTCACCATGACCAAGCGGGATTTATACCTGGGCTGCAAGGTTGGTTCAACATCCACAAATCAATCAATGTGATACAATACATTAATAAAAGAAAGAACAAGAACCATATGATGCTCTCAATAGATGCAGAAAAAGCATTTGACAAAGTACAGCATCTTTTCTTGATCAAAACTCTTCAGAGTATAGGGATAGAGGGTACACACCTCAATATCATAAAAGCCATCCATGAAAAACCCACAGCAAATTTCATTCTCAATGGGGAAAAACTGAGAGCTTCCCCCCTGAGGTCAGGAACACAGCAGGGATGTCCACTATCACCACTGCTATTCAACATAGTATTAGAAGTCCTAGCCACAGCAATCAGACAACAAAAAGAAATAAAAGGCATATGAATTGGCAAAGAAGAAGTCAAACTCTCACTGTTTGCAGATGATATGATACTTTATGTGGAAAACCCAAAAGACTCCACCCCAAAACTGCTAGAACTCATACAGGAATTCAGTAAAGTGGCAGCATAAAAATCAATGCACAGAAGTCAATGGCATTCCTATACACCAACAACAAGACAGAAGAAAGAGAAATTAAGGAGTTGATCCCATTTACAATTGCACCCAAGACCATAAGATACCTAGGAATAAATCTAACCAAAGAGGCAAAGGATCTGTACTCAGAAAACTAGAAACTACTCATGAAAGAAATTGAGGAAGACACAAAGAAATGGAAAAACGTTCCATGCTCATGGATTGGAAGAACAAATATTGTGAAGATGTCAATGCTACCTAGAGCAATCTACACATTCAATGCAATCCCTATCAAAATACCATCCACTTTTTTCAAAGAAATGGAACAAATAATCCTAAAATTTGTATGGAACCAGAAAAGACCCTGAATAGCCAGAGGAATGTTGAAAAAGAAAAGCAAAGCTGGTGGCATCACAATTCCAGACTTCAAGCTCTATTACAAAGCTGTAATCATCAAGACAGTATGGTACTGGCACAAAAACAGACACATAGATCAATGGAACAGAATAGAGAGCCCAGAAATGGACCCTCAACTCTATGGTCAACTAATTTTCGACAAAGCAGGAAAGAATGTCCAATGGAAAAAAGACAGTCTCTTCAACACATGGTGTTGGGAAAATTGGACATCCACATGAAGAAGAATGAAACTGGACCATTTCTTTACACCACACACAAAAATAGACTCAAAATGTTTGAAAGACCTAAATGTGAGACAGGAGTCTGTCAAAATCCTAAAGGAGAATACAGGCAGCAACCTCTTCGACCTCAGCCGCAGCAACTTCATCTTAGACACATCGCCAAAGGCAAGGGAAGCAAGGGCAAAAATGAACTATTGGGACTTCATCAAGATAAAAAGCTTTTGCATGGCAAAGGAAACAGTCAACAAAACCAAAAGACAACCGACAGAATGGGAGAAGATATTTGCAAATGACATATCAGACAAAGAGCTAGTATCCAAAATCTATGAAGAACTTATCAAACTCAACACCCAAAGAACAAAGAATCCAATCAAGAAATGGGCAGAAGACATGAACAGACATTTTTCCAAAGAAGACATCCAAGTGGCCAATAGACACATGAAAAGGTGCTCAATATCACTCGACATCAGGGAAATCCAAATGAAAACCTCAATGAGATACCACCTCACACCAGTCAGAATGGCTAAAATTAACAAGTCAGGAAATGGCAGCTGTTGGCAGGGATGTGGAGAAAGGGGAACCCTTCTACACTGTTGGTGGGAATGCAAGCTGGTGCAGCCACTCTGGAAAACAGTATGGAGGTTCCTCAAAAAGTTGAAAATAGAGCTACCATATGACCCAGCAATTGCACTACTGGATATTTACCCCAAAGATACAAATGTAGGGATCTGAAGGGGTACGTGAACCCTGATGTTTATAGCAGCAATGTCCACAATAGCCAAACTATGGAAAGAGCCAAGATGTCCATTGACAGATGAATGGATAAAGAAGATGTGGTATATATATTCAATGGAATATTATGCAACCATCAAAAGGAATGAAATCTTTCCATTTGCAATGACGTGGATGGAACTGGAGGGTATTATGCTAAGCAAAATAAGTCAATCAGAGAAATACATGTATCATATTACCTCACTGATATGAGGAATTCTTAATGTCAGGAAACAAATTGAGGGTTGCTGGAAGGATGGGGGGTGGGAGGGTTGGGATGGCTGGGTGATAGACATTGGGGAGGCTATGTGCTATGGTAAGCCCTGTGAATTGTGTAAGACTGTTGAATCACAGACCTGTACCTCTGAAACAAATAATACATTATATGTTAAAAAAAAAAAAAGAAGAAGAAGATAGCAGGAGGGGAAGAATGAAGGGGGGGAAATCAGAGGTGGGGACGAACTATGAGAGACTATGTCTGAGAAACAAACTGAGGGCTCTAGAGGGGAGGTGGGTGGGGGGATGGGTGAGCCCGGTGATGGCTATTAAAGAGGGCACATACTGCATGGAGCACTGGGTGTTATACTCAAACAATGAATCATGGAACACTACATCAAAAACTAATGATGTACTGTATGGTGATTAACATAACATAATAAAAAAAAATACGTTAAAAAAAAAAAATCCTAGAACAAAACATAACCAGTAACCTCTTTGACATCCGTGGTAGTAACTTCCTTCTAGATATGTCTCCTTAGGCAAGGTAAACAAAAGCAAAAATGAACTATTGAGACTTCATCAAAATAAAAACTTCTGTACAGTGAAGGAAACAATTAACAAAACTAAAAGGCAACCTATAGAATGGGAGAAGATCTTTGCAAATGACATATCTGATTAGGGGTTAACATCCAAAATATATAAAGAACTTACAAACTCAACACCCCAAAAACAAATAATCCAATTAGAAAATGGGCAGAAGACATGAATAGAAATTTCTCCAAAGAAGACATCCAGATGGCTAACAGACACCAAAAAGATGCTCAACATCACCGATCATCAGGAAAATACATATCAAAACTATGATGAAATATCACCTCACACCTGTCAGAATGACTAAAATGAACAATACAAGAAACAACAGGTGATGGCAACAATATGGAGAAAGGGGAACCCTCCTCCACTGTTGGTGGGAATGCAAGCTGGTGCAGCCACTGTGCAACACAGTATGGAGGTTCCTCAAAAAGTTAAAAATAGAGCTACCCTATGATCCACCAATTGCACTACTAGGTATTTACCCAAAGAATGCAAAAGTACTAATTCAAAAGGATACATGCACCCCGATGTTTATAACAGCATTATCTACCACCTATAATAGCCAAGATATGGAAGCACCCCAACTGTCCATCACCTGATGAATAGATAATGAAGATATCTCAGCCATAAAAAAAGAATATTACTCAGCCATAAAAAAGAATTAATCTTGCCATTTGCAACAACACAGATGGAGCTAAAGTACTGCTACATAAAATAAGTCAGAGAAAGACAAATACCATGATTTCACTCATATGTGGAATTTAAGAAATAAAACAAGTGAGCAAAGGGAAAATAAAAGAGAGGGGGAAGCAAACCAAAAAAACAGACTCTTAACTATAGAGAACAAACTAATGGTTACCAGAAGGGAAGTAGGTGGGGGATGGGTTAAATAGGTATGAGGATTAAGGAATGCATTTGTGATGAGAACCAAGTGTTGTATGGAAGTGTTGAATCACTATGTTGAACACCTGAAACTAATATTACACTGTATGTTAACTGAAACTTAAATAAAACCTTAAAAAATAATTCTATGTTTGAATTAATTTTTTCTGAAATACTTTGAAACTACAAAAATATTTTTATTTTAGTCACTATTACCTCATTGTGTAGGTTTGAATTTGAATGGTTCACTCATATAAACTGTATTTTGAATCTGAGTCATGTAATATATAAAGATAGATCTGTGTACATATGGAAAATGTTCTCTATATTATGTAAAAAATTTTCTTAGGCATAAAAAGTTGAGACACGGGAAATTCAAATTTAACTTTCCTCTACTTATATAAATATCCAAAAATATTTAATCACTAAATGCTAAAGATCATGAAATTTAAATAAAGAACAGTATAATGTTTTGTTAATTTCTTTGTATTTAATACTTTACTGAACTTCCACATTCTCCTAGAATAGATATAAATTGGAAAAAATAGTTCCCTAAACACATAACAAAATGAGTCAAAGACAATAATATTAACTTTGATATAAAAGTTGATCCACCTCAAATATGTATTATCAAAATAACTTGACAAATGGCAAAAGAAAATGGTACAAGAAAGTTTGTTATAGCCTTCCTTACATTTTGGAAGTATGCTGCAGAGAATGGACAAACACAAAAGATAATTTCAGATAAGGTTGAGTGTTATAAAGGAAGTAAAATAGTGTAGTTGAGCATGTTGGGAAGGGACTAATTCAAGTAAGGTGTTCAGAGAAGTGGCATTTGATTGGATTCTTAAACGGTGAGGAATTAGCTTGCCAATTCAACAGTTCTATGAAAAGTATGAACAAATGATAAAGAATTGAGATGAAAATAAGCTTGGGATTTTCAGACATAAGAAATATGGTCTGTGTGTGTTAAGCAAGGGTAAAAGGGTAGGATAGAGTTTGGGTGAGGCATTGTAATCATGGGTGACAGGTGTCATAATAGGAAAACCTGAAGATGGGAACCTATTTTAAGGATATGAAATTCCTGTTGGAACTTCTAGAAATTAAAGTCAGAATGCCAGTCTGGAATCATATAATATAATGTTTTAAGCCATAGGAGAGACTATGGATTTATTTAAATGTGCACAGAAGCCATTAGAAAGGTTGGAGAAGCAGTACAAATATATTTATGTTTTAAAGGACCATGCCTTCTTTTTTTGGGAGAATGTACTCTGACATGGGATATGTTAAGATTAGAAGCAATGAGACACATCAGAAGCTGTTATAGTAATGTAACTTTTATTAATACATTTAATTCATGTACATGACCTTCATAATGCATTTAATTCATATATTCATACTCATATTGTATAGATCATGACAACCTTAACAGTTCCACTGTAACAATTGGAAAAGCTCAGTCCATTGCAAAAATCATAATTTCATAGACACTAAGAGCAGTGAAAACAATAAGAATAGAATTGGAATTCCAGAGATGGCAGGACTCTTACATGAGCTGACTATCCTATCACTGACTGTTTTCTTCTTGGTGACATTTGCTAATTATAAGCTGGGACCAAGGAGGGGCTTGGCTCTGGGTCAGACTTGCCCCATGCTGAGGAACTCGACTGAAAGTAAGTAAAATTGTCATTCTCTTGAAACTTTACAGGGCTGATGGAAGAAATAGACAACTTGAAAATACCCAAATACAAGTGTGCCTAGGTGGCTCAGTCAGTTAAGTGTCTGCCTTCGGCTCAGGTCATGATCCCAGGGTCCTGGGATCAAGCCCTATGTTGGGTTCTCTGCTTGGTAGTGAGCTCCTCCCCACCCCCTACTCGGGCTCTCTCTTGCTCTGCTCTCTCTCTCTCTCTAATATATAAATAAAATCTTTAAAAAAAAAAAAAAAAAAAAAGCAAACCCATTAAAAAAAGAAAGAAAAGGAAATACCCAAATACAGCCAGTTTTCCCCAAAGAACAAATTCTGAATCTCCATCTGCTAGCTGGTGGTTTTGTTTACAAGTAAACAAAGTAATAACTCCTATGATTATGTCATACTGAGCACAGATCTCACCAGAGAAATGGAGCCTGCCTCAAAACACAATTTTCTCTTCAACATATCTGAATAATTTAGAAGCAGGAGGAATCAGGGAACTGGAGAGCTAAACATAAAATTTCTGCAGATCAAAATCTCCCAGGTTTTCTGGGCTGAGGAAACAGAGATCTGACAGGGTCTCAATCCAAAGATTGAAATGTCCTAAGAACATGCCCCAAGAACAGAGATGGACCAGGGGTAGATTGAATCTTACAAAGACTGCTCATTTAAACTATCTAACTGGTTATAGAGACAAAGCATTTCAATCTCTGTCTAATTTGAGATCAGATCTTTACCCTGTCTTCCTATAAGGGAAAGGGAAAGCCCTCGTTGGCTTTGTGAAGGCACTATGGTTTTCAAAAAAATAACCAGACATGCAAAAGGCAAGTAAAAGGTGACCAGTAATGAATACAAACAGAATGATAATCCTAATAGTGACATTAGTACAAACAAGGACTTATTATTAATTTGATCAATATAATATATGATAGTCAAAATGATGAAAAGCTGGAAATTGTAATAGAAAAATTTAATCTATAAAATAGAATCAAATGTACATTTTAGAATGTAAAATACAATTTCTGAAAGGAATCAAACTTGTTGAACGATTTTTAACAGACTGTGCACAGAAGACAAGATTTGTTATGCATTTCATTATATATAAAGTATACATACCATGTATTATATAAATGTAAATATTATATATGGTATATATGAACATTAACATGATTATGTCTAGAATTGTTTCTGACTCCTTTTTTATTTTCATTTTTCCTCTTTTGATTAATACCACTTGCATTTTTAGACTGGATAATTGGCATTAGATACTGAAACAAACAACTCCTAAGTCTCAGTGCATTAACACAGCATTTTTTTTTCTTTCCCATGATAAGTAAAATGCTAATATTTCTCATCAAGTGGTCCTCCTGGACATTTCTCCACTAAATGATGACTCTGGGACTGAAGTTCTTATCATTTAGTGACTCCACAATGCCCCAAGTCCTCATAGTACCCTGCATTTAGTTGTTCAACTAGAAAAAGAAATTTTGGAGGATTGTGCAGTCACCCCCTGAGCCCCTCAATGACGTGCACAGCCCTCCTGTCTACTACCCCCGTACAGTTGCATCATCGTTTCATTGGAAGCTGGGAAATGGGAGTGCCTGGCAGGTGGACAACTCCCTCAACTTTGCACAACAAAAAGGGGACATAAATCTGTGCAGTTCAAGCAATCTTTGCCACAATTAATGCATGCAATGAAGCAAATTATGATTTACGTGCAAAGTAAGGGCATTGTTTCCACATTTGAACTATCCAAATGGTTACTTAATCTATGTCTTTTCTTCTGTTCTCTAAAGTCATCCCTTAAATTGTGCCTATTTATTTAATTGGGCAAAGTAAATTTCGCACATCTTCAAGTATAAAGAAATTCTCTCTAAAAGTTTTAATTGCTTGTAATTTATCAGAGAAGGATTATTTGTCTTTTCATGTTTATCTGACTCTTTTTAATGTACAGATTAGATTTGTGCTTCCCGCATTTTGAATTTACAGGCAAAAAAGAAAAATTACGGGGTTATTCTGTAAATATTTGTATACATGATGCATTTCTCATCACTTTTCATATTTTTCCTTCCAAAATAATTTTTCGTAGAAAATTTATAATTCCTTCCTAATGCATTATCACTTTAACTAGGTTTTCTAACCACTATTGCTTTTAAAAAATTTACTTTTTCCTTTTCTCTTTCCTTCTGTTAAAAAATAATTATTTTTTTAAAAAAATGTTTGCAATAGGTTTCCTTCGAGTATAAGTTGGTGATTCTATATTTTCCAGGTAGCTTCTGTTCGCCTTCCTGGCTCACTTCCCCATCCTACCCTCTTATGAAAGTCTTCAAGTCTGATCCCTATGACAACTTCAAAAGGCACCCATGCACATTTACTACCAGAAAGTTTCAGCCAATGGGAACCCAAAAGAGATAGGAAAAGGGAGGATGGTAATGTCAGTGTACTTATTCTCCTGGGTCCATCCATGACCCAACACAGTGATGGGTTGGCTCTGTCTCTGGGCTGAAGTATTACTACATCTCTCAAGATGATCTCTTCCATAGGACTCTCTCCTTCTAGGTTCTGCCATAGCTCCTTTCCCCTTCCAATCCTACTTACTGCTCTTTCCTCTATTATTTGCTGCTTTGTATCTAAAAATAACATTATTTCAAATTAAATGAAGAAACACAAATATCCATTATAATTAAAACATAGGTTACATATGTACCCACACTGAACCTCACTATTATTTGGCCATAAAAAATTTTTACCTTATTATTACTACAATTTTATGTATATTATTGTAAGAGACTATGGTAATTCTGTCCTTTATAAACATTAATATTGATTACAAAATATCATTTATGGGCTCAAAATACTAGGCTAGTAAAGAGCCAAAATGTTGATGTGCAATTCAAAAACACTAATCACATTAAAAACATTTAGTGTTTTATTGCTTATCATAAATATGCATTTTAGAAAATTTATGGGAAGAGTCCAGAAAAATATATAAATAGAATAAGTGTTATTTTAACTTGGAGATAACCAATTTGATTATACTTATGTTTATTTTCCAGCTTTTTCACTGCATGCTAAAAATCATGATAAATATAGACTTAGATGATAGATTTTATAAAATTGTTCTTATTCTTAACATGTTTTATAAACTGATTATCAGTAATTATTGTTCTTTTTTCTTTCTTGATAGAACAGTATTTTTAAATAAAATAAACTCTTTGATTAACGCATGATCATAGTTAAAAATGTAACATTTTTAAAAGTGCATTGTTTTAGAACCTAGCACCATTCATCAAGATGTCTGGCTCTCCTTCTGAGAATATGGGGGACCTGTACTGTCTCACCTCAAGTGGTAGGCATGTCCATGTTACTTGCTATGAAATAGACATTATGTGCAGATATGAGTAGATATGTGTGTCACTTGCATGAAAAGCATGTACTTGCTGGCATTAGTCTTTCCATGTCTCTCTTCTCTTGCAACAAGGATAGTGGAGACAATCTTTCTGTCTCTATGGATTTTCCTATTCTGGACTTTCTGTAGAAATTGAACCATGCAATATGTAACCTTTTATGTCTGGCTTCTTTCCTTTAGCCTAGTGTTTTTAAGGTTCATCCATATTTTAGTGTATTCTTCACTCATCCTTTTTGAGTCTCCATTAATGATCCAGGTTTCTGGAACTTTTATTAAGTATAAATGATACAATTCTTAATATGCTATATCATTTCATTGAGTTTTCTTCCATTTTATATTATCTACCTCCCTTTTCAAGAGTAGAAAAGTTTAAAGGCAAAATATATTTGATTCTATAGCTGATCATTATCTGACTAAAAAGTAAATATTAGCCCAATGACAGCTTAAAGGAAAATACAAAAGTTTTTCTTTTGCTGTTGTAATACAGTCTCCTAAATGTTTCTAAAAATATATTGGAATTATGAGGACTTATCTACCTTATGTAACTCAATGTGAAAGGAAACGTGAATCACATAAAAATTTAAAAATCTAAATAGATATATTCTATGAACAAAAAATATTGAAAATCTTTATTTTGATAACTGATAGATTCTTAGACAATTTCTGTGACATTTTCATTATGCAGAAACCATCCTTTTTTCATAAGTAGAAATGAACTATATCCTGAAGTCTTAGGATCAAAAGGCATTATATTTTACTTTAATATATGTGAAGTTCTAAGATGCAACTCAGCACCGAAAAAGCTACAAATGAATTCTTCACCCTGGGTATTACTGACAAAAAAGGATTAAATAAATACATTTGATTTATTTTCTTTCTTCTACAGCATAAGCTAGCTACAGTAACAGAATAAAGCTTCAGAGTTCTTTTTTTACTATATTGCAAAACTCTTATCTAATGTAAATTGATATTTAACAACTTTTTCTCTTCCCTGTGAGGATTTTGTGCCTTAAAAAATCAATTCCTCTTTCAACAGCCCTAAAGTTAATTTGCCTACTATAAATTTTGTTTTTGCTAAAATATTTATTTTCTTCCTCACTCCTGTTATATTACTGCTTCTCTTTCCTACCTTTTCTCACTGAACCTCTCTGCACGCCCAAGGATTCTTCAATATCATAATGATGCATTTAATCCTCTAGTTATATTCATCTTTCCAGAATTTCAACTTCTTTTAGAAAAGAACTTTTATTTTTAATTGAAAGGTTAAGCTGTGTAATGAGTTTAACATATGAAGAACAAATAGAAGATGAAACATAATATGCGGTATCAGACTCCTGTCATTTTCAATGACTCAGGGTCTTATGGCCATGTCCTTTGTTATTTTTCCAGTGGTTATTTACAGAAGCTTTTTCAAATAAAGGGACTCCTTGACTAAGCCATTACCAAGTCATTTCTAAGATCTATGCCCTGCATAAGTGCTGCTCTTAGGGTGAATATAGTTTCAATTTCTAAAAAATAAAGGGTCAAGTCCAAAATCATCATCTGCAAAGGCAGATGTCTCTTTACCCAACAAGCCATTCCAGTGTCGGGTCCCCACACAAAAGCACAACATGGGATTTCTATTATGTTCTGAAACTTTATCTCAAAATGCGGTGCCTTCCAGTATTGTAGTTAACCACTACTGTTCTGCATTTTCTGCTCTGAAAAATTTATGAGATAGTCATGGATTTATCATGAAGGCCTAGCAATGTGTTCATGTTGTTACTCACTTTCATGAATTTCGCACACATAAATTACTTTAATGTGTCCACTTGTCTAGGCTACAGTACCCCTTTACTAATTCTCCCTCAAGACTACAGCATTAAACCCATTCTAGCCTACTGGATTGCCCTACAAATTTCAGTCTTGCCAACCCCACAAACATGTGAGCCAGTTCCTTAAAATAAATCTCTTACATACTACCCACGTGCGTGTGTGTGTGTGTGTGTGTGTGTGTGTTTGTGTGTTTGTTTGTGTATAATCTGTTGGTTCTGTTTCCCTGGAGAACTTGACTGCTACAACCATCATATCTTTCTTCTCTTCTCCACCTTCCCTTCTTTCATCTCCTAATGTCCCCTCTCTCTCCCTTCTATTCAGTGGTGCTTGTGCTGGTCAAAGTGATCGCTGGGATCTGGCTGAGGGGAAGATATATTTAGTTGAGTTTGGTGGAATATATGTACCTCATTTTGCAGTGACTTCCCTCTAGATTTCTCCTCTTTATACATGTTTCCTTTCTTCCACTATATCCATACCATTATAATATCCTCCACGAATGCTTCTTTTTCCCACTGTGCTGATACGTGTGCGGGGCTAGAGTTATAACAGTGTGAGCATGCCCTCCAGAACCTGTCCCTAGCATGTGAGTAAGTAGAGGAGAAAAAAAAAATGTTTGAAAGAATGACACAAGAAACTAGTCTTTGGAAAATTCTTACACATCTTGGAGACTCCATAAAACATTATCTTGACAGAGGTTTTCTTTCTAAATTAAAAAAATAATAATAATCCTGCGGGCGCCTGGCTGGTTCAGTCAAAAGAGCATGTGACTCTTGATCTCAGGGTCATGAATTTGAGCTCCACATTGGGTGTAAAGATTACTTAAAAAAATTTTAAAAATTAAAAAAAAAGAAGTTAACTTTTACAAGTGATAAATTAAAAATATATTTTGGTCAACCATGAGTGAAATATCTTTCTATCCTTTCTATAGAATATATTTAAAAACTGTTACATAATACCGGTAATCTAAGAATATACAGCAAAAAAGTGGAAAAAATATTACAGCACTGTCTCAGGCTAAAGTTAATTAGTGAAAGTTTTATTTTCATGGATTGTGATGCTGGTAGTATTTGTCACCTTTCTAAAAAAATTTGTAATATTTTAATGTTTTCTCATCCTAACCATTTCTTTGTATATCTAATATCATATTCATAACGATGTATACTTGAGGTTAAATTTCTTCTCCAAGTATACAGGGCGCCTGGGTGGCTCAGTCGGTTAAGCGGCTGCCTTCGGCTCAGGTCATGATCCCAGGGTCCTGGGATCGAGTCCCGCATCGGGCTCCCTGCTTTGCGGGGAGCCTGCTTCTCCCTCTCCATCTGCCTGCTTCTCTGCCTACTTGTGCTCTCTCTCATCTCTCTGTCAAATAAATAAATAAATAAAATCTTTAAAAAAAAAAAAAAAAAAATTTCTTCTCCAAGTATACAAACTTTAGGTGAAAAAGAATCCCTGCAGGGAGAAATCCCTGGTTCCTGTTCTTTCTCACCATAGCCCTGGCTCTTGTTGCAATCACCTGGGCTGCTACAGTGTTGCAATCTGCCACTATCCAGGGGTGAACCCACAGCCAGTAAAACCTGTTCTGTCATGGCCAGGTAATCACACCGCATTCCACTGCTGAGAGGAGGCATGCCACCTGTTTGCGAAGAATCAAGTTCGTTGTCCCTTGATTGATGGCATCTGGGCCTCATCGGTTCTTTCCATGCCCAAGTGCAAGAGAGTTCTCTTCTTTACGCGTTCTCGCACCACAGAATTTCATTATCATTAAATAGAAGTGAGTTAATGGAACTTAATTTAGTGAAATATTATTCGGCCTTTACGAAGAAGGAACTCTTAAGTGAAATAAGTCAGGCACAGAAAGACAAATATTGCATGATCTAACTTATAAGTGGAATCTAAAAAAGTCAAACTCACAGAAGTGGAGAGGAAAATGGTGGTTACCAAGGACTGGAAGGAGGGGGAAATGAGGAGATACTGGTCAAAGGATGAAGTTGTGGGAAAAGATGAATAAGTTCTGGGGATTTAATGTACAACATGGTGGTTATAGTTAATAATACGGAGTTGTATATTTGAAATGTGCTAACAGAGTAGATCATATAGTGCTTACCACAAACACACACACACATACACAAACTATGTGAGGTGATGGATATGTTAAATAGTTTTATTGTGGTAATCATTTCACAATGTATACGTATGCCAAAACATCACATTGTATACTTTATATGTATACATTTTCTATTTGTGAATTCTTCATGAGCAAAGCTAGGAGACGTTTTTTTAAAAAAAGAAATACAGATGCATTCAATTGTATTAGAGGCTGAAGAGAAATATCACTAAGATGGGAAGGATATTGATTCAGAAAAGGTATCAATCCCAGAAGAAGCATCAATCTTCCAACTAACCTGAATTAATACTGCAAAATTAGTTTCTGACTCATACAAATTCTCCAGGACACCTATCCTGCATGCAGTGACTCAGTGAACGTGGTGGCCTTAATATCATGGCTCTTTATTCTCAATACAGTGCCTCTACCTGAGGAAACAGACTGAAGAATCATGAAACCTTCTTTGCTGCCTTGGGTCCAAAATGTCACATATCTCTTATGCTCATATTATATTGGCCAGACAAATCAGTCTTACACACGGACACAGGAAAAAAAAAGGAGAACTGGATATTGGCGAGAAGTGGATATTGGTTTACCTCAGAGACTGAGAAGTGAAACTTCAATCTATCAATTACTAAGATGTAATGCGAGGAGACCGCTTCCTCTGTGGTTATTTAAGTAAATGCAAAAACTAATGGATTGGGTCCTGGGAAAAATCATGGATTAATTTTTGTAACTATCTTATTTGTTGTTACATTCCAAATTCTCCTATTTTTACTATAAATATATAATTTATATTGTAAGACATATATTAAATATAAAATATTAATTTAAAAGGAGGAATTACTAACATGCTTTATCAGAGGGAATGCACAAGGAAACATTAGGTCAACATGAGGCAGACAGTTTATGGACATAGATTATAATGTTTCTTGCAGTTTCTAAATCTTTGGGGTTGGATATAAGTCACAACACTTCTAAACTCTTGGGGCCTTAGCATTTATATTTTCTCCTTAGACATACAAATATAAAATTCACATAACCTTTCAGATCCAATCACATACATAATAATAAAAAAAAAAATGTATACAGTGTGCAAGGATTCCCTTGTATCCCCATCCTTGCAGCATTTGTTATCTCTTGTCTTTCTGTTATCAGCCATCCCAACAGCTGTGGGGTAGGGTCTCATTTTGGTTTGGATTTGCATTTTCATCTTTGTCCAGAAGTCCTGTTGATTTAAATTTGCATCCTCAGATCCATTTATCTATCTATGCTGGAGAGCTGCATGAGGATATTTAATTGGCATCCCAAAATTAACATGTGTAAAACAGAACTAATATTCCCTCCTCCTCACTCGATCTCATTCTAGGAAATTGATTCTGGCCTGGTATTTCCTGCTTGTTTAAAAATTTAGCCAACAGCACAAATATTCAACAATTCTCAAATCCATTTTATTTCTCTTCATATGTTATGAACATCACATATAACATCAATTCCTGACTCTTTTACCTTCTCTGTTGATGACTTTTTTTTTTTTACTTCTCTCCATTTTTATGGCCAACATCCCTTCCTTGAAGTTTTCTTCTTGTTTTAACTAAATTTCTGCAAGAGCTACTAAACTTATTTTCCTGTCTCCATTCTTAAACTTATTTTATGTATCATTCACAGGAGTCAGCATTTTTACTTTGAAAATGCAAATCAGTTTATTCATTTCAGTGTTTTAAAACTTTCACTGGGGTTTCTATTGCAAATGGAATAAAGTCACAGTTGTTACTTGGATTAGAAAGATCTGCATGATCTCTCTCCTTGCTCTACCCCTCTGGTCTCTATGCAACAAAAGGGAACAAAGATAATCCATCTAGGGCTGAAAGAAAACAATTAAACTCTATATTTTTAAATTGAGAAATATATTAAATTTAGTATTATGCATATTTAACATACAAGTTCCTACTGTCTCCTTTATTTTATTTCATTGTATTAAATTTTATTACATTAGTATATTTTGATAACATATACTACTAGTGCTTGTACTTAGACAATAACCAGTATAAGTAAATAAATGTTTATGTGCCTTTTTTGTACAAAATGTTTATGTATGGATACTTAGTTTTAAAAGATAAGGTGTGCCTTCAAAAAAAGTTTGAAGACCACTTTTCATCCCATGTCTATTCTCCTCTCTTTGCTGTTTGTATTTTAGTCACAGAGTCTTCTATTATTTGAACCTATTCTTTGCTACCTGAGGCCTTCTCTCATATTGTCCTTTACGAAACCCTAATTGTAATTTTCCCAACTGAGATGTAAGCCCAAAAGGCAGTAAATCCAAATGCTTGCTCAAAAGAAGACTCCCAGTATCTAGCACACTGCTTTGCATATATTGACAGTAGTTACATTTTTCTTGAATGAACGCTTGTTTAAACTTATATAATGAAAATGCCTTCTAGAAAAGTGAAATAAAAGGCTTGTAACTATAAGAATATACATATATATATTATTGTGCTTTTGCAAAATAAAGACAAAAAATAGTGGTGCTTTAAAAGAGGGAAACACACAAACTTTCCAGTTAATTCACTAGAAGAGTTATTTAACATTACTATAGTGCCTTTATACATTATCTAATTAATACTCAAACAGCCCTAAAGAGTACTTTGGGGAAGTGCCATTTGAAAAAAACAAACAAACAAACAAAAACAGAAATAGAGAACTTAACAATTTGCCAAGGGTCAAAAATTTGGTCAATAGCAAAGCCCTTTCCAAAGACCCTGGACTTCATGTTTCTTATTCTTGTGACTAGAACTGTGAGTTAAATTGATTAAGTTTTGTGAAGAAGGAAGAAACTAATTCATAAAATTATAGAGCTTGCAGGGTCTCCATAGGTCATCTAACCAATCCCTTTTTTCTAAAATACAACTGAAACCAAACAACCTCATCCCTGGAACTAAATTTGAATATGTCCTTGTAAAATAACTCCAAGAGTTTTCATATGAACTCTAAAATAGAATTGAAGGGTGCCTGGGTGGCTCAGTTGTTAAGCGTCTGCCTTCAGCTCAGGTCATGATCCCGGCGTCCTGGGATTGAATCCCACATCGGGCTCCCTGCTCAGTGGGAAGCCTGCTTCTCCCTCTCCCACTCCCCCTGCTTGTGTTCCCTCTCTCGCTGTCTCTCTCTCTGTTGAAAAATAAATAAAATCTTAAAAAAAAAAAATAAAAAATAAAAAAAATAAAATAAAATAGAATTGAAATTATATTTCAGGTAATTATTTTAACAGAGAGTTTACAATAATTTTCTAGGAAAATGAAAGAATAAATATTGCCTGAATTATACAGATAAGTTAGTTCATTTGATATTTTTATTTTATCACATGAAATGGTTTTTAAAAAACATTTTGTACAAATTAAATATTTTCTCTCTCAGTCTGAGCCTCTTTCCTCTATTTTCTCATTTTTAGAGCATCAGAAAAATTATTATTCTATAAAGAATCCTTTATATTTAAATACAATGGTCATTTCTCTATTTCTATGAAAATTGCTCTTACCATAATTCCAGGTTAAGAAAGTCTCAAGACCACTAGTTCCATTTAGTTAATAACTTCAGCATATGTTTAACTACTTCATCTGGCTCAGTTAATTCTTATCTGGCTTTATATTTCCTAATTCCTATGAGAATAAGTGAGAGCATTCCTGACAGAAGATAGTGGATAATGATCCTGTAACAGAAGAAATGAAAATGCCTTCTAGAAATGTGAAATAAAGGGTTTGTAACTATAAGAAGCTTTCTTCCTTACTAGATTGTAGGGAGCAAAAGGTAGAGGAAGCACAGAATCATGTGGCAGAGGTGGACAAGAATTAGATCACTTGGCATTGGAGACCTTGTTAAAGTTATTTATCCTAATAAAATTGGAAACCATTGAAAGATTTTATTCTTTTAAAAAAGTTCATCCTTGAAGAAATGTAGATAATATACTAGGAGGAGCTAATAGTAATTCGGAAGAAGTCAACTAAGAAGCTAGTGTGTAGTTTAAACAAAGAGACGGTGGGTACTTGGGGTTGGAGTAGCAGATACTGAGAAAAATGTCCTGAAGAGATATGGACATTAAATTGACAGGACATGATTGGAGATAAACCTGGGTGTTGGAGTTGGTGAAGTATCAAAAATTAATATTGAATTCTGCATTGTACAACAGGAGGTCACCAGTGGTTTCCATGGAATATAGAAATGGATGGGAAGATCAGATTGGTGTTGAAGGAGTATTTCATGATGTTCACTTTGAACATTTTATTTGTGAACTGCCTTTGAAATATCCCAATGGAAAAATAAGAAATAGATTGGCATTGTGGCAGAGAAATGGTAATCTGACCTAAGGATATAAATTTGAAAGACAAGGAGCATAAGTGATCATGAGCAAAATAAAAGGTATTAATTACTAATGTATGAAAACCCCAGTGATTCTCCTTCCAGTGCTCCTGTTTCCTCCCTCATACTCTCTGCATTCCATATGGGGTTTCTATTTACCTGCTCATTTCCATTCTGTAGCTGCTCCCAGGAACTTCTAAGGCAGATCTGTCATTTCCAGCTATGGTTGGCAGGTTTTAATACAGGAGAATCTGGGGACTACAGCAAAGCAAACAAAGCTTCACGTAGAAACAGTCATTAAATGATAAAAGGCATATGGTTAAGAACTACAGTCGTTCCCTCCTACCTGCCATTTCACTTTCCATGGCTTCAGTTGCCCATGGTCAACCGTGGTCCAGAATTAGGTGATCCTGCTTCTGATATATTATCAGAATGCTACATCACAATGCTTATGTCATTCACCTCACTTCATCTCAACATGTAAGCATTTTGTTATCTCACTTCATCACAAGAAGAAGGATGAATACAGTACAATAAGATATTTAGAGAGAGAGACTACATTTATATAACTTTTATTACAGTATATTGTTATAATTATACTTTTTCATTAGTTGTTCATCTCTCACTGTGCTTAATTTATAAATTAAACTTTATCACAGGTATGTATGTCTAGGAAAAAACATGACATACACAGGGTACTGTACTATCCATGGTTTCCAGCATCCACTGGGGTCCTAGAACCTATCCCTCACAGATAAGGGAGAAATACTGCAGTAGAGACATGTTCATGGTATTTAGGCAGGAGAAATGACTTGACGAGGTGAAAGGTATAAAGGAATAAGAAAGGAGAGGCATATTAAGAAATGTTACTTGGATTAAGTTTTCAACATTTGAAAATTTTTGTCTATTTTTATATTTTGTATAACTAGAATTTTTTAAGTATTATTTGTATTTATAGTTTCTTGAACTATTCTTTGACAATAACACCATTCTGTGATTGAAACAAATTGTCACAGCTTCAGGAGCATGTATAATACCTTTTATTCCAGGTGATTGCTTGGAGATGCTAAGACCTGAGCCTTTGGGGAGGTTTTGTCATCTCTAGTCACAAACATTAAATCTCTGTTGAGTGTTTAGAACCTTAAATTTTGGCTTACTTGGTGGAAGGCCCAATAACTGAGTTTCCATAAAAAGTGCCTGAAAGGTGAAACAAATTGAAGTCAAAGATTTATCTTTTATCTGAGAAATGAAAAGGCATAATTTATTTAAGTGGAAATCACATAACACAACTATTTTAATAATCATTTTCTTATTAAATAATGTTTGTTTTTTCAACAAGGCTTCTAGCCTGTCTCTTGGTTTTGATTTACTAATCTATAAATAGAGACCACACCTTTTTATGAATTGTATTTCTCAGATTTGTGGTAAAGATTATGGGTGGTAAAGTTTTTATTTATTTTTTTTTAAGATTTTGTTTATTTATTTGACAGAGAGAGACACAGCGAGAGAGAGAACACAAGCAGGGAGAGTGAGAGAGGGAGAAGCAGGCTTCCCGCTGGGCAGGGAGCCCGATGCAGGGCTCCATCCCAGGACCCTGGGATCATGACCTGAGCCGAAGGCAGACGCTTAACCGACTGAGCCACCCAGGCGCCGCGGTGGTAAAGTTTTTAAATTTTTAATGCCATTTCTTTTGTTGGGGAGCATTTTGGAATGCTGTTATTGAACATCTATGAAAGAATTATATAAGCTAGAATGGCATTCTAGAATACTGTTTTAAGCTGTCATCAGTTGCCAGTTCATTGCAATATTAACCATAGAAATATGTATCTCAAATGAATTGATAAAATATATTTATTTAAATATTTTTATCCTCTGTTATCATAAAACAGGTGTAATTAGTCTAGATGGCTTTCCCAAGTTTGTGCAAATTACCCTTCCTCTTTTCTTAAGTCTGGTAGGATACAAACCCTTTTTATGGTTGCCAGTAAAAATACTAGGACAGAGAAAATGGATAGTAAAACACTAGTTAGTACTTATTTTGTGTTCTGTATATTTAATTGGTACCCTTAACAATTTAATCTTAACAACTGTTCATGGTTTGTGTAAGACATGTGTATGTAGATGTAGAGTTCTTTTATTGGTAGAACTTCTACTGTACCAACTTTCTCTTGATTTTCCACAGCCTTGATTCCCACAATGTTGATAATGTCAATAATCACAATAATAATAAGAGGTGCCTGCTTATAAACTACAATGAAAACATAATCAAATCATATAGTTTCTGGTAAATAATTGTTTTATTTTGTGATAAGCATAATAGGATGTTAAGGAATCAAAGAATATGTATATTAAAACTTGCACTGGGTTTACAGATACTTTAATACTAACAATAAGGTTTTAAAGATCAAATATAGCCCCCAAATATAAATAATTGCTATTAATAATAATGGGAAATTGTATTTACAGTAAGAGATTGCTATAAACTGAATGCTTGAATCTCCCCAGAATTCACATGTTGAAATCTAATCCCCAGTGGGATGGGTTTGGAGGTGGGGCTTTTAAGAGGTAATTAGGTCCTAAGGGTGGATAAATGGGATTAATGTCCTTATAAAAGAGGCCTCAGAGACTTCTGTCTCCCCTTCTGTCATGTGAGGACACAGCAAAAAGACACTGTCTATGAATCAGGAAGCAGGCCCTTATCATTTGCCAAATCTGCAGCTGCCTCAATCTTGGATTTTCCAGCCTCCAGAACTGTGAGAGAGAAATTTCTGTTGTTTATAAGCTACCCGGTCTGTGGTATTTTGTTATAGCAGTACAAATGGACTTAGAGATAAAAGGAAGCATATGTTCCAGAGTCATGCCTTTTTTTTTTTAACAAAATTAATAATCCAAAAATTACTACTCACAAAGATAGCAAATATCTTCAGAACCTAAAGCAGAGAAGTCTTAAATCCTTATCACCCCACTTAGTAATACTCAATAATACTAGAGCACCCTTAAAACTAAAGAGGCCTATAGAAATTCCAAATTCAGGGACAGCAAGTTCTCTGAGCCATAAGCTAAATTCTCCATTTCCATGCAACAACAAACAAATAAAAACATTAAGGAATGTGTTTCCAATGAAAGAGCAAACTACAAACATACTTTAAATTATCCTTGGAATGTTGGTTAACCCATTCTGTTTATTTACATCACTTGTATTCTTCATGCACACCAGTATTTCAACATCCCAAACTAAACAGCACATTCAGATTTAATCACATTTGAATATTAAAAAAAAAATTCTCTAATATAGTCTCCCAAACTCAATCAAAATATCCATCATTGAAATTAGCCTAATTTGCTCTACTATTCAAATGTAGAGATAATGTACGTTACTAAGTTCAAGTAGCTGTTTATAATAAATTCATAATTTGATATTTCTCTTATGGAAGAGATTGACAATATATAATCAATATCAAGCTATCTTTCTTAAGAAATGTTAAATATAGAACAACAGATGCATCTAAATCTTTCTAATGCAAGACTTTTTCTAAATTAAAATAGACATAGGGACACTGTAAATAGTTTTCAGTAACAGTTTTAAAAAAGAAGCACAATTGGATTATTCCAGCAACATTTCTTCTTATTAGCCAAGATGTCTACCCACCCTATTTTATTTTATCTTGTTCTTAAACTTAATACATTTATACTTATACTTACTTACACATTTGGTATAATTATGTCATTTCAAAAATTCCCTTTAACGAATATGGCATATAATCACATAGATTTGACCAAAAGCTTTATATATTTCTCAACCATACTTACTAGGGTAGAAAAAAATATATTTTCATTTTTAATAAAAAAATATAATTATATTGAAGCATATTCTTCTCAATGTACTATCCCAAGAAGTATGATTATATACTGGTTGTAAACCTGTGGAGGACTTCCGGGG
Source organism: Phoca vitulina (assembly GCF_004348235.1). Lineage (NCBI taxonomy): Eukaryota > Metazoa > Chordata > Mammalia > Carnivora > Phocidae > Phoca > Phoca vitulina. Next base: position 2,468,233 of record NW_022589711.1, read on the forward strand.
GGCTGAACTAATTTATGTAAATTAGGAGATGGGGAAAAAAATTTAACACTCTCCTGGATCGTCTGTAATGGCACAGGAAAAAGAAAATGTGATGAGATTGAGATATCTGACATTTTGTCCTCTAATGTGGAAACTCCAAGATCCCCTTTCCGCTGGTAAGACCAACGATGTCTGGGATTGGGGCTGTTCTGTTAGCCTGATTCCTTGAGTGACTATCAAGGGTAGGGTTGTCAGATAAAATGCCGAATGCCTAGTAAAGTTTGATTTTCAGATAACAACAACAAAGTTAGTAGAAGTATATCCTATACTTACACTATTTGGGGACATTTATTGCATGGGATATATTTATACTACAGAGGTATTCATTGTTCATCTGAAATTTAAATCTGAGTACCTTTTATTTTTATTTGCTAAATCTGGCCACATTAATGAAGGCTCCCTGACAATACATAACAAGACATGTAGAATGAACAAAAAAATAAACTTACTTATTTAAATCATGAGATTATTACAGTAAAGCCTAGCTAATTTAGACTAATACGTCTGCTTGAAGTCAAACGTCTATTTGTGCCAGAAAAGAGATAATTATATTCAATTAGGTTGTAAGATATTTAGATATACAATTTATATAGATATAAATACAGATACAGAGACATGGATTATAGGATATTTGAATTTATATCTTGACCCCTAAATTACAAGGTCCAATTTTGTTTCATAGTTAACAGAATTATCCTAATTTATGTCTATATAACATTTAACTTTCCGAACAGAATAATAAAAAATTAAGCATTGCTGTTTATTTCTTAATTCTTTACCATATGCAAATTTCAGTTTATCACATGTTATGCAACTCTGAAATTTATATTTCTAGCATTGACTATGCATTGACAAACATTTTTCTAAATCAACATTATACTAAGTCACTGACAAATGGCCATCTGGTAAAAAACTCAGTGCAGTGTAGCCAAATTTGAAGAAAACCTACCAAATGAAAAGCAATGCTGGAGATACCTACATAATTATTTTGAAAGCCTACAAAGAGACAGATGTTGAATGCCTAGAATAATTTTTTTGCATCTTACTGAATCTTACTGTGTTTGGATATTCACTTTTTCTATATAACCACAGGGAATCATTTCTTAAAAAGGTAAAAGTAGAATGAAAAAGTAGTTTAAAAGATAACACTTTTGTATACTCTGCATGCTTTTGCTTTCCATTTTCACATGAGGGTAATAAGTATGCATCTTTGAAATAGTATCTAGGCAGGATATTTAAAATTAGTTCATTTTAAACTCAGAAAAATTCCATTTGAAAAAAAGGCAAATGCAGTTTTCAGGTAGCATATACATAGGCTTACATATCAGCTTTGAAATATATCTCATAGCAACTGGGACTGGCACTGACTGATAAAATAGAAAATCTTACCTCCAACTTGAGAAAAATGCTTACTACTCCACAGGTTTTCAACATTGCTTTAAAAACAATTGTAATAGTTGATCAAAGAGGGAAAAAAGAAACAGAGTTGAGCGCTAGGAAATAAAGAAAACCATACAGTATAAAGTCTTCAAAAATAGCTATGCAGCTAATATAAATTTTTTTCTTTACAAGATACAGACTAAAATTTTGTAACTGGGCATCTGTAAACACTCATATTGCTCAGAAAGCAAGGACGATTTAAAATTAAATCAGCAATTTTTGCTCTTTTTTGGGAAAATTTATCATTGTAAATTCATTTTTTTTAAATTCGAAAGTATTTTAAGTTGTAATAATGGGTTCAACAAAATTGTTGTATTGCATGCTAGCCACAGTTTTAAGTGTGGGTTTTGAAACAGCTAAATAACAAAAGTATAATACTTTATGTAGTTTTCATTCTAGTGTAAGAATATAGAAAATAAATAAAACATTGTATGACAGATGGTAGTCATTGCTAAGGAAAAATGTAGAGTAGGAAGACAGGCAATATTGAAGTGGGAATGGTTCTTATGGAGACAGTGGCCAAAGGACTGAAGAATGTGAACAGGAGAGTCATGGTGAGGACATAGACAATAAATAAGACCCTGAAGTGGAAGGCAAAGATTAGAAACAGTTAGGAGTCTCAGAAAATACAGATGAAAGATAATAATGACCAGGATCAGGATGATAGCAGTGGAGCAGAGAAAGGCAACAGAATTCAGGAAATACTTTAGTTATCTACATAGAACCAACATATTTACTGACACTTTGGATATAGTATGTGAGAGGAGAAATGAGGTCAAGAATTCCAAGGTTTTTCCATGAGTAAATGAGTAAAGGGAATGATGAAATTGTCATCCTTGACTGAAAAGAAAACCAAGCAAAAGCAGGTTTGGAGTGGGGATAGTGAAGATCAGGAGTTCACTGTTGGACATGAGAATTTTGAGTTGCAAATTGGACATCTAAGTGAAGGTCTGTAGTAGGAATTTGAATATACACCTCTGGAATTTAGAGAAGGGGAGTGGCCTGAAGTTACAAATTTGGGAGTCATTAACATGTGGATGGCAACTAAAGCCATCAAGTGGGATGAAACACCAGAAGATAGAGTTCTGATGGAGGAAAAAGCAAGCAGAAGAACAAAGCTTGGTCAAAAATCAGAGGATTGATAAATGATGAGGAAACAGAGAAAGATAAAAAGGAATAATGTAAGAAGTAGAAGGAAAACCAAGAAGTACGGGATTCAAGAAGACATCAGAAAATAGTGTTTCAAGGATGAAGGAATATTAACTATGATAAAAACTGCTGAAAGGTCAATTGAGATGAGGACTAGAATTTGTCATCTTCCTTACCAGCCAAACTGACAAACTGAAAAATAAGGAGAAGAAATAGAAATCCATACCAGGGCTTCTTTCAAGTGTTTGATTGAGTTGCTAATATCTGTAATTCCCTAGAAGAAGGCAATTATTTTTATTGACTGTATTGTTAGAGGAAGGGAATTTAATGGGCTTTATTTGTTTTTGTTGGTTTTTTTTTTCACCATAAAATCCATACTACAAATGTCTGGGAACCACTGTGAGTGGTTTTTCCTGTTGCAAGATTATCCATTTCAAATACTCTCCAGATTGGAGAGAATATCATGGGATTATTTTAGTTTTAGGTACCCCTGGGCTCACCATGAAGCAGATATGAATAACATACCAATTATTATTTACATCCTCACTAGCAGATGGGGGGCCCCTAGAATCCATCATAATAAAGAACTGCTATTCTAAAGATCACTGCATGTCCGAGTGTTTTCTTTTACTGAGAGCACACTTAGAAAATTGTTTCAGTTTCTTATAGGAAGACTACGAAACATTCTGAGTATCTACATTGAAAAAACCTTCCTCTATGATAGTCTCTTGGACTGTGAACAGACTCAGGTTGGGAGTTAATTGACAAATTAGGAGTATATTTTATAGTAGAATGAGTAAGCATCTATTCATTCTTGTTAGTTTCACTATTAAATTATATATAACCATTCCTTACTAGGAGCAGGGAAAGAATGTTCATGGGAATGATCCAGCAAGGATCTTTGAGGATACATTCCTAGTATTGAATAGTATGCACCATAAGAGAAATTCATTCTTATACAACCTAATCATGGAAATGGTAACCTTTCACTTCTCCTGTGATATATTGACCAGAATCCAACTACTAGCCTGAGCCCACACTCAAGAAGGGATTACAAAAGGCATTAATACTAGGAGTTGGAGATCAATGGAGGACATCATATGTACTTGTTTAGGACACAAAGGGACATATGTACATGTATGAAATTAGTGTCATTTAAAGTGTGGGAAGCTATGTTTTTTACATTTAATTTAGGCATAATCTTATTAAAAGATTATAATTGACTACTATTTACTTGCCTTAAGAAACATGATTGTATTTTTAAAGGGAGTGAGGAATTTAAAATTTGAGAAATGACTGATGGAGATTCAGTGTCTTTCTGTGTCACCTTTAGGTTAAAAATATCTATCCTCCTGGGGTGCCTGAGTGACTCTTGTGTCACAATCAAGTGTCTGACTCTTGATTACAGATCAGGTCTTGATCTCAGGGTGGTGAAATTGAGCCCCACATCCAGCTTCGTGCCGAGCATGGAGCCAGCTTGAGATTCTCTCTCTCCCTTTGCTCCTTCCCTGTTCATGCTCTCTCTGTTTCTCTAAAAAAAAAAAAGAAAGAAATATCTATCCTCCCTACATTTGTTGTCTTAAAAATATTAATATTAATGCCGATCATACTGCCAATGCAAATTAAAAATTGTTGTCAGTAAACTTAAATTTGTAAATTATATTATTTTGACAGCTGAAAACTAGTCATCACTTCTCATAATGGGTGTATGAAAGACAAATAAATAAAAGAAAATTGAATTCAAGAATCTCATTATATTTTGAGTCCATTTTAAGTGACCCTCAATGCAGAGCACTGATAAAGTTTTGATTTAGGGAGAAGAAAGGAAAAGGTAAATAAGGAAGAAGAAAGGAAGAAAATAGGAGAGATTAAATAATTTATTTGTGATTGATTCAGAGACCACCTAAGAAAAGAGTTCTCTTACCATTTTGGCACAGTAAACAGAAAAGTTGAAAGAATAATGAGGTAATTTTAGAGCATTTTACTTTCCTGCCAATTTTTTTTATATGACAATACTAACATGGATATGAATTTTTCATATAAAAGGATATTAAAATGAAAGGTATCTTTGGGGAAAATATTTAGTGGTTTGAAACAAAATTATTAGTGAAAATGAGAATATCAGACTGACAAAATAAAAGCCTCAGGAACATTCATATAGATTTGGATAATTGTTTTGATTTCTTTAAAGAAATTTTGCAAAGCACTGTCTAAAAGACATTAAATTAAGCAGAAAAAGACATCCATCATTCAGAACATATGAAATACAAATTGGAAACGTATTAGGTTGTCTCCTGAAAGTAAAAGCACATCTTGGCACTGAATATTTCAGTTGAAATAAAACTTTTTATAACTCCTATTTAAATATATAATATAGCTAAAGAACCAATTCAACTAGAGTAAAAATGACAATAACCTTATTTTGTTCCTCCGACAAGAGAATCTTAAAGGAAATTTGCAAGTGGCATATCTGATAAAGGGTTAGTACCCCAAATCTACAAAGAACTTATAGAACTCAACACCCAAAAAACAAATAACCCATTTAAGAAATGGGCGGAAGACATGAATAGACATTTTTCCAAAGAAGACATCCATATGGCTAACAGACACATGAAAAGACGCTCAACATCACTCATCATCAGGGAAATCCAAATCAAAACCACCTCACATCTGTCAGAATGGCTAATATTAAGACAGAAACAAAAGGTGTTGGAGGGGACTCGGAGAAAGGGGAACCCTCTTGCAGCGTTAGCAGGAATGCAAACTGGTGCAGCCACTCTGGAGAACTGGAAAACAGTATGGAGATTCCTCAAAAAGTTAAAAATAGAACTACCCTATGATCCAACATTTGCACGACTAGGTATTTACTCAAAGACTACAAAAATACAGATTGGAAGGAATACATGCATCCCAATGTTTATAGCAGCACTATCAATGTAGCCAAACTATGGAGAGAGCCCAAATGTCCATTGACTGATGAGTGGATAAAGAAGATGTGATACACACACACACACACACACACACACACACACACACACACACACCATGGAATATTATTTAGCCATCAAAAATAATTAAATCTTGCTATTTGCAACCACATGGATGGAGCTAAAGTGTAATATGCTAAGTGAAATAAGTCAAAGAAAGACAAATACCATATGATTTCACTCATATGTGAAATGTATGAAAGAGAATAGATGAACATATGGGAAGGGGGAAAAGAAAAAAAAAAAAGAAGGGAGGGAAACAGCCATAAATGATTCTTAATGTTAGAGAACAAACTGAGGGTTGATGGAGGGATGTGGGTGGGGGATGGACTAGATGGACGATGGATATTAAACAGGGCATTTGTTACAAGTACTGGGTATTGTATGTAAGTGATGAATCACTGAATTCTACTCCAGAAACCAATATTGCACTGTATGTTAACTACCTAAAATTTAAATTAAAAATAATAAATGAATGAATGAATGAATGAATAAATAAATAAATAGAAAATTTTAAAACTCAGGAATGGGCAAAAAACTGGACAGAAATGTCCTGTTTGGCCCACTTTTCTGTGATCAATAATTTGGAATATTTGGTAATCATAATAGCATTCAAAATCCAATCAAATGTTAGATTGTATCATTTTTTAGAGATTGATGTATATTGCTTAGTAAGAGATTAAGATGAAATAACTTTTTAATGGTTGTTTGCCTTTTCTCTACATTATCAATAGCCTAAAACCCAGGCAAAAGTAGAAAGTATTTAAGACTGCCTTCTAAAATACTTCTAGAAGCAGAGGTGGCACAGGAATAGCAGGATTAAAGAGAGAGTAGCTTTGTTTTACACTGGGACATCCCTAATAAGATGAAGGTAAAATGGATAGGTGAAATTATAGCTGGGGGGAGGGTTATAAATCTTGAAAGGTAGAATTGTGGAACAGGTAATGATTTAGTGATATAATCTATGTGAGAATAAATTACCAAAACAGTTATCATTTGGGCAAAGATCAAGGTTACAAAGAGAAACAATAGGACTACTGAGCAAACTAAATTTCAAATATTATATTTGCAGTCATAAATTCTGTTTAACAGGGCACAGTGTGCAAGGTCATAGCAAAGTCATAGTGAGGGATTTGACATATACGACTAGAATTTCATTAAAAGAGATATAGAAGATTTGACAATGCAATTAACAAATTGCTCACATGTATGTGTTTGTGTTCTCATGTGTGTAAAATCCTGTTCTCCAAAATCTTGTTCTTGAAAATTCATTGGTTTTTAAGCACACATTGAAAAAAGTATAAAAACTGACTATATACCAGAGCAATAAAAGGACTCTCCAAATACCAATAAATTGATATAACACACATCCCTTACCACAAAGCAATAAAATTATAAAACAGAACATAACTGTGAATCAAAATTTTCCATTCACTGGAAATTAAAATTGAAAAGAAATAGTTTTAGAAGGTATTCATGAATCAAAGAAAAGATATATATATGAAAATATGAAACACAATTGAAAACACAAAAATAAAACATATCAATACTTATAAGTTCAGCAATTATATGAGAGTTATAATGAAAGAGAATTATTATTTATTTATTTATATTTATCTTAGAGAGTGTATGTGTGCACACACGAGCCAGAGGAGGGGCAAAGGGGGAGGAAGTGAGATAATCCTAAACAGACTCTGCCCTGAGCATGGAGCCCTATGCGCGGCTCAATCTCTCAACCCATGACCTGAGCTGAAATCAAGAGTCCAATGCTTAACCACTCTCCAGGCAGCCAGAGAATTATAATTTAAATGAATACATTAAATATAAGACTATTTGAAAATCAGATATTTCACATTACATTAAAATAAGACTATTTGAAAATTAATGTGCTAATTTAGAAAAAAAAAGATGGGATAAAGACAGGTGAAGTAGAAAAAATAAATAATACAAATAAGAGTAGAAATACATGAAAAAGGGATAAAAAATTAAAACCTTTGATTAAATTAAAACCTGGCTATGTACAAATACAAAGTAGGAAGCAAAATAATTTACCTTCCAAAAGTGTCCTTGGAACTAAAAAAAATCTATAACAATACCAAATGTCCAGGAAGGAATCCCTGGGAAAATTATGTAAAACTGAAGCTTTTATAAGCACCCTTTCCTTCATTAATCACAATTGTGAAAGCAGAAATATTTTGTGTCCTCATGATTCTATACTCAAAACCTAACACAGTTCCTTGCACATACCAAGCTTTCAATAAAGTTATTTGTTAAATTAATAAATTATGTAGGAGTCCAGTAGAACACTTAAGAAAACTGGGGTAGTGTTATTAAAATTTGTTTTCCACAGAGAGGATAAATAGTGCTTTTAATTTTACCTTCAAGGAAAATAAAGTTATGTCTTTAAGTTTGTCTTTAATTTAATTATAACCCAAATTTTCAAGGGTCTCTTGACCTCAATTATAACAATCTTTTAAAATAAGAAAGGATGGGGTGCCTATGTGCCTCAGTCGATTAAGTGTAGAGGCCCAGGTCCTGCTCCCTGCTCAGTGGGGAGCCTGTTTCTCCCTGTCCCTTTGCCCCTCCCCCTGCTCATTCTCTCTCTCTCAAATAAATAAAAAATCTTTAAAAAAATAAGAAAGGATCTATAACATTATATCATATATTAGAAATTTAATTTATAATTATAAAAAAATATTTATTTGAATAGGGTAAAAATTTATAATCAGTGTAATTTCACACATATATCTTTGCAATTCCTTTATTCTTGCCATTTTTTGCAACTTGCTCCTTGTATATATACCCATTTATGCTCATATGCATATGATCTAGTTTGAACAAAGATCCACCTACACTACTGAATTAAGTTTGAATAATATCTAATGTAATTCCATGTAATATGAACATTAACTAAAAAAAATTAAGTGATGAAGATAAAGTGATGTAAGGTCCTTATATGGAAATGTACACAAGTGTAATTATAGCAGCATTATCAACAATAACCAAACTATGGAGAGAGCCTAAATATCCGTCAACTGATGAATGGATAAAGAAGGGGTGGTGTGTATATATACATATATATGTATATAATGGAATATTATCCAACCATCAGAAAGAATTAAATTGACATTTACAATGACATGGATGGAGCTAAAGTGTATTATGCTGAATGAAATTAGACAGTCAGAGAAAGACAAATACCATATGATCTCACTCATATGTGGAATGTAAGAAAGAAAACAGATGAACATATAGAAAAGGGGAAAAGGAAAAAAGGAGGGAAACAAACCATAAGTGACTCTTAATGATAGAGAACAAATTGAGGGTTAACGGAGGGAGGAAAGTAGGGAATGGGCTAGATGGGTGATGCGTATTAAGGAAGGCACTTGTTATGATGTGTACTGGGTCTTGTATGTAAATGATGAATCACTGAATTCTACTCCAGAAACCAATATTGCACTATATGTTAACTAACAAATTTTAAATTAAAAAATAAAATTAAAAAATAATAAAATAATAAAATAAAAAATATATTGCAGAAACTCTCATGCACCACAAGAAAGCACATAGATCATGAGCTGACATTAAATTTCAGGTAGTTGTTTCAATGTAAACTTAGACATCATTAAGGCTAAATTTACACCAAAGCAATTATGGAATCTATGACATTAGTGTGATAAAGCTTCAGGGTTTAATATACATATGGCTTTCCACAGGCAAAACCACCAGTAGTCACATAGATTGTCTAACTCAAGAATGGATTGATATAAGCTGTTACTTCTATTGATTACACACAATTCATAAGATTTTCCTGATCTACTTTACTTTTTCTCTTATAACTCAGAGGTCATTTTTTTTTCCTCCCACTAAACAATGATTTTTCTGTGAGTTGCTCAGCAAAGGATCAAGAGATAAATCTGAGCAAGCTTTCTGCCCTCGAGTGGAAGACTGCAGTGAAGTGTCACCAGTAAGATAGACTTTAAGTACACATTTGCTATGGTCTGGAAGTTTGTGTCTCCCAGATTCATATGTTGAAATCCTAATGCCGATGTAATGGTATCAGAAAGGGCTTTTTGGGGGCGCCTGGGTGGCTCAGCTGTTTGAGCATCAGATTTTTGGTTTAGGTCCGGGTCATAATCTCAGGGTCATGAGATTCAGCACCTCTTTCAGCTCTGCACTCAGCAGGGAGTCTGCTTGAGATTCTCTCCCTCTCCCTCCCCTCCCCCCACTCTTTCACTCTCTCTATCAAGTAAATAAATAAATCATTTAAAAAAAAAGTAAGTCGTGAGGGTGGAGCCCTCATGAATGAGATTAATGCTCCTGGAAAAAGACCCCACAGACTACTCCCTAGCCCCCTTTTGCCATGTGAGGATATAACCGAAAAGTCTAAGATTCAGAAGGCCCTCACCTGACCATGCTGGCATTCTGATCTTGGACTTCCAACCTCCAGACCTGTGAAAAATAAATTTATGTTGCTTATATGCCAGTCTATGATATTTTGTTACAGTAGCCTCTGTGGACTAAGACATTTGAGTAAACATGTGTCTTCATTTTAATATTTTCATTCCCAGACTTAGGGAGTTGACAAATAATTTTTCAGTAAATTATAATATATCTGTAAATTAGATAATAAATAAATTGAATAAGGGAGGGAACATTTGATGAACACTGGTAAAAATTAGTAAAGCAAATAGTAAAATATTTGATCATAGTATATAGAGTCCAAGTTATTTGAACATGAAGGAGTAATCACACACACACACATTTTCAATGTATAGAAATTTCCATCTAGACAAGTTTTCATTTGTCCTACAATATAAACTACTGTCTTAAAAAAGTTGATAATTATATGCAGAAATGAATTTCTGGTCATATCAAAGTTATTAATTTCAATCAAAGTCTATATAACCTGGGGGATGGATATATATGAGCTAAGAGATAAATAAATAAATTTTGAAGACCCTCAAGAGCTATAGCTTGCATCATGGAAGAAAAGCACAAATGACTTCACATATTTAAAGTTAACATTACTATTAATAAAACCAAACCATTTATGATACTTGCTTCCATAGAAGGATGGTTTAATTATTAAATTTTATAAGATGGTGATATCTCATTCTCATATTTAACTATGTGTATGACAGTCTCTTTTCAATGAAAGGGCAGACTATTGAAATAATTTATTAAGTTTTATCTACTGAGGAACAAAAAATAAATGCAAACTAAAGTAGTTTATCTTACAATCAAAAGATTTATAAATGGGAACTATAAAACATTTTCCTTGAACTCAATAAAAAAATTATTTGCTTAGAAATTCTAGCTACATTAATCTTGATAAAATAAAGTTCTTGCTAAACTAACTTTCTAAGATTTATAGTGGGAAAAAAATAGATGTAGGGCTTAGCCTTAAAAGTAAGATTATGGATGGAAATGATAGTGTGTAATTTCCTTAAGGGAACCCTGTGTTTCCCCTTGACTCATCTTATGCTTCTGCCACAATGATGAAAACGACATGCATTGTGTAATCTGATAGACCAAGGTGGATGAGAGACATGTCAGCTAACGTAGACCAACCTATAGCTTATTATAATCGAGTCTGTCTCTGTTCAGTCTATAGCAGCTACATTCAGCTGACCTCAAGAAAAATGACCAAATTAGTTTTTTGTTTGTTTGTCTTAAACCACTGGGATTCAGGGCGGTTTCCTACATAACACCATTATTTCAGGAGGTAATTGATACATGTGGAAGGAAAGAAAATATTAACAGTGGGGACTTCTTCTCTGCAGTCTATTTTATATTGTACATCTTCTACAGTGAGCATATGTAATTTTTAATCAAGGAAATAATTGCTAAATTAAATCAATTGAATATATAGAAATTAGATGCAAATTAAAGTTTTAGGACAAAAACTCATTCTCTAAAAGTATCTAATAATGATTATTAAAATTTGTATATACAAAATAAAGTATGTCTGAGTTTAAAGTATGCCACATAGACAAATAAATGTATAGGAAGGCAAGAGATAGTTTATATTCTCTAAGAAATCTTATTTAATGCTAAATGTTTATACTCCCTAGAATTAATCCCTCTTTCCTTAAAAAAAAAATGACATTGGTATCTGTCTCTTCTTATCCCACCAAAAAAATTTCCTCCATGGATGCCAATGATATTGGATAGTGACAATTTAATTTATTTAATCCATCACCTGATCTCGTATTGTCAAATGGCACAAAAAGCACCATTTTCTTATGCTTCAATAAGATACTATTATTATTGTACAATTATTTTTTTAATTTCAATATTTTTTAAAAAAATTTTTAAGTAATCTCTACACCCAACATGGGACTTGAACTCACCACCCCTGAGATCAAGAGTTGCATGCTTTACGGACTGAGCCGGACAGGCATCCCTAATTTCAAAATTTTTGAACTTTTTCTTCAAAACCTTTAATAAGTTTATGCTCTTAGATAATCTGTATCACTGTAGCCCTTACCCCATCATTTTTCTTGGAACTTGACACTTAGCTTCTTTCAAAAGTAAACCTCTGTGCTTTGGAGGGAATGATTGGATTGGGCTGTTAAGTCAGCATTAACTTGCTATTTTCGGTTATTTCTTCTTGATTTATTGGAGTCACAGTCTCCTTTGTCTTCTATTTTTTTTTCTTGAAACCGACCTCATGTTCTTTAATAGACATACACAAAATCTTTTTAAATTCTCAAGTATATTTGACTCAAAGGACACAATTACAAAGCACAAGACCAATAGTTGAAAAGCACATTTAAAATACCAAAGATATTGAACATTGTGTATTTAGTTGGATATGGTATAGTCAGTGGAAGTATATGAGATTTGTATTCAAGGCAGCCTGTAACGAAATTGCTGTTACATCCTTAATGATCTGCATAAGGCTGGGCAAGATATTAAACTTATTGGACTTCAGCATCCTTATCTATAAAATTGAGTTTTAAAATAGCTCAGAGCTTTATTGTGTCTACTTTCACGAAGAATTTTAAGTGGCCTGGTATATAGTAAGTACTATTCATTTTTTTAAGGTCTCATGTCAGTAGGGGGAACTGAAAGAAAAAAATGGAGAAATAATATAGAACGTAAAATTTTATAGTTACAAGACACAGAGATAATCTGCTCCAACCCACTCATTTTATAGATGGCTAAATTGAGGTCAAGAGAGATTTAGTGTTTTGCCTGAAATCTCTCAAGAGAGTGGCAGGAAGAGGATTACTTCTTCATAATTATATAATAAATCTAAGGGCTGAAAATGGCACTTCGAAGTTTTTGCTTTTCTCTGGTACAGGAGGCCCATCTACGTTAGCAAGGCTGTGTCTTTGTATCATTTAATTTTTTTTTTTTTTTTTAAAGATTTTATTTATTTATTTGAGAGAGAGAATGAGAGACAGAGAGCATGAGAGGGGGGAGGGTCAGAGGGAGAAGCAGACTCCCTGCTGAGCAGGGAGCCCGATGCGGGACTCGATCCCGGGACTCCAGGACCATGACCTGAGCCGAAGGCAGTCGCTTAACCAACTGAGCCACCCAGGCGTCCCTTTGTATCATTTAATATTATCTCCAAGGAATTTAAACATTTTATAGCCACTATTACATTATTCAGTATTTCTCAGACACCCATTTTTTTATATGTCCCTTAACTCTCCTTTAAAAGTCTGTTATGCCCAGTGACTGTTATGCAAAAGAAAAAAAAATAGTGCAAATTTAAAGTCCAATTTATTGAAAATTTCTTGCTTCAACATTAGTTTCTGAGACCACCCGTCGCCCTTTTTTTTTTTTTTAAATCAGTTTAGCTCATCTAGAAAACTAGAAGGGTCAGATGACACTTTTAAGATATACACTACCATTTTATTTATCTCTTCCAGAAAATAAGACTGGCGATCAGATTTTGATTGTGAAGAAAAAGTCATAATGGATATTAATTATTTCTGTTGTCATCTTTAAATTCTAATACTGGGCACAGTGAATTTGATAAAATTGGAAACTCCTTGGGGTACATAAAATTAACCTTCACTAAGCATACACATTTTAATGCTTCTTCCACTATGGACTCTGGGAAGACATGGAATTCTTACTCACATGTGGATTTATATTTGCCTGGATCATGTATTTCCTGGTCTTCACTGAAGCCGTAGAGACAACTACTCCTGTCACATTTTCTCCCCAGACACAATCCAGGATTACTAAAAATCTCACAAGCCATCTTGTTTTTGAAAGATTTACAGCAAGATTTTCTGAGCAGATAAGTTGGATAGGTTAGCTCCAGATCTCTATCTGAAATGAACTCCTATACCATTTCAGGTTTATCATGGGCAATACTATCAAAAAGTAGCACACACAGCTTACTTTCATTGGCAGGACAGGGCTTTGGCATGCTGCTTAAAGAGAAAATACCTGCAAGTCAGAGAATTATGATGACTTTTTTAAAAACTTTCATACTTTTTCGAGGTTTCCACTGAATCAGGGTCATTTAGCTCCACTCTCCACTTAATTGACTTTAACCTTCCTTTATGAACCTTGATACAAAAAACCTCACAGTAACCAGGAGTTTTAATTATTTCTCCCAGGTTCTGGGCAGGGATGTTTATTACCTTATTTTGCTCAATAATAATACACCCTAAAGCGAAGGGGCAGTTCTGAAAGGGGCAAGGATTTTTCAAATTAGTGTTTTTTGTTTCTTCCTAAATTGGCTAGGAACCAAATTTATATGTTGGCTTTCTGAAAATCACTGTTCTTTTGCTTTTGTGTTTGAAGAATACATCACCAGCCGTTCGCGCACACACACACACATTTTTCATCCTGTTATATTTAATTGTCTTTAGAATTAACATATGGAATTAAATAATGATTTCAAAAATTAACATTGGCTTGTTTTCCTCTCGGTTACTCAGTACTTTTTCACTCTTCTTTCTCCTAGATGGTGGAAGTGGAAATGCCAAGCCGATCTGAAAAATAATTCTTTAAGTGGAGTCCTTAGATATAGGACATAAGAAAATAAGGGCTGTCTTATAGATCTGTTCCCATGTTTCTGAATTCCTGGAATATTAAACATCAGGTCTTTTCTTCTTGGTACTTTCCACATGTGTACACGCTGTGAAGCCAGACTGCCTGGATCTCTTCACGCTGGGTAATTTACTTAATCTCCCCATGCCTCGGTTTCTTTCTATGTAAAATGAGAAAAACAATAGTTCTTACAAAGTTTTTGAGGATGGTTTAAGACAGTATATCACACACACACACACACACACACACACACACACAGTATAGGTGTAAACTCTTTTCTATTATTACATGCCCCCTAAAAGTACAAGTTAGTGTAAATTAAAATGACCCAAATTGTTAGGAATGAAGCATTGGGTAAAGGAAAGGAGAGTGAAATATAACTCATGATTTCTTTATTTTCCTAACTTGAATTTGACTTGACCAACCGGGAATTTGGAAAATCACAAATCATCACCAACTAACCCTGTCCTTCCTAGGGGGGGATCCTGAATTTAGACTCTGAGAAGCAGAGTAATAGCAAGAATAAATTAGCTGGACTCACAAGTGTAAATCACAAGGAAAAGAATAAAATAAAAGGTAAAAATGGCATGGCTAGCTGCAGGAAAAGGAAGAGTATTAGTAGGTATGTAACAGAAAGGAAGAAGGAGGAGGGCGAACTTTGAATAGCAAATCAGACCTGGCTCACCAGAGGTGAGCAAAACAATGAGGTGATGAGCTGTCGTAGGATAATTGTTACAGCAGTCCCTCCTTGTCCTGGGGGATATGTTTCAAGACCCCCAGTAGATGTCTGAAACCATAGATAGTACTTAATCCTGGATATACTATGATTTTTTCCTATGCATACCTACCTATGATAAAGTTTAATTTATAAATTAAGCACAGTAGAGATTAATAACAGTAACTAATTATAAAAATAACAATTATAACAATATACTGTAATAATAGTTATACAAATGTGGTCTCTCTCTTTCTCTAAAGATACCTTATTGTACTGTTCTCACCCTTCTTGTCATGAGATAAAATATCTATGTGATGAGATGAAGTGAGGCGAATCATGTAGGTACTATGACATAGTGTTGGGCTACAACTGACTTCTGAGGATACATCAGGAGGATCATCTGCTCCTGGACTGTGATTGACCTTGGATAACAGACGGTGGGAAGTGAAATGGCAGATAAGGGAGGACTACTGTACTGTGTCTTTTTTTTTTTTCTTGCTGTTCCGATATGGCACATGGTACATTTGTAATACATTTTGTTTTTTTTTTTAAGTTTTTATTTAAATTCCAGTTAGTTAACATACAGTATAATATTAGTTTCAGGTGTATAATATAGTGATTCAACACTTCCATACAACACCCGGTCTCATCACAAGTGCACTCCTTAATCCCCATCACCTATTTCACCCATCCCCCACCCACCTCCCCTCTGGTAACCATCAGTTTGTTTTCTATTAATAGATGTTTCTTGGTTTGCCTCCCTCTTTCTCTCTTTTCTTTCCCTTTGCTTGTTTAGTTTTGTTTCTTAAATTCCACATATGAGTGAAATCATATGGTATTTGTCTTTCTCTGACTGACTCGGAAAATGAAACCGTACTTTTGAAATATTTACATTATTTCACAATTTTAACTATAATGCTTTCTTATTATGATGTAAAGAATATGACATCTTCCAGTAACCTAATTATTAAGTTTGGTCTCTATAGTTAAGAGTCTGTTTCTTAGTTTGCCTCCCTCTTCTTTTGGTTGAATAAAAACATGCTCAGTAACTGATGTGAATATTTTGGGTTATGTGAAGTCAATGTCTGTAATTGTCAATTGAAAGAAAACTGGCAATGAGTTTTTGTGCTATGATTTTTATCTATTTCCCTCCAGAAATTTTAAAAGTAATTCTTCAGTCATAGGACTTTCCACCCTTTTTTTTGTAGCTGTGTTGAGGTATAATTAACATAAAACTTCTCATCTTTAAAATATATAAATAAATAAAATCTTTAAAAAAAGTAAAAAATAAAATAAAATATATCATTTGTAAATTTTGACATTTAAAACCAGTACAGTTCAAGATAGTAAACATATCCATCAATCACATAAGCTTTTTCATGCCCCTTGCATTTTCTCTCTCCTGTTCCTATTCCCATCCCATGCCTTCCTCAAGCAACCACTGATGTATTTCTGCAGGAATCATTAAATAAAATTATCCAGAAGTTATACAAATGTAATCATATGATCTGTACTTTTTTAATCTTTTTTCACTCAACATAATTATTTTAAGATTCGTCCATATTTGTGCTTAAATCAAGTTTATTTCTTATTATTACTACGTGGTGTCATATTGAACCAATGCACCCAAAAGGTGTTTATCCATTCACGCAATAATGTACATTTGGGTTATTTTTGCTTTAGGCCATTAGAAATAAAGCTTCTATGAGCATGAACGTTTATGAACAAATCTTATATGGATGGACATATGCTTTCATTTCTCTTGGATAAATACGTAGCAGTGGAATGCCAGGATCATGTAGTACATGCATATTTGACTTTTTAAAGAAATTACCACACTGTTTTCCAAAATGGATATATCATTTTACTTGTTCACCAGGAGCATGAAAGAATTCTAGTTGCTCCACAATCTCTCCTTGGTATGGTCAGATCTTTTCATTTTAACCAATTGAATAGATGTCTATTGAGATGTTATCTCATTGTGATTTTGATTTGCATTTTCTTAAAGACTAATGATACTTAGCATTTTTTCATATGTCTATTTACATTCCATATATTGCCTTTGATGAAGTTTCTGTTCAAATATTTTGCCCTTTTTTGATATTAAATGGTTTTCATTCAATTTCTTAGATTTATGAGTTTATTATGGTTAGTAATATAGGTAATTATGAGAAGTTTTCAGTCACAATTTCATCAAGTATTATTTTGGCCTTCTTTCCTTCACTTACTCCAATTATATGTATATATAGATCCTTGAAATTTTCACACAAGCTTATTAATGATTTTCATTTTTAATATTTATTTATCTTATATATTTCATTTTGAATAGTATTTATTGCTATGATTTCAAGTTCACAAATCTTTATTTCTTCAGTGTAGGATATGCCATTTTCCCCATCCTGTGTATGTTTCATCTCAGACATTGTAGTTTTCATCTCTATAGATCCAATTTCTTTTCCTTTTTTTTTTTTGTATTCCTCATGTCTCTTCCTAAGTTTTGAACATATAGGATACGTTTATAATAAGTATCTTAATGATTTTTCTACTAATTTTAACCTCTTTGTTAGTTCTCAGTTAGATTTGTTTAATTCCTCCTAATTATGAGTTGTATTTTTCTGCTTCTTTTCATGCCTGCTGATTTTCTACCGATGCTAGATATTGTGAATTTTGCCTGTTGAATGCCAGATATTTTTGTATTCCTACTTGAGCTTTGGCTACAGTTGATGTTTCTATAGATAGTTTTGTATGCTTAGGTGTTACATTTAAAATTTGTTAGTCTAGGACTATTTTTTCCCCTATTCCTAAGGCAAGACATGTCACACTACTCTACCAAATACCCATAAATTGAGAGGATTTTCCACTCTGTTGGGAACAGACATTGTTCCCAGTGCTGAATCTCAGGTACTATTTTCTTTCCTCCTTTCTGATTGTTGCTTTTTTAACCTCCAGTAGTTCCTTCACAGATATTCACTGATCAGTGAGTATCCTTGTGAACTCTTGAGGCTCAGCGTCTGCATAGCTATAGAGCTCTTCTGTAGAAGTCTCTGCACTTCTCTGTCCTCTGATGTCTACTTTCCTGTTCTCCTCCAAATGTGATCTCCATCTTCTCAATTCACAGAATCTATGGAGTTCCACTTGCAGTCACCCTCCTCATACTATAGCCTGGAAACTCTCTCAAGACTGTAATCTGGGACAGTCAGGCAGTTTATCTGCTTGCTTTTTTCCCATCTCTCAAATATCACTGTCTAGTTGCTTGGTATCTGGAATTGTGAAGACATCTGTTTTATATATTTTGTCTTTGTTGTTATTTCAGGCAAATGGGTAAATTTTGTTCCTGTTTCTCCATCTTAGTCAGAAACAAAAACCCCCTTTTTTATTGTCAAGTATGAAGACCACCTTGCACAATAATTATATATACTTGATGTACTGTGTGTCAGCAAGACATATATTATACTCCTCTGCAAGTGATTTTGGAAGATAGGCATGTATGTTAAACATCTTTGAAGTGTACTGCATGAAAAGGAAAGTGAAGGGTTAAGAACTAAATCTTAGAAAACACTGAGGAAATTTAAAAAGAAAAAGAAACTAGTGGAAAGTAAGGGAGGACTTTATGGCAATTAGAGTATCATTAAATATATATAAGAAGATTTTAAAAATCTGGGCCAAGTAAAATATGCTGCAGTTTATATAGGATGAATACTGAGAATAACTCATTTGTGATAGAACTCCTGAAGTTATAAAAAGTCTGTTTTCATCAAAATGTAGGTACAGAACTTATATTTAAGGGTCTAAGGGTAGGAGTAGGTAAGGAGATCATGAAAACAGTGGCTACTATAGTTACAAAAGCATTCTAGTAAAATAAAGACAGAAAATAGAATATCATCTAGCAGTACAGGAAGATCAAATAAAGGTTTTAGTGTGGTTCAGAACTGTGTCTTCCCCAAAGAGGAAAATAGCACAGAATTATTATCATGAATGACTTAAAGAGAAAATAAAAGTATATGTTACTAAATTTTTGCTTTTTCTATTATATAAAATCTTATGAAGTCCTTAAAGTGCTTGGATTCCTTAATATGATATTTAGAAGTAGTCAAGTTGCCCCTAAAAAGCAGAAAATACTGCAGCTTCCAAACTGTCTCGTCATATTTCCATAGATTTGTCCAGTAAGAATAAAATGAGCCCAAATGGATTGAGAGGAAATAAGTAAGATCAGCATAGTGTCAGCTTTCCGAATCCACAACACCAAACTGGGAGGGGCAGATATAGCTGGAGTGAGTGGTAGGTAGCTGTCCTGCCACTTCCAATCTGTAAATTAGCAGCTTTATAGCCATCAGCTGTACCCTAAGGAGGATGAGGTAAAAAGTTTATGGCTCACAGGAATCAGATTAATGAGAAACCACTTTGTAGCAGCTTCCCACAAAACGAAGTGAATAGGAAACAGCCTTGCGACAACTCTTCCCAAGGGTACCTATTTTGCCATATTCCTGGGAGGATCACAGGCGTTACATAAAGACTTGGGTCAGACTGCCCCTCAGCCTAATCTGCTTGGCCTACGTGGATACATGCATTGTAGCCCTGGTGCCATGAGGGAATTTTCCTGTAATGATTTGCTGGGTTACAGAATAGGAGGGTCAATCAAATTGGGATTAAAATTGTAGGAATGGAAAATGTTAGAGACTGAATGTTAACGTCCCTTCAAAATTCGTATATTAAATCCTAATCCCCAATAAAATGGTATTTGGGGGTGGGAACTATGGGAAGGGATATGGTAAGAGTGGAACCCTCATGAATGAGATTTGAGTCCTAATAAAAGAGACCCTAAGAAAATCCTTTGCCTCTTCACTTTGAGGATACAGTAAAAAGACAGCTGTCTATGAACCAAGAAATGATTTCCCACCAGACACAAAATCTGCCGGCACCTTGATCTTAGACTACCAATCTCCAGAACTATAAGAAATAAATTTCTGTTCTTTATAAACTGCCTCAGTCTAAGGTATTTTGTTACAGAAGCCCAAACAGAATCCTCGAGCCTACATTTCCTGAAGAGAGTAAGAAGAAAAAGGAAAACAAACAAACAAAAACCAAATAACAAAACAAAAAACAAACAAACAAAAAAACAAAACAGAAATGGGTAAGATGCTATCATACTACCTTTGGGAAAGCAAATAGTTCTCAAATTCTTTAAAATCTGCAGAATTAGAGAGAAAGAGTTATTTGGAGACGGGAAAATGGGAAGTTGGCGGACCCCATGCCTGACACTTTTTAATGAAATGGAAAGGTGTATCGTGTATTCCTTGATACAAACTGCCTGGCAATGGTCATTAAATGTTAAATGATAATAAGTATATTTGCTTTTTACATAAAAGTTAGGGGGACTCTAAATATTTCAATTCTATTGAAGAATGAGTAGTCAGTCGCCATTGATCTTTCTTCATCCACTGAACAAGCAGAAAGTCCACTGATACTCTTATCTCTAATTTTGGAAAACATTTAATCATTAGGCACAGAAAATTCATTTGAAATGTACAGTTCCTGATGTAATAAATGTTATAGATATACAGAAGTGGAAGAAACTTAAAGTTTATCTAGACCAAACACGTTCATTATATGGATGAGGAAACTGAAATTTTTAAAGACAAAGTAATTTTACTAAATGAGTATCCGTCAGTGGATATACAAAGAGGATAGACAGTACACTCCAGTTAGATTTTTTTTTTTAATTCCACAAAACTGATGAAAGTTTATGCATGGAGATGAAAGTTTCTTTACAAATACTGAGAAGAAAAACAAGAGAAATGTATTAAAATTTCAAATGTATTGTCATATTTCCAGAACTAATAAAGACTAGTACTGCCATCTTGTGTTTTTATGGCTACTTATCAAAACAATTACATGCCTAATTCTATTTTTATTGTCAATATGATTTGTGGTTAGAGATTTTTATGATCAATATGATTTGTTGTGTAGAAGAAATAAGTAAGATCAGCATGGTGTCAGCTTTCTCAATCCACAAGGTAACATGAAACTGGGAGGGGCAGACAGAGATGAAATGAGTGATAGGTAGCTGTCATGTCACTTCTAATCTGCAAGTTAGCAGCTTTAGAGTATACATTTTATAGTAAACATGGTTGTACCTTTCTGATACTAATATTAATCTGAAATAAAAACATATTTTACCTTAAAATTAAGGTTATACATTTTAATTGGATAAATAGGAATAGCATTGAAAGAAATAGATTATTATAAGACCAAAACAAATATGGCTATATTTCCTGCAGGTGCCTTTTAATGTCACATAGGGCAAGTGACTTGTTTGCATATGAGAAATTACACAATAATGTCAGGCAAAGGCAGAAACATACCTATTCTGTATACATATATATTTATATATACTTCCTTACATATTCATTTTACAAACACTATAGCTTGGGGTTTGTTGAAATATGGGCTGTATGTTGAATAGAAGTTAAAGTCTTTTTTCAACAAAAATTTGCTCAAGAAAGATACTTTTATTTTAAAACTAGAGAAAAAATTTAAATTTTACAGTCACAGATGATGGAGACCTAACCACAATTTACCTATCCTTTGTGATAAACAATCTCTTTGATAAAACCTCGTATAATTTATCAAAATATTTAATTATTTTCAGATTAAAATAAAGTCATTACTAAAGAAGGAGACAAAAGCAAAACTGAGTTTTTTTTATTAATGCATTCAATATTTATTAAACTCAATAAAATATAGAAGAGATACATTTATTAGTTAATGAAATGTTTATCACAAATTTTGGAGTAGCAGGTGCTGAAGTAGAAACTACAATCACTGTTCTGAATATCAGGGACCTAATGCTCTGAGAAATAGGTGAATATTCAGGTCAAATACTTAACAAATAGAAAATTAAAGATCTTGGCCCAAGTGTTTTAATGCCAAGTTCATCCGTCTTTCAACATCACAGCTATCTTCCCCAAAGCTATCTATAATCGATTCCTTGCTAAGAAATACAGTTTACAAAATCAATGATGTATGTGCATGTTTTATAAAGGAAACTATTCTCTTATGAATTCTCAGCGAAATAAATAGATTGATGTATTGGAGAATGCAGTCTATGTACCTTTGTGAAATACCTTGTGCTCTGCCATATTTTATTCAACAATTTATTTCTCAATTCCGGTTGTTATTTGTTCTGAGCATACAGAAAGACTTTATTAAAGCTTTTGAAACTAGGGCAGTAATTGACTACTGCTGTCTATGAACTACAAAATCAAAAAGTAAATACTAGATAAAAGGGATGACATTTCCAACATTTTGAATTCTTTACAAATTGCAGAATAAGTGACTTGCTAGTTATGTATTTCTTTTCAAAAAAGTTTCTAAGACAAAAAATAGGAGTTAATAATAACCACAATTTCAGTTTTACAAATAGCTTGTGTATGCATTATTCCAATTGTTCCTCAGTCTAATGAGGCAAGTGCTTTCCTTGACATTTTACTGAAGAAACCAGCCTCAGAGAGGTTAAATTACTTCCATAAGCTCACACAGCTGGCAAGTGATAGAATTAGGCCCTAATCAACAGAATTTTAACTTATACATCTCATGAACTTTCACCATTCTATTATGTTTCTACTTTTTCCCTAGACACCTGTTAAAGTAGTTTGTCTTTTTATATATTTTTATACCTTTGCTTAAAATAAAGGCTTGCTTCATCCCTCATAGGTATATTACTTGAGATTGGTGAATTTTAGACAATTTTAGCTGCAGCTTAGACACATAATCTAGAGGATGTTAAGCAAATGCTTGGGATTGGCATCTGTCTAGTTTTAATAATTTCTCATGCAATGTCCAAATATTTTTGTTTGGTGCATGTGTGTATGTGTGTATTTGTGTATGTGTGTCTATGAGGGTTTTTTTACTTTTATTATGGAAAAATTCAAGCATATACAAATTGAACCAACATTATAATGAACCTCCATGTATCCATCACCCAGCTTCAACAATTATGAGTATTCTGCTATGTTTGCATCATTGATATCTCCATCCACACTTCATCCTATAACTGGAGAGCAATTAGGAAGATGACGATGATGATGACCATGATGATTATGGCTGTCTGTGCAATTTTTACAGACATAGATATTTTGTTTAGGTATAATTTACACTCATTAAAACAATTCACCCTCTTTAGTATATATGAGTTTCGACAAAGACTGACATTTATATGACTATCACCACATGCCCAAATAATCTTAGAGTTGGAACAATAAAATGATAAAAAATAAAGGTATAGATATTATTTCAATGATAAAATATGTCTGGAAACTATAAATCCACATGGCATCAAAGTAAAATATTATCCTTAGGCTATTTTTGTCCCCTGAAATAGGCTGTTTAAGTTACCTTAACAAATGGAAGTTTATGTAGCCGTGCAGAGAAAAAGCTGAAATCTCTTTCTCTAAAGAACAAGAACCATGATCAGGGCAGATCACAGGAAAGCAGGACTTGGCATATTTACCAGGTTGAAAGATTTCAATTCTCACACTCCATAATTACTGTTACTTAGAATCTCTGTATGGACTTGTTCTCTGACTCACATTTGAAGTGGTAATTTTTTTTTTTTTTTTTTAGGTATCAGTTCAACATACTATGGAAACTAGTTGTCTAAGCTCTAGTTTTCAACCCATAATTAGGGACAAACTGACAGTGGATATTGATCTTTCTTCCAATATTGGCTAATCCAAAGCATGATTCCCTGAGCAGGGGCTTGTGTGAAGGGATGGTAAATCCAACCAGGGTATCCACTTTTTGGAATCCCCAGATTCCACTTTTTGCTTACCAAACAAAACTAATATAAATTGGTCTGGACAAAAAGGAAAGTTCTTTTCAAGTAAATTAAAAATTTCACTGTCTAGGTTGACAAAAATCATGGCTAGCTTCAGGGCTCAATTTTGATATCATCAGTCAGTTTCTTTCTATTTCTCAGCATTGCCTTCTATTGTTGTAGTTTTGTTATCAGGTAAAAATAGTCTACTCAACTTCATCCCTTACGAATTTTATGTATAGTGTATTATGGAAAACAATAAGGGTCTCTTGCTCAGAGTTTTCATCAAGTATCTTACTGAATCCTTTTGTTCTGACTGAATCAAGTAACAATCCATAAAGCAATCACTGTGACCAAAAAGCTGTTTGTTTTAGATCTAGAGTTGAGAGAAAGATCCCTACCAAAAACTTACAGATCAAATATGGAGAAAGGGAGATTTCCAAATTCCTATTAGCAGAAGTAGAAGTAAGGGGTCCACGTACTGGATGGCCAAAAAGTAACAAGGACATATTATACTGGAAAAACTTGGTTTTATCTAGAAGATAACTATCATAGGTAATTCATAACATAAAAATATTATAAATATTTTTTATTGCTCTGACAGGACAGTATTTTAACACTGAATTCCTTTTGTCAAGAACAACATTATTTATCTCATAGTGAATAATGAATTTGATGTTTATGATGTTACTAAAATAGAACTCTTAGTATTTTGCTGAAAATTACCAAAATATTTTAAAATAGGCTTTTAATGTCATATATGAAGTTGGCCTAGTAATCCTTTCAACTTATTTTTTAAAATTTTATGAAAAAGTAAGTTAAAATTAATAATTGCCTTAAATTCTAAAAAGATATTAGGATTTTTTGTAATCAACTTGAAACCCCTTGATTATATCTTCTGAGTTATGAGGCAGACACATGTTTATACAGTGAAAATCAGACACATAAATTATCTGAGGGTACACATCACAAATGCATACATTGTATTGCTCTGATGCAATACATGCACTGAATTACATGTTACTAATATTACAGAATGTATAATATATTGTACTGTGTTATAATATCAATAAACCATATTTTATAATATATAAATATAATACATAAATCAGTATAGATTCTATTTATATTTATATTGAATTTACATTGTATATTTAATATTTATATATGAAAGAATCATATAAATACTTATAAAAGATGTATATTTATATATATAAATATCTGCATTTCCTGACGTTATGGGCATTTTGTAGTATCTGAAATAAAGCAAACTTTTGCTTGTTTTTGTCAATCTAACAATTGAATAGAATTAAAAATAATTGTTTACTTTTTCCCTTTCTTTCATATTGTAAGTTATTATGCGTTCATAGTAGCTTAGTGCATCCCATAGTTGCCCTCTACTATACGTTAGATAACTAGCTGCCACTGAAGCAAGATGATCCCTGCAACCAAAGAGGTGTTCTAGAAAGGCCTGGAAACAATACTTTAGGGAGCCTACCACAGACAGTTTTGAAATTGTATTAATATCAATAATAGTGTACAGAGAGTAGAAGTTACATACAAACTTAATTGCATGTTTAGTGTTCTAGCAGAACTACATAGCTTCTTTAAGACCATGAAAAAGAAAAGATAAAATACTGCCAAGAGCTCACAACTAACATTTAAGTGTATGTTTCTAATGAAATGACTGAAATTCATATACAAAATTTCCCCAAGGGCCTCATAAGCATAAAAATTACATAAGATTCAATGATTGCATTTCGATCACTAAGGAAAATGATTAAAATTAATATAGAATGTCAGGAATAATTTAAGAACTCAGACTAATCTAAGTGAAAGTATTAAGTTTCTCAGTGCAAACATATACAGATTTGTTTAGAGGTTATGTGTGAAGCTGGTGCTCTCTGACTAAAGATTAAATCACCATTTTCCTCACCATTAAAAAATTTCCAGTGATTTTTCTTTAAATATAGACTGATTATTATAATTCAAATTACCAGAAAGTACCAGAAAATTCACTCAATTCAGCCAACTGAAAAGGAATATTCCACACCTCTAACATAATTATTAACATTAACCTACATTATAAACTATTTTTTTCTTGGTGTCCTCAGGTGGCTGTATTGTACAGAGTGAAACAGAAATGCAAAATTCCATGTGATTCTAAGTCTCATGCAGAAAAGTTAGTGGGAATTACCGTTATTCCCAATCACAATGGCCCAGATTTAAGTCCTAAATTCTGCCTTCATATCACTCCTCTCTGTAGCAGAATGTCTTCACTCAGCTTAGTAATTAGAAATTTCTCTATCATCTGTCCACATGTTGATCAGATGAAGCAAAAGCTCTGCTGAATTGTCCTAACTAAAATTCAAGAATCTACTGGGCCATATTCCTTCTGTGTCCTGACTATTAAATGATGGTGGGTGTCTCGATACAGTCAAACTGTAAGCCCTGCCATCTTCTAATAGTCAAAGCCCAGCAAAATTCACCACATCAAGGAGAAATATTCTAACCATAATCCATGTGGCATGGATCTAACTCACACATTTACTTGAGATCACAGAACACATAACTGATGCAACGGCATCGACTTTGAGGCAACCACGAGGATATTTAAATTTTGTCTTTTGTTTAGGGGAAAACTTTTGCAGAGTGACACTTTATCAAATATCTATACCAGCAGAAATCTGTCTCCTAGGATACCATTTAATATGAGGTTACAAAACACTCCAAGGTGAGGTGTTAAATATATGAACCCTGTCCAGGCCTCATAGGGACTTTCAGAGAACCTCTTACAGGTACCTCATTAAGAATAAAACCTTTATCCATACCTAACAAAAATGTGGCTGTGAAAAGTAGTATTTATAAAGAATAATGAGACAAACATTGTAGTCTTTCTTTTCCTTTGTATCAATGCTCCTCAAAACAGATAGTTCTAAAAGATGATTGATAACACATGTTCTGAGGGGAAAATCTCTTCATACATAGGTACATTTAACTGTTACAAAAATCTAAACAGTTATGTGTGTTTATGTGAGTTTACTGCAGGACTTACCAGATTACTAAATATTGCTAACACTATTACAGCACTTACTGTGTGGCCTGCGAAGTTCTAAAATCTCTATATTTGTGAAACCATTTAATCTTTAGAGCAACTTAATGAAGGAGGTACTATTATCATTGCTTTTTAAAATATGAGCAAACAGATAGACAGATTAAGTGACCTATCCAAGGTCACATAGATGGTAAACACCCAAATGCTTATGATGACTTCTCAACAATGAAATTTAGAAGGCATCATTTCCAATGTTAATTTGAAAATATCGCCTCCACCTAAACACCTAAAGTTTCTCAGAAAACATGTTCTGTGTAACAAAGTGTGGTCAATGTTATTTTGTATAGTACAAATATTTCATCAATCCAAATCAAATCACGGGGGAACTACCTGATAGACTAAACCTTTATTGCTTCTATTAGATTCACTCTTACTAATCTTTGCTTTCACACTCCACTCTCTATATACACTCACACATGCTATATGAAATGCTAATGATGAGATTTATAGTCATGACAAAGTAAAAGGACAAGATTAACCCTTCCACATTAAAATACAAAATACAAAATCCACAAAAAAGTGATTTTCAGCCATTGGAGAAGAGACAGCTCAAGACAATGATCTCTGAGAGAAATGAAATAAACCAAGTGAACACATATGCCCAATTCACTACATGAAGAGTTTCTCAGCCACAACACAAGAGAGGAAACTCAAAGGGAGCCATCCCAGGGGTCTTAGTGAGTTGAGGACACAAAGTTCAGAGTACAGGGAGACAAACTACCAGAGAGGAAAGTGTTGCACAAAGAAAAAGAATCTTTAGATATGTACAGGTGTCCCTTGAGTCTTTGCATGGAAGGAACCATAAGATGGACCACAGAGGGTTAGGTGTAAAAATCACTGGAGACCACATGCACCTAGAAGGACCTCTTCAAGTAGCCGGTTGAGCCTTCCGAAAAATATTGCCTCAGTGAATGGCCCAAATTAGCCTTAAATTCAAAGCTGTTGTGGTGCCATCTAAGAAAACCTTCAAAAACAAATTTCAAATTGATTGAACTATTTCCAAGAAATGTAATTATGTCCCAGATATAACCAAAATATTTAAATGTATACAAAAGAGTCCAGCATCCAATAAAATAATCACCCAGTATACAAAGAAGAAAAGGATTATCCATAATGAGGTAAAAATTCAATAGAAACAGATATAGAAATATGATTAAGAACCACAGATGCTAAACCACCTATTTTATATAGATCTCATGTGTTCTTTGATTGTGATTAGAAACTAAAAATAAAATGGTAGTGCCCAAGTTTTTATGTATTTTTAATGGTATGGAGACTTTGCCTATTCTTCAAATTAAAGCAGTTTTTCAGAAGAACATTTCTGATCTCTTTTCTTTCCATATTCCTTCACATAGATCTCCCCACAAGAGAAAGAGTGGTTTTTATGGTAGGACATTTGATAGAATGCCCAATGTGGTAGCTATTGTCTTCTGATCTCCCTCACTTATCAGGATCAGCCCATTTGTGTGTGTGTGTGTGTGTGTGTGTGTGTGTGAGAAAGAGAGAGAGAGGGAGATTGAATGAGAGTTTTTTCCTTTGTTACCTGAATTTAATAACCATTTAAGTCAGTTTCCTGCCTGTGATGTGACCAAGATGGCCTTAATGTTCCCCTCAACTTGATTAAACTTAGATAGGCTTCTTCCTCACTTTAGGCCTCTGAACTTCCTTTTCTTAGAGCATTTCCTTTAGAAAACATGCAGTTGTACATTCTTTCTCTGTCCCTCTGAGATGCAAATATTCTTCAACACAGGAATATTTTTCTTAGTGACCTAGGAGCAATTCCTTGAAATGTAACCAAGAAAGATAGGATCCCTACTTCCCAGCCTTTGTGTGAGGGTAGGACCCTCACTAAATAAGTGAAAATTAGCAAACATAGATGGCTAATCACATTGACCATCCTCCCCCATGAAGTCTTCTATTACCTCTCCATTAGCTCATCCCAGATTTTAATTTTTACTTTTTGCAGGTTAGAAACCACAATTTTATTTTTTTAAGTTTTTATTTAAATTTCCAGTTAACATACAATGTAATATTAGTTTCATGTGTACTATATAATGATTCAATACTTCCATACAACAGCTGATGCTCATCACAGCAAGTGTCCTTGTTAATACCCATCCCCCCCCTCCACTCCAGGCCCACCTCCCCTCTGGTAACCATTAGTTTGTTCTTTATAGTAGAGTCTGTTTCTTTCTTTGCTTCTCTCTCTCTTTTTTTCCCTTTGCTCATTTGTTTTGTCATCCTAGGTTTTTATAAAAACCCTACCTTTTATTTCAGTGGAGTTGAGTTCAATCTCTCTGTCCTAGTGCAGTAGTCCTGAGTAAGGTCTCATTTGCCATGTTTAACAATGTGCCCTGTGAATTTTTTCTTTTGTAAGCATGCAGACCAGCAGTTTTGAGTAGATTAGTAATATTTAAGATGGAGTATTAGAAGTTAAAATTTGTTTCTGAACAAAGTCACATTCTTTATCTGACTCCTAAGCAGGTTTTTAAATTAGTATGGAAAACACAGAGGAAAGGAATGTAACTGAGAACTAAAAAACCCAACATTAATTAACGGGAAATGTTCACAGGTAGGACCTATCCAGATCTCTCCCTCTCTCTCTCTCTCTCTCTCTCTCTCTGTCTTACACACACGCACACACACCCACACACTGAAAAATCTTAGAGTGCTCCTTCTATTTCTGAACTATCAAATGGGTGAAGGAGAAACTTAATTCCCTGACTATGCATAGAATCCACACATAGCTCTGAAATTTTAATGAATGGTGCAGACCCTTATTCTTTTTTAAAAGTGAGGCACATGCAAGTGAAGTCATTGTCCCAAGGGAAGCTAATTAGCAAAAGAACAGGGAATATAATTCAGATTTCCTGAAGTTCTACTACCCTAAATTTATACCTGACTGCACTAGTAGGGATATTTTACATCAGGATTTTACATGGAAAGGGGAAAATATTTTTCATGTTTATCAGATAATCCCAATAGTTATTGGCAATTAAAATAAACTGTGCTCATTAGCACTTCTTAACCTGTGCTTCTTAAGCAACATCAGGAAATGTGTATTCTCTTACACATACACTTGAGCAGAAATGCATAAGCCAAGTGGCAGTGTTAAAATAGGAAGAATCACACAATTATCGGCATTCAGTCCACTTACTTTTGAATGGGACCCTCCATTTTACTATGTTTCATTTCTCATAAAAAAGATTGAGGGTTTACCTGTTTGTAAATTGTCACAGTTATGGATGATATATGTTGCCATGCTGTCAAAAAATGGGGGGGGGGATGGAATTTTATGGTCTTAACGTAAAATTTCCTTTGAAAAGCCAGGAAATGGCTCTGTTCGGATTTTCTTTGGTCTTCTATTAATCTCATGTCATTGAGATTCAGAACCTAACAGAGCAAACACTAGATTATGATGTGTTTATTTAATGTGCCTGCATTTATGCATTTGATTATTAATTAAGGCATGTAATTATTTGTTAACCATTTGATATTTCTCAGCAAATAACTTAGCAAATATATACATATATATTGATCATGTACTGATAGATTTACCAAGTTCGTCAGATAATTTTTGCTCTGCAAATTATCTCAAAAACAATATAGCAAACCTCATGCCCCCAGAGAGCAATTCACAGGGTGACTGGAGATACCGCTTGGCACAATTCTCGTTAGCCTTTCCACAGTTTTGGCTAACAGCAATTCACAGCCTCAGCTTAATGTCTGCAATGATGCACCCTGATGAGTGAGAGCTTTTCTCAGCATGGATCTTATTAGCATTTTTCTGTGCTTGGCAATAAGCAACTCAATACTGCCTATATCCTCCCTCTTTATTGCCCCCAGCAGATGGCTCTGATTTCTTTAAAGAAAGAAGCATTCTCTGCTGTCTGTACAAAGCATTTTTTTAAAGTATGCCCTATTGGAGACAGGTGAAAGACTGACTTTCAGCAGCTGCACAGACTACTTCCAAGGGTTCTTTGCATTAATATGTAAAGCAATGATCAGTAAGTAGTACCTTTGACAAACAACAGGTGGCTTTTCATTCTAAAAGAAGCAGTATCTTATTGTGAATCAAAGATACCCTGTGGTTCTGCCATCACTTCCTGGTACCTCCTACCAGCTCAGGGTATATAGATATCTTCACAGACTAGAGCAGCCTCGCTCTCCCCAGAGATGCCTTCCATGCTTAAATTGAACTTCAATGGTCCGGCAAGTCACTTCACCAGTATTCGCTTTTCCTGCACTCTCAAATCACAGGGGGCTTTTGAACTGAAAAGACAGGCTTCCTAATCAGAGAACAGAAACCATAATAGAGCATTCTCTGTAAAAATACTCAACACTGGAATAAGCACACACAATGCAGATTTTCTTTTCCTTTTACCCCATACTTACTACCTAAAACCATGTGCTCTGGATTGAAACACTCTTATTGAATGAACATGTAATTCAGTTATGAAACAATTTCTAACCTTTCATAATGCATTGTGTTTCCTATTTTACAATATTTAGTTGAGTACACCAGCAGGATTAGAAGTGTTGAGACTACATTTTGGCCCTAAAAGAATGATAAATTAATTTCCAAAAAAAAAAAAAGATACAAATGCTTCCCTCTTGCCTGAGATATTAAACACCATATCAATATAGGTAAGGCAGATTAAGATGAGTTAAATGTGTGGGGCACCTGGGTGGCTCAGATGGTTAGGTGTCTGCCTTCCGCTCCGGTCGTGGTCCCGGGGTCCTGGGATCGAGTCCCGCGTCGGGCTCCTGCTCAGCGGGGGGCCTGCTTCTCCCCCTCCCTCTGCTTCTCCCCCTGCTCACGTTCTCTCTCTTTCTATCTCTGTGTCTCGAATGAATAATAAAAAAAAAAAAGATGAGTTAAATGTGTATTTATGTAAGAGGAAACCAACCCAAAAGTACCATAGAAAATGAGACCAAGTCCCAGCCTATTGTCTTTATTCCAATTAATAAAATAGACATTAGATAGATGTGTGAATGTTATGCCTTTTTTCCACATAACAAGTAAATTACTGAGGTGTCTACCATATTTCAACAAGTATTTTTAATCTTAGAATTTATAAATATTTGTAATCTGTATGATATATATTCGGTTACGTTTCTCTTAATGTTTTTTGTGTGTCCAAATACATTTGTTAAATGAAATACATATTGTCTTTGTCTCTATTTCTATTTAGTTGTCAATCATCGTATTTGTATATAATGCTGTATTTTAAAATACTCCCATCGTACCAAAATTTAGTGATATTTAGAAATATGTTGACTGACTCAATGTGCTAGATTAACTGGAGAGTGGAAATTAAGAAAAATAAAACTCTAAATATATTTGGAGCTGATTGAATTGAGAATATTTGATTGATAAATCCACAAGGAGTTAAGATACTTTATTAGAGACTGGGGAATATGCTATCAACCAAGGGAAGTCACTAACAGAATTTTCTGCTTAAAATTATTCACAGAAGAAAAAAGAACATCCTAGAGTGGGAAACTAGTGAAATACGAAATGCAGTATACATAAATTTCTAACAACAGTGACATAAACCAGAAATGAGATTCGATTATTAACTTAATTATAAGACAGTGGACCTTATCATCTTGGGTTGTGAGGCACAAGAATATTTTAAAACTTCTTTTTCTATCTAGGTTTAGGCAGTCTTAACAAAAGCACTTGTCCAATAAATAAACACCAGACCTTAAGATCATGAAAAGAAAATGACAGTTGCATTGGAATTTCTTAATGCTGACTTTATTTCTGATCTACAAAAATCTGAGAATTTACAACAGGCACTATTCTCTTGTTTCTAGTCTAACCTAGAGTTTAAACTTTATACTTCCTCAAATGAAGAAACTAAGGCTGTAAGAATTTAAATGATTTTCTTAAAGTGATCCAAGTAAGAATGCAAGAGGGTGCTTCATATCTAGTTAAAGAGCTTTTCTATATGCTGGAGTAGCTCTAAATATAAATTTAATAAAGATTACTGTTCATTGAGTCTATACTCTGTAGTAAGAACTTTTGAAAATTTCGTTCTGCCTTTGCAGTAGCTTTTTTTCTTACAGTTTTTATCCCTTCCTATAAGTGAAGAAACTAAGCCAAGTACAGATTGAGAAGTTTGTGCATTTTACAAAAAGAGGCAAATTCAATAGTTCAATCAATCAGGATCAAAATAGGACATACCTGCATACTAGTGTACTATGTTTTTTCAGAGGTAGAAAGAATTGTTCATATTTCTGGATTTTCTCTCAACACTGAACACTGATTTGCTGTAATAGCCTACCAAAATGCCCTGCTAGAACAGTGTTATGGATAATTAATATTTTCTAGTGAGCACTAGAATATTTCTGCATTTAAGCTGGAGTTACTCTAGTAAGGGAAGGGGGAGCCCTGCAACCTGATAAAATATCATGATGCCTTAAAATTAACAAATCAGATCACAGTATAGCATGAATTAAAGCTATCTACATATCCATCTTTCTACCTATCTATTATCTATCTATCTATCGATCGATCATCTATCTATCATCATCATCTATCTATATTTTTTAAGCACTGAACAACAGGAAATAATGAGCAGAGATGCACAATGCTTCTCCAATTTCTTGGTGATACTTTTAATATAAACTATGCCTGCAAACATGTCAAACTTGAGAACATGTTTAAGGATTCTGAAAGAACACACATTATAATTAAATGGATATATTTCCAAGGTCACTCGAAATTTATATACCATAGTTACAGATAAAGAGCCAGCAAGATGACAAAAATTAGTAGCTAACACTACATCCAATGATCTCAGCTGGCAACTATTGTAACTGTGTCTAAATTTACTCCTTAAGCTCCTGTGGCTATCTATGCAGATAATCCATTGGTAAATTATCCACCTAATTTAATATAATTACAAATCTGTTGTTAATCTAAATATTCCACAACCAAGAAAACATCTTAACCTTCCTTTATACAGAAAACATCCAGTTATATTAACAATTATGCTTTAACACTAATGAAGAGTGTTGTCTAAGCTGGTTTTACACTCAGCATGAATAAAAGAGATAAGAGGCATTAGAACATAACACAATGATCCTCACCATGTTCTTAAAGTACCAGCAGTCTAAATATTATAATTCAATGTATTTATGCAAAAAACCCTATAATTTAGATCATTTATGTGCCTGGACATTATTTATATTTTTGTACTTATGAAGTAATTGTTCTGATCTGATAATCCCTAAAAAGTGTTTTGAAATTTTTAGAAGCTTAACATTTTAAGTTAATACATTCTTCCTAGAGCTTAACCCATATTAAATATCAAGACTCAGATGTAATCTTCCTCTTCCAGATTTAGGGGAGTTTTTGCAATATAAGCCTATTTGTTATTTCTTAATAAAAAATGAAAGAAAACATACTGTATCTGTTTATATTTGTGATTAACAAGGTACTAGGACTCCACTAAAGTACAGATTCATTTGATTCACACCTTTCTAAACGACTAGCTATAGATTGTTTTATTTTCTAACAAGCAACAGATGCAAGACTGCAGTTTGAAATGAGGTAACACGGAATTAGACTATGTTCTTTTTAACTGTGCTCTAACTCTGAATTACTCTATTATGTTTTGTTATAAACCTTGTTTTGTCACAGACTGCCTTTTACTTGTCTTTTTTAACTCCACACCAATTTTGGAGACTCAGGTTTCCTTAAGAGTCTACCAAAGAAATTAGATTATCTTGGTAGCTAACAAGCTTAGGACTACTTTCTGTGTATCCTCTCTTTATAGGTCAGAATACTTTTGACATAAATGTCTAGCCACCAGTTGTGAATGGATATACAACGAAAGGAAACACCTCTACTTGAATGCGTTGGTAGAGGGAGACTTGCTGAAAATATGGTAGACACAACAGCATACCGAGCCACATTCTGGCTGTCTGCGCGTTGTAGAAAATAAATAAATCAACTTTCTGAACAAGTAAAATGATTATTCAAACGATGGAGTGAAGTTAGGAATCTAAGATGCCATACCCACAGAGTAAAATGATCTAATGCAAGGCTGGTTTACCATAACTAAATTTGGTCTACAACTCTGAATTCTGGGAGCAAAACAAAACAAAATTTCTCAGCCTTTATTTATTCTACCCCTTTTTACTTTACAAGAAAGTCTCAATCTCCAGAAGGCTTGTATAATCTCTTTTAAAACAGCTATTACTTTCATATTCTCAACTGTAAATGCACTTCAAGATTTGTATTTGGTAGAGGGAGGAAAGTGATATTCTGAACTTATTTTATTCAGCGCATGGGGATGCAGCAATTTGCATAGGAGAATGTGTGTGTGTGTGTGTGTGTGTGTGTGTTTAAAAAGAAAGCAAATACCTTTTTTCCTTTTCTCAGGTCTCAAAAGGAGTTATTAGTAAATGCCAGTTGAACCTACATATATTTGAATCTCTTGCCTCTTGACTGCCCCTTTGAACCAAACTGCCTGCTCTTGACATGTGATTGGCAAAGACTAGTCAACCATACCCAAGCCAAAGGGAAAAGATTTATAACTATTTAATAGAATCCTATCATAAAAAATATCTCTGTAGAAGAATAAAGTGAAAAAGTGCACTGGAGCATTTCACATGTTATGCTAACCCTGAACCGAAAAAAGTTTTTTCAAAAAGGTTTAAGCACACAAATACAGGTAAAGCACTTTTTGTTTTTATTTATATATAGAGAGAGTGTCTTTGTAAATACAAGTACATAAAATACAGTTGTAACATGTGTGACCTTTAATATCTATGGTGTCTAAAAATATCGGAAAGGGTTTGTTACATTGCTAAATGAAGGTATATGCAATTCATATTTTTTCTGCATGTAATCAGGATATACCTTCCAATCACATAGGCCTATGGTACAATATGTATACAAAAAAAATCTGAGGTATAATTAGATGTAAAATTGAAAACCAGTAGAATATTTACACTTTCATCATTTCTATGATCACTTTAGGGCAATTAAGACTAAAAATACAGAGAGAAAGTGAATGCACATCTGGCTTGACAGTGAGAGCCATGGGATATATTTATATTTCTATAACCAACTATTAAAGTTTAAACTAGAACAAAGAACTTTGTCCCAAGCCATTGTCAAAAAAATGGTATACTCTTCCTTTGATGTTTGCCAAGTAGTACAGACATGTCCTACAACAATATTCTTATAATTAGTTGAAGCCAGTGTACTTACCACGATCTAAGAATTGACATATTGTTCATATCAACAATTTGTTATATTATTCTAGTATTCAAGTATTCATGTTTAGGAAGATTTTTAGACTAGACCCCAGAATTTATTCAGATTTCACCAGTTTTTCCATTAATATCCTTGAGCTGCTGTTGGATCCAGTCTAGAATATTTGCACTTAATTCTACT
This sequence comes from Phoca vitulina, assembly GCF_004348235.1. NCBI lineage: Eukaryota > Metazoa > Chordata > Mammalia > Carnivora > Phocidae > Phoca > Phoca vitulina. The sequence continues at coordinate 2,504,938 of NW_022589711.1, forward strand.
GTCCCTTTAGTCTCCTATAGTTTATGACAGTTTTTTAAATCTTTTCTTATTTTTCATGACCTTGAGATTTTTGAGGCATATTTTGTTGGTATTGTGTAGTATGCCCCTTAAATTAGGTATATCTTGTGCTTTTCATATAATTGGACTCTGGTCTGTTAGATTTTAGAATACTAAACTTTCTAGTCTTATTATCTCACTTTGTTTCTCAGTCACATTTGCTGCTTCCTTTTTTTCTCCCTTACTTTTAAATTTGAGTCAGTGACAAAAAAGTGTTAATGATGTGAGGTGATGGATGTGTTAATTATCTTGATCTTGGTAATCATTTCACGATGTATGTGTGTGTCAAATCATCATGTTGTACACTTTCAATATATGCAATTATATTTTGTCAATTATTCCTCAGTAAAGGTGGGGGGGCGGAGTTTGAATGAATGACTCAAAGCTCAGTCCTAGGTCCCATCATCTTTTTATCTACTTCTTTCCTTTGGGGATCTCCTCAAATCGTATGACTTTAAATAACATCTACATGGAGATGATTCTCGAATGTAACTCCAGTCCCAATTTCTGTTATGAATTCCAGACCCATTTTTGGTTGCCTATTTATTTATTTATTTTTTATTTATTTATTTATTTTTATATTTCTTTTTTTTTTATTATGTTATGTTCATCACCATACATTACATCATTAGTTTTTGATGTAGTGTTCCATGATTCATTGTTTGCGTATAACACCCAGTGCTCCATGTAGTAAGTGCCCTCTTTATACCCATCACCAGGCTAACCTATCCCCCCACCCCCTCCCCTCTAGAATCCTCAGTTTGTTTCTCAGAGTCTATAGTCTCCCATGGTTCATCTCTCCCTCCATTTCCGCCCCCCTTCATTCTTCCTTCCTGCTATCTTTTTCTTCTTCTTCTTTTTTTTTTTTTAACATAAAATGTATTATTTGTTTCAGAGGTACAGGTCTGTGATTCAACAGTCTTGCACAATTTACAGCTCTCACCATAGCACATACTCTCCCCAATGTCTATCACCCAGCCACCCCATCCCTCCCACCCCCCACCACTCTGGCAACCCTCAGCTTGTTTCCTGAGATTAAGAATTCCTCGTATCAGTGAGGTCATATGATACATGTCTTTCTCTGATTGACTTATTTCGCTCAGCATAATACCATCCAGTTCCATCCATGTCGTTGCAAATGGCAAGAGTTCATTCCTTTTGATGGCTGCATAATATTCCATTATATATATATACCACATCTTCTTTATCCATTAATCTGTCGATGGACATCTTGGCTCTTTCCATAGTTTGGCTATTGTGGACATTGCTGCTATAAACATCAGGGTGCACGTACCCCTTTGGATCCCTACATTTGTATCTTTGGGGTAAAAATACCCAGTAGTGCAATTGCTGGGTCATATGGTAGCTCTATTTTCAACTTTTTGAGGAACCTCCATACTGTTTTCCAGAGTGGCTGCACCAGCTTGCATTCCCACCAACAGTGTAGGAGGGTTCCCCTTTCTCCGCATCCCTTTTTAACATCTCCTTTTGGATGGCCGATGGACTTGTCAAAGTTAAAATGTTCAGAACTAAATTCTTAACCTCCTTTTAACCCCACCTCCTGTCCAAATCTGCTCCATCTCCACCTTTCCCCATCTATCTCATTCAATGGTAGCTCCATTCATTCAGGTTCTCAGACCATAAAACTTGAAGTTAGGATATGTGAGCATTGATGGTTATAATAATGAGTCCTAAAATTGTAAACAACACAGGCATTTTATTTAAGTCCCTAATTGGAACAAATTTAATAAAAAACATCGACGTACCAAAAGTTTCTGGAGTATATATTGAGGGTTTTGGGTAGCTGCATTTTTGTGTTAAGAAAAAACAATGTGGGGCGCCTGGGTGGCTCAGTTGGTTAAGCAACTGCCTTCGGCTCAGGTCATGATCCTGGAGTCCCTGGATCGAGTCCCGCCTCGGGCTCCCTGCTCGGCAGGGAGTCTGCTTCTCCCTCTGACCCTCCCCCCCTCTCATGTGCTCTCTCTCATTCTCTCTCTCTCAAATAAATAAATAAAATCTTTAAAAAAAATAAAAAAGAAAAAAGAAAAAAGAAAAAAAGAAAAAAAAAAGAAAGAAAAAACAATGTGTGCTTCGGCATTCTATTACACCCGCATAACTATGCTGCATATTAGGTTAATTGCAGAGGATGTGATTCTAAAATTCTGGCCTTCCAAGGCCCAGAAGTTTCTCTGAAACAATCTTTTCATGAAATGGATTCACATATACTGGGAAAGGAAACCATCATTTATTAAACAATTATTAGCTGTCAGAAACTGTGTTTAGGATATTTATATTCCAAGACCACAATGTATTAGAAGCTTGATGACTAGTCCAGGATGGACTGACATTGATCTGCCTAGAACAATATAATTTTCAAAGGATGCCCTTCAGGCTGGTATTTGCCTAGGTAGTCATAGTATAAAGTCTGTCAATAGATATCCAGACATGTTCTGCTGGGAGATGAAGTATGTTTTGTTATTATTAGAAAAGTATTAATCTTGAATCTAAGGAATTAAGTCTACCTATTATGGCAATTGGCATGCTCCATCCATCACATGACATAATAAAATAGTCTCATGATTTTCATAGCTAGCACAAATGTAAATGAATACATCTGTATGTAAGCATACTATTTCAATATGTATATACTTTCGTAAAAAAATATCTAAAAGTCACTTTTGTCTATTCAGTCAACAACAACTCATTGCATTGATGTAGGAAAGATGTTAGAGTTTGAAGCCAACAACCAGGAAAAAATTCTTGAAACATCTTTGGTGCAAAAGGATGGTTTTATTAAAACATGGGGACAGGACCCATGGGCAGAAAGAGCTGCACTGGGGTCATGTGAAGTGACCCATTATATACTTTCAAGTTGTGGAGGAAGGGGGGAGGTTAGGGATAGCATAAGTCTCTAAAGAATTTTGGAAGCAAGATTTCCAGGACCTTGAAGGGCCTAGCTGTTGTTGGTAAAAGGCCATTTATTACCGTCTAATAAAACCTTAGTCATGAGACCCTTCCGATGTATATCGGTGGGCCATATGCTTCAGGGGTTATTGCCAACATGCATCTTGGGGATTTAGAGATAAAGGAAATTTTTAAAGGAATTTTTATGTTAAAGTAGACTTATAGTATCCTGGGGTGGGGGAGTGGTCAGGCTAGGATTGCCTTTAGCCCTTAGCAAAGTGTCAACATCGAGGCAGCTGAGTTCCTAGAGGAAGGTCACTCTGCCTGTTTCAAGGACTTGTCAGTGGGCTGTAGGTAGTAAGGAGATTTAATAATTTTTCTTCTGCCTTTGTTTCCCACATCAGTATGATAAAATGGACCAACATCAGAGATCTTTATCTACATCTTGCACCGAGAAGAACCATGTCTGAATACTCAAACCATTTACAGAGAAAAACACCCTATGTAGCATATGATTTAGGTAGCATATGCTATATGTAGCCTAAGATTTTTTTCTCCAGAATTCATTCAATCAATAGTCATTGTTGAAATGGAAATATTTCATTCAGACTTCAGTAGCCCAAAAAATATGGGACACCCAGTTAAATATGAATTCCAGATAACCAATGTATATTATTTTAGCAATGCAATATTTGGGACATACTTATACTAAATAAATTATTCATTATTTTCCTGAAAGTCAAATTTAACTGGAAGACCTATGATTTTTATTTGTAAAGTCTAGCAACCATAATTCTGAAAAAAATACCGCATCTCAAAAAAATTCATTTATTTATTCATGCAATACTTATTTATTGAGCACCTAGTATGTGTCAGTAATACTAATGTACAAGTTCCAATGAATAAGAGTTGGTCCAGTTCCTCAAAGAGCTTACTGTGTGGTAGAAGAGAAAGACAAGTAAATGGGTAACTCTAAATAGCAATGATAAGTATTACAGTAAGCGTTCAATAGGTATCATGGCTATCGGATGTGGAGCTACCTTAACCATGTATGGGGGTATGGAAAATATCAGAAAAAGGTCAACATCTAAGTTAATTCCTGAGAGACAAGTGGAGAAGCAACTCTCTCCTTCATCCTCTGTCCTTCAGTCTTCCTCTGGTGCTTCTTCTTGGCAGAAACTCATAGGGAGGCTACAGGCAAAGTGGAAACAGGGATTGCAGAGTTCTGGCTTCAGCACCAAAAACAGGATGTAGAATGACAGCTTGACATTGAAAGACAACTTGATTAGCACATTTATAGGCCATTAACGAAGATAATCCTATAGACATTACTTTTCATCGTGTTTTTTTTTTCTCGTAATTTTTGCTTTTTCTCATCAAGCTTTTCTACTATGTCAATGGGAAAAAGTAACTTTATGTTAATTGATTTTTTATCACTTCAGTCATATGACAGTTTTCTTGATACTAAGGTTTTTCACATGCCTTTTTTCTCCCCTTGATCAATTTGACTTTATTGCCATGAAGAATTCTCTCTTTTGCATGTCAATTGTTATCCCTTACTTTATCAGTCTCTACTGTAAGGAAAAAAAATTAATGAAACCATGTTTCACCAGCAATTTGGTTATTAATGGTACTACAATTCTTTCATTAGTCATCTGAGACATACTCACATTAAAGAGTTTTCCCTTTCTGCTGCAAATTAGAGTTCTTAATGAATGTAAGAGAAAGCCATGTTTTGTCTTTAAAAATGAAGTGAGATGAGAAAGTTTTTAAAATTTTACATATCAATAGGTTAAACTGGGAAAGAGTGTGAACCCCTCCAATTTTATACAACAATAAACTATCTGCTATTATTATTAGCAATAAGTATGTTTACAAATTTATGCCTGCTCCCCATGCCAACCATAATCTTGATCTAACACACTTGGACAACTTCATGTATAAGTGGCAAGTATTCAAAGGATGTCCATAAGATAGCTATAAACTATAATCAAACCCATGTATTGCATATTAAGTATAAAATTATTTTTAGTCTCACATTATATTTTATGTCACAAATGAAAATTATTATTTTCCCACATTAGTAAAAAACTAACCAAAATGAATATATGGTGACATCTATTAAAATAGTATATATTTAACTAAAATCATGTGAAAATTGGAGCTCATACACATAGTTAACTTAATCTGAAACTCATGGTAACAATAAGCCAAATAAAACCTTTTGTATTGATAATGAAAATGAAATGCAGAAATTAAATCTAAATTATAGTTAACAGAAAAGGCAACAGCTGGGGATTTTGTGTCTTCTGTTTTAATACTCAATATTAAACTGATATTGATATAACCAGCATTATTTGGAAGAAAGCGAAGATGATCTGCACATTTATAAGATTTTAAAATTATGTCATATTGTAGTTTTCTCTGATACAATGGGGATCAATAAAGTAAAGCATATTGTGTAGTATCTGTCCAATTAATGGATCTCAGGTGGTTAAATATTCTGTACTAATAATAGTAGTAACAAAGATGGAAAATTCAAGAATGCAATCATTATTTTCTTCTACATAGTGTGAAATAATACTTAGTAATTTCTTTGTCCTGATCAATGAATTGTTTTGCATTGTATACTATATGTTCAATGTGGCTATAAAATGAAATTTCCATTCCTATTAAAAGACATTCATGATCACCAGCATAAAGGGCAATACAAATATGAAGGGAAAGTTCCCATTCCTTAATTTATAATTAGCAACAGGTTTTGAACATCTCTATCAAGTGGATTGGGATGAACATATATCGTTGGTCTTGAGGTAGTTTACATAGTATGATAGATCACAATTGCCACTAGCCATTACCCTCAATCCATGCCCATTAGAAAATGCAAATTAGTTAAATTATAAGTGCTGGTATTTCCTGAAAACAGTATTTATCTGATGCCTACACAGAGGAAGTGTCCTAAGAATTTAAAATGATGTAGGAAAATGTGAATAAATAAATATAAAAACATTGAAATTTCATATAGATTCAATACAACTAATTTGATAGATGAAAAAATATGTGGCTGATAAAGTGTCAGAATGAATTTTATGTTCTTTATGGCTTTGACCATAAAGGAAGAAGCATTAAGGTTTCTTTTGTATCATATCTTAAAGCAAAGTCATAATTTATACAGAACATTTATAGTAGTTAAATATGACTTGAAGAATATAGTCTCACTTTAACATAGACACAGGAAGAAGCCAAGGAAATATATTCAGTTATCCAATCCTTTTGGATGTTTTTTTTTTCTTAATTGCTGATTATATTGAATTGTGCTCTATATGAATAGTGAGTTTTTAAAAATTTACAAACATCTCTCTAGACATCAGTTCATTTAATACTATTTTACAAACTCTAAAACAAGACACTATTAGGGAAGAAATCTTTCAAATAATGATCATGCATCAAAAAACTTCCATACACAATATTATTGCTCTCTTCTGAATATTGAACTATCACTATCACACTGTGAAATAAATGTGTTCCTGCCTCCTCCTGTGACCTGTGTCAGTGACTTTATTTAGAGAAGTAATCATGAAATCCAAAGTGATTTTCCATGTGGGAGATAAAAAAGCAGAGAAAGAAAATGAAATATGGTGGAGCAGAAAAAGAAAAAGAAGGAAGATATGCAAGGAAAGCATGAAGTCATTTAGTGAGAAAGAGTATGTCTAATCCACAAGAACATTTATGAAATAAACAGAGACATCCCAGCCTTCTCGGTGTGAGAGGCTATTATCTCTATTGATTTTAGTTTACAAGTTCTCAAGTCCTTTCTCTCTCTTTCTCATTTAAGAAGGTAACATAAAATCCATAAATAATATGCATCCGGAGAGTCAGTTTCACTAGAAGGATCCTGAGAACTGCAGCACATTAATCTTATGACTGTGCATTGGACCACTCAGAGATATAAAATTTAGAATGGCCTCTTGAGGGTCTAAAGAAATCAAGCTCATGTTTCTGCCCGCACAGTCCCCCAGAGAAATATTTAATGATAGTAATGTAAATCCAGAATGCTCATGCACACAAACACACATACGTATGCTAAGGCAGATGCATACAGATATATACATGGATGGCTGGGCAGAGGAGTAGAAACATAAATATCATTTTAAATTGTGGGCAAATTAAACATTTACACAATTAATAGTAACACTAATAGCCATCAGCCCTCTCTGGTTTGAGCCATTACATTCTGGCTGCCTGTTTCATTGTCAGTGTGTCTCTGGTGACATCTGCTGTGGCTACTACTGCCCTTTGAGGTATGACCAACAGTGGGGAAGACACTTGATATATGATACCGGAGTAGAGACACAGATAACCAAACGAAAGTTTGTCTTTCATAGCATAAGTTCTTTCAGGTTCAATAAGCAAAAAATAAGAGTTTCTTCCCAACTCATTGCAACAGCACAAATCACCAATAACCTTCAAGTATTCCTTTAGCTTACAATAAGAAAAAAAAGAAAAAGAGGAGGAGAAGGAATCGGGAATGTGAAGGCAACTGTTTACTGATAAGAATATATATCTTAAATATAGCCCAGGGAGGACCAAAATCAGAAGACTTGGCACCAAATCATCGAACCAGATGCCATTGTGTGAGTCTGCTCAGGCTGCCCTAACAGAATACCACAGACAGGATATAAAAAAAAAGAAATGTATTTTTTCACAGTTCTGAAGTCCAAGTCCAAGTCCAAGATGAAGGTGCCAAAGGGTTGGTTTCTGGTGTTCCTGCCTTTTCACTATGTTGCATGCACAGGTACCCTACGAGCACGTGCCCTCCTGTGTTTCTTTCTCTTCTTACAGACACCAATCCTGTTGGATTAGGTCCTCACCCTTATGACTTTATTTAACATTAATTATCTCCTTAAAGGTCATATCTCCAAATACAGTCACACTGCAGGTTAGGGTATCAACATATGTATCTGGGTGGGGACATAATTCAGTCTATAAAATCGAGGGGCTTAAATAAGTGCATAGGTTTTGACATTGGAATGCCTGGCTTGAGTGATGGCACTGCACTTAATGACTGCTATTGACCTTGGATGACATATATCACTCTTCAGTACTCAGTTTCTCATCAGTAAAATGGGGATGAGAGCAGTAATTCCCTTATATAGTTCTTTTTGTGAAAATTTAGTAAGATGGTTCATATAAAGTACATGATGCAGGGCAGGCTAGATAAAAATAATCCATAAATGGTACTTGTAAATATTATTTTATCTAGATGAAGTATACAGAGGCCACAAGTTATGATGAAAATTTCTAATTGTGGAATTACTTCATTAGTCACTTGGACAAAACATTCTGGTTTTGCACCTTTGTTTACTTATCATTAGGAGGGGGAAAATACTTGTCCTTCATATATCACAGCTATGCTATCAAAAAAATGAGATAATGGCTATGTAGTCTTCTGAGGTTTCAAAGGTATTTTTCTTACTGAAAATATAGATTCTAATGTTAATAAACACCAGCTTATATATTCAATTAAAAATAATTTCTTTACAGTGAGAATTTACAACTGACTCGTATATGTAGTAGATGAATAATTATGGCTTCTATTTGTATATCGGGTGTGTTTTTTTTTCCCTTGTTTGTATTGAGTTATATTTTGTTTTAACATGAAAACATTCTCAAAAGGATGGAAAAAAGAGAGACATTCTGAATGACATCTAGGCTCTTACTATTTGACTACGTTACCACTCGGAACCATGAACACTGATTTCTATGTTTGAAAGAAGAACCTGAAGAGAAATCCCTGCTGCTTTCCTGTTCTCCCTCTATTTGTGTGTGAATGAAAAATTCAGGAATAATGAATTTAGGGGCAAGACAGTAATTATCGGCCACTTGTTACTTATAAGTTTGCATAACTAATAAATGAATTTTTCAATTATTCTATTTATCAAATTAGCAGTGCATGATAAAACATATTTTAAAGATTTTGGGAAAAAATGAGAAAGAATATATTAGCATACTAAGCTAAAAGAAAGTAGGCTGATGCAAAAAATAGAAAAATCAACTCAGGAGCATTTAATAGACATTTTTAAAAGGGTTATAAATTCAAATATATAGCTAAAAGTCCAAAAATTACTCTTCAGCTAAAAAAAAAAAAAACCCATGAAAATACCACACTTCATTTTATTTTGGCTTTGTACATTAATTTATATTTGAAATTTTAGGCTAAACTATTTTTAGTTTTATAACCTCAAAAGGTCTGAACAACACACTTAAGCCACTTTTATTTACATTTGGCTTATTCAAAACTGACATAACACTTTCGTTAAAGCATTTTTTTTCCTATTTTTCTCTTTGGATTGTGTGGAAACATTAAAAATACTATCTTAAGAACATTTGTAATTAAGAGAAACGGATCAGAAATAGGGTATACAGAAGCTGGATTTTAAAACAGAATTATAACATTGACTTAAAAGATTTCAGAATTCGTTTTTCCATGTTAATGTTCCTCTAGAAAATATACCATTAAATCAGAGACTTTACATTATTCCGATGAAAGAATGATTTGTAGGTGAAAATAAAAGGGAAACCATTATTCACTATTTCTACTGAACAATATCCATTTTCACTAAACAATCACAGGGTAATTTCAATTATTTAAGACATTTGTTTTACCTATTAAAGATACTTGGAGATATTTTCCTTATAGGAATTCTTCCCAGTTTGTATTTCACTTTCATCTAACCAGAAATGATAATAGCAGAAATATCTACGTGGGAAGCTACGCCCTTTTCATTTCATTGACTAAAGATCCATGGATTCAATCCATGGATTGAAAAGATCCATAAAGAGAGTGTGTGTGGATATGTGTGTGTGGATATGGATGGTTATAGAAATTTGTCTTTCCCAGATCCTGATACATTATCGTAACTGCAGATTCATTTCTACTATTATCTAGATTCATTTCTACTATTATCTGATACCAAAAGCTATCAGAAAACTATCAGAAAACTAATATCTAGCCCTCTAGCTTAATGCCAGAAACAGATTTGTTTTTCAGGAATACCTTCACCACAGAAACATGCACCAAATTGTATATCTATCCGTTGATGATATGAGTTTTTAAAATATGCATAGGGATGATATTTGCAAGCAAAGGAGACATTAAGATTTCTTTTTGATATAAATAATTGTATTTTAATTTATTAAACTTAATTCATAAAACAGATACCTAATTCTATTTTAACTGTATTAAATTTTATTCACCTTGAGCGGTTTCAGAGTAAAGTTCTGTCCATTTGCTGACGTAATATCATTAATATCATTCTAAATTGCATTATAAATGTTTGATTTCCTTTTTAACTAATGAAGTCTCATGACTAAATATGGAGACCTTTATGTTCTCAAAATATTATAATATTCTTTATATTGAATAAGTTTAGGAAGAGCTTAATTAACATCCTAAGTTTAAATCAATTCTTTAATTGCACCTGCAAATTAGAGCTACATGGTTGATTCTTTAGTGGGCATAATTCTCTTAAACATTACAAGAGTATAAAATATCAAATATGCAGTTTCTTAACTCACAAATATGAATACAATGACTTTTATTTGTTTAATGATGTACATACTTAATTCTAAATCATTCCAATGTCGAAAGAGCCTTACTCATTCAAGGAAGGCAATTCCCATCCAATTTAACAAGATATTACAAGCAGAGATTTTGACCAGCTCTGAAACCAGAGCAGCACCCAGAATGTTTTTCATACTCCTAGATTGTCTTACTGAGACTTTTCTGAATAAATTTAAGACCTTGAAAGATAATTGTTCTTAAGGCTTGAATTATCTAATTCTCTTTCTTCTTTTTTTTTTAAGATTTATTTATTTATTTTAGAGAGAGAGCAAGCAGAGGGAGGGGCAAAGGGAGAGGGAGAGAGAGAATCTTAAGCAGACTCCCCGCTGAGCACGGAGCACGACACAAGGCTCCATCTCACAACCCTGAGATCATGACCTGAGCCAAAATCAAGAGTCCGATGCTTAATCGACTGAACCACCCAGGTGCCTCTAATTCTCTTTCTTCTAACTGAAACTTACAACTTGAAGGTTGAACACACAGTTGGATGTTGCATTTTCTTGGCTTTTAAAATATATAGAGGTATTTTTCCTAACTGAAAAAAACTTTGCATTTTTTTCATGCTCATGGATATATAGACTCCAAAGGATATTTAAAACAATACCCAGGGGCACCTGAGTGGCTCAGTCAGTTAAGCACCCGACTCTTAATTTCAACTCAGGTCATGATCTCAAAATCATGGGATACAGCCCTGAGTCAGGATGGATTCTCTCTCTCTCTCTCCCTTCCCTGTGAGCCTCCCCCCATGCAGGCATGCTCTCTCTTTCTCTAAAAAAATAAAAAAATAAATAAAAAATAAATAAAACAATATCCAAATAACTTCTAGATATAGTACATCCTATGGCCATGCCTTGACTGTCATCATGCCTCTGACATCTCCAAGTCTTGACATGTTTTTCCTCCCTATTGTATGCCTTCAGCCTAGGCTTCCATTTCTTCTATTCTTCCAACCTTGCAGTGCATGCTGCTCAAACACAACGTTGGCCAGATCCCTCAAAAGATGGGCTAGTTGTTTCCAGCCTCCTCTTTAAAAAACTGGATGCTGTTCCTTGTCAAGCTTGGTTTTGATAGTATTTTTGATCCATATTTGTTGAACCACTGGGACCCACGATTCTATAATCTGTTGACTTGCAGAGTACTCTGCTTAACGATGAATGGTAATATAAGACCTTTTTCCCAATATATACTCTAGATATAAGCATTGCTCAAATTAAGTTCAAAGACAACCCCTCCCTTTCAGACTATAATTTATAATTTTATTCACCTACTGAAGGGTTAATGCTACAGTTGGATGTCTCCCTTTAGACATGCATGCACTCAGTTTTAGCTTCTTCCTTTTAGCCATTGACTACGGTTGACTTACTAGCAAATCTAGGAGCCAACTCAATCTGAGAAGACATATTTGGGACCCTTGAATACTACTTCATCTAAAAAATACTATGTTTTGGATATATTATTCCCACAAAAAAATAATAAAGTACTGATACATGCTTAAAAAATACTATGTTTTTTTGCTCTTTGTTATTGATAACATTTCTTAAGTATCTGTCTTCATCTTAAAACCCGGTACTCAGAAGAAAATGTTGAAGAGATGATGTACTTCTTCATCTTTAAACATCATTGAATTTTCTTATATTTTCCTACTCAAACACTTTCTACAAAGAAAATGCCTTTTTATTGAATTTTAAATATTCCTTGCATTGCATAAAAACTACAATAGAAATATTTTATAATAACCAAGAGGAGTCTCTAATGTCTTCAGATAAAAAATATGAATTGATTAAACCTGTAAGAAAGGTAATAGAAAGGTCTTGTTTTCACATTCTTCTAAAGAATCCTCCCCAGAAAGCATTCAGATCAATGTGGGGATCCCATAAAGGTAAGTTATAACTCAAAAGTCTAGAGCACCATCCATGTTGACATCAGCAGAAATAGAGGTGACCCTCTTAAGGCTGAAGAAAAATAATTAAGGATCATGGGATCATTATAGAAAGATAAGCAAAAAGAGTAGTTGTGCTTTGTCCTTGCTCAATATCTGAGTTAGGTCTTCCTGATAAAAATTTAAATTTGAATGAAAATGTATGGTTTAAGGAGTTAGGAAGATGTAAGGGGAGGAGATAGTAAGGGATCTTTGGAAAACCTTGTTTTACTGCGTAAGGCTACATTGCCATCTGCCCTGTGAGGATCCGGCCTTCATCAGGAAAAGCGATGGATTGACTGTCCCTAGTGTAGCATCATATGCAACATCTAGGCCATTCTCAAGAAATTATTTAAGTATGTTACATCAGTGGGAATGAAGAAATCATGAGAATTTTTTTTTAGTTTTTACATCTTGTTCCGTATTATGAGAAGTTTTGCATGCTTGCTTTTTATAAAGGTTTTGATTAGAGAAATAAGAGATGCTGATTATCAGTGCTCTGAAAAAGAAAATAAAAATGCTATGGTTGAAATCCTCAGTGTTAATCATGTCAGGTATAGAGAAATGCAGCTGTTCACTGGGCCTGTGGCTAGACACTAATAGGCAATGTCTTCTGTGCTTGACTGTGAATGAGCCTCTCTGGGGGTGTGCCTTCAAAGATTAGGAGGTGGAATTACTGAGGGAGGAAGAGCTTCCTCACTGTTAATATTTCTGAAAAAAAGAACTCAAGAAAAGTTATTTGAAGAGCAGAAGGCTAAGAAATTCGGGTGGCTAATATCAGATAACTATCTTACATATAAAATAAAAAGGCCCTGTTACTTAACTCTTTGGAATAGCATCTATCCCTTGGCAACTAAAATTATCATTCACTGACTCATGAAAAGAGATAATTTTCTTTAGGGCATGGCAAAGAGAAGGGTGTTTCCTTACTTATAGCAAAACAATAATAACAAACATCTAAGGAAGAGAATTTCTGGGGAGTGTGAGGTTTGGGGAGAAACTAATTCTCTAAGATACTCAGATGAGAAAACTTGGGGCATTGATGGCTCCATCAAGACTGAGACCAGAGGTTGACAGATAAGTAAGCGAATAAGCTTTCTCTTCTCTTTTTGCCCTGCCTCAAAGTAGTCTGTTTCTTCTCTCTCCTTCTCTCTCTGTCTCTCTCAACTTTTCTCTCAGAAAGTCACTGGATACAGATAGATGACAGATACATAGATACATAGATACATAGAAATATCTAGTCATTGTAAAAGGAAACAGAAGAAAGGTATGAACTATGAAAAAGTAAGAGAAAATCATTTATAAAACCCTTTAAACTAAGTGCTAAATGAGATATAATGTCCTTTGTATGTTGGTAGAATTTCTTTTTTCTCCTTCTCTACCAGCGAAGCTACCCAAGGGGGTTGCTCTCTTCCCAGTAAAATTTTAGCAAGATAAAATGTAAGTAGCATACGTAATTCAGAGGAAAAACCATGCTCTATTACTCTCCAAGCAGTCTGGGGATTTCAGCGGGACAAAGTGTGCTCAGATTCATGTGGTTTCCACAAGGGTTTTGGAGGATTATCCAGAAGAACAGATGTGGTACACACACGTAGAGAATATTGTGAAGATGTAACTCAGTTCCCTATCAACAGAAAAGCTTCTCTTTGGTATATGGTCCATTCCTTTAGAGACAGTGGAGAAGGAAATAAGACTGAAATGAAACAGTTTCTGCCACTCTTCCACAGCCTCCTCAGGTGAGTTTAATGTACATGGACACTTAAGACCTGGTTTCCACAAAAAAAATAAATAAAAATAAGTAGGTTCTTTTTTTTTTAAATAAATTATAGTAAACAAGAAACAATAGCACTTACTCCATTAACCAAAGTTCCCACCTTTTCTCATGAAGGAAGCATCATTTACAATCTATGCATTTTTCTGGTGATGCTGGGATGGATAGAAGTGGTTGCCAGGGAGCTGGGTGGGAGAGACATAAGGAAAAGTTGGGAAAAGGTACCAACTTTCAGTCATAAAATAAATAAGGTCTGAGGATCTAATGTATAACATGGTGACTCTAGTTGATAATGCTGTATCGTGTAAATGAAATTTTCTAAAAGAGTGGAGCTTAAATGTTCTCAACAACAACAGAAAAGGAGGGGGTAAATATGTGAGGTGATGGATACGTTAATTATGTCCATGAGAGGAATCTTTCCACAAAGTATGCATTTATCAAAGCATCACATTGTACACTTTAAATACCTTATAATCTTTCTCAGCTTCCATAAAGCTGAAAAGAAGAAAGAAAGAAAGAAAGAAAGAAAGGAAGGAAGGAAGGAAGGAAGGAAGGAAGGAAGGAAGGAAGGAAGGAAGGAAGGAAGGAAGAAAGAAAGGAAGAAAGAAAGAAAGGAAGAAAAGGAAAGTAGCAACTGGCAATTGGCAAGTATCACCGACTTCTCTCAGAACATGATTTGGATGTTCATTGGCCTCCATGTTCAGGTATTCATTCTTTAATCAAGTCTTAAAGCATCTTCAGAACACATTGACTGCACACCAAAGCAGGGCAGTCTTCGAAGAAACAGAATCCTTTTACAGTGATTCCCCTTCTGTTCTCATAACCTGTGATGGGAGGCCTGGCAGCCTTGTCCATCACCCACAGGGTATGTGAGTCTTTCTCAGTTGAAATTAAGGCCTCAACTGCTTTAGTTTTCTGAACAGGAAAGTGTTTAGTAACACCAGCGGCTGAAATCTTGAGGAACTACTTGCTAACCAGTGGAAGCATGTTACTTTCATTCTCTCATGACAGTGCCCTTAAAATCACAAACTGGATACTCATTTTCCAGTCTTAATCACCCAAGATAGAACCTTTACAGACATGCAATTTTTTCAGAAATCCCCACTGAAGGTGACATGTGAAAATTGATTAGACTCTATGACTACACCCATATAGGATTGGAGTGGAGGTAGAAAAGTATAATCTTTATTATTTTAAAAGCTCACACTTAATTTAGTCAATTAATGCTAGTAAATTTACTCAGTTAACATTAATTAACAATTTATAAATGTCTTTGACAGGTTTGAATTTCTTATTTATTGAAAAGCACTGCTACCTAATTCCTGATTGACTTTTATAAATTTACATATCCAGGGAATATATAATCCTGAGGAAAGTGATTGCTTTCATTTTTTCAGGAACTGTCTGCCATCTTTGAAAACATTTTAATAAATGAAACTGCAAAATAAAAAATAAACTTGATTTTCAAAGTGAATTTTATTGTAATTAAAATGTTTTCCTTTTTGTTTTTTTTTTTTTTAAATTAGAGAATACTGGCTGGGGGCTCTTTTAGATTCCTTTAACCATGATGGGGAAGAAGGGCCAGTACACCAAATAGCTGAGGCCAGTCAAATGGATTTTACTAACTTTTAATGTTTTCACATTTTTTCTTGAGTTTTTCTCCAGTTTTCTTCAGTTATATGGAAGAGAATTAATTATAATCTTTAGTTCATGGCGTAATGTCACTATTGTTCCAAATGAGCCGTCTTTTACTTACCAGGTGGTTGGTTCATTTATTTTTAGTTATATTATGACCCACATATGAACTCACTATTCAACAAGAACATTGACAACTTGAGTAGGGCAGAAATTACGACTTTGCCGAGATACTCAACTATAAACTAACATGAGGCAATACAGTGCTGAATTTATTTTTGTTAGTATGGAAACCTTAAAAGAAAGCAAGGATAATTTTAGCTGGAGAGAGACTTCTTCTAGGTAATTTGCAAGCATTCCAGGCATTCCTGGTTTGTTGTAACAGATAATCTGCATTCTGGATAGGGGCATTAAAGTTCCTAAAGGATCTCGCCTCAGAACAATGGACTGTGGTCACAGCCTGTGACTTCCATCTGCTTTCCAGAACAACAACAATAAAAAAACCAAAACAATTACTTGAGGGGTGCTCTGGTTTTCAAACTGTAGGAGTGTGATGAGTATCTCTAAAAATTTTCCTTTTTCAGGCAGTAGGTGGAGGACAAATCCCTTTCTTTATCTTCTCTGCAAAAGATTATTTGTAATTTGAATTATTACTACCACACTGCTGCCAACAGGTGATATATATATATATATATATATATATATATATATATTTTTTTTGTTTGTTTGTTTGTTTGTTTGTTTGTTTGTTTGTTTTTTCCAAACTTAGGTAACATTTACTTGACTGCTGCCATAGACCCTAACCTTTTAGGAGTGCTACACTTACTTTATGATAATGTCTTACTATAGCCACATCTTTCTATCAGAGTCCCAAAAAAATGATGAGATTTTTGTTCCAGCTCCTGGCACTAGCCTTAAGGGAAAAAAAAAAAAAGAATGAAAGTTTAATTTTAATTATATACTGTAATATGAAAAATGTAGAAAGTTTAGAGAGGCTCTGAAAAGGGAAAAAAAAAAAATCACCCAATATAGAACCTGGAGTGAGACTGTTAAAACATAAGTCACATCATTTCACTTTTCTTCTCCAGCACTTCAATGTTTTCTCATTTCTCAGACAACAAACTCAGTTCTGACAATGGCTTAAGAGGGCCATGATGATCTATACTCTTTCTCTTATATCTCTGACCTTATCCATCTAACTCACCAGCTCGCTCATTTTCCCCCAACCACACTGGCCTCTTCTGGGGTCCACCAGGTGGGATCTCACCACAGAGCCTCTGGACTTGCTCTTCCCTCTCCAGGCACGTGCTCATCTCAGGACATTTGTAAGTGCTGCTCCCTTGGCCTCTTACCCTATACTTCCAGAAAGCTGGCTGTTTTGCTCACTCTGTCACCTTTTTTACCAAGGTACTCAGATGTTACCTTGTCAGAAGGCCAAGCCTATAGCTCTATCTAAAATTTCAGTCCTATCCTTAAGCCCCACAAATGCAAATTATCTGGCTATTATCTTTGTCGACTTTAATTTTCTTCTAAAATGCATTCCCTTCTGACGTAAAACATAACTGACTTAGTTATTTTGTTCATGGTCTCTCTTCTTCCAACTTAGTACAAGAGGCCAGGACTTGGATGCATCTCCAGTGTGCAGGAGAGTCCTGTCACATAGTTTCTATTCAATAAACATGCAACTAACAGTGTTTATATTTCATGTTTTAGTATTACCTTCTGGGATCTTTTTCCTGCCATGTGCATCGTTATTTCTTATCTTTCAGTGAGTTGTTTGTTATCCAGTTCTACATAAGTTGCCCCCAGCCCTCCTCTCTACCAGATAGGGGCGCAAGTCAGATCTGACAAGGCCTCAGTAGCCTTCATTTAGTTAGTAAGGAAGGATTTGGAAGTCTGATGTTTCTCTGTGCTGTGGGCTCATTGTCTGACAACTTCCCTCAACATTTGGCAGCATTATGAGCAACAATTCCATAACTGACACCACTCTTAATCCCCCATTCGCCATAACTAATGTTGTGAGGTCTTTCTGCCTGTCTGATCCTCGGGCTTTGGCATTACATGGTACAAGGTTCTCTCTCCTGATTTTCTGGCCTAGAAGGGAAATCAATCCAGTGTCTGCCTGCTTGGTTGGGCCACACATGCCATTCTTTTGGTGCTTCCCCTGATGCCTGAGGCTAGTGCACAAACTGGGCTGGCTTCTGCCTCGCTGTTACACATCTGAAACTCTTACCGCTTTTACGGCTCCAGTCCTAAAGATCACCTCTTTCAACTTACTTTTTTTTTTTTTCCATCTAAAATCTGTGCTTTGAACATTTTGGAATACACTACTTTGTTAACACGATGTTTTAAAGTGAAAGCCAAAGAAAAAAATTGATAGAATTTAAGTTTGCATCTGTTATGGATAAAGCCCTGCTAAGAATCCTTGGCTGTGATTTGGAAAGATATGAGTCTCTGGGGCCAAGGTCAGGGCTGTGATACACACTGAGGATATCTCCAAAAAGCCAAGAGTGTACAGGTACAGTGTTTTCCTCAGAGGGAAGCATACACTACCAGAAGGAGGATTATCCCAGCTGCACTAATCTGCTTCCTCTCTCTCTCTCTCTCTTTTTTTTTTTTTTCCTTTCTCTCTTGTGTCTCCTGGAATTGTGCTAGTGCAGAGCTGTGTTGACATTACAACCAATGAGTGGGGAGAGGAATCTCCCTCCATTATGTCTTAAATGGTGAAGACATTTTTGTGATAAGGGCCTGTACTAGTCTAGTCTGTCTGATAATAGAGGGTAAATTACCTCTTTGACAGAAAAGCTTTCAATCATTTTGGGTAAATTCTCCCTCCACGGCCATGAATTTACCATAAAAATAGGAAAGAATATAAAACTCTCTACATCATACAAAAGTATTACCTTTATCTTTTTTTTAATCTTTTAAATCTTTGTTTAAAGATCACATGGATTAAATACATAAAGACTTCTGAGTTTTTACCCCTGACTTTTGATAGACATACATAGACAAAAGTAAGATCAATGAATAATAAATTCAAAAGTTGTTTTCTATCTATTCTTGCTTCAAAATATAAAAGTATCAAAATATGGAAGAGTCAGTCACATGGGCATATAATGTTAAATGGACCAAATTACTTAATGATCCTTTCAACACATGCTTGTGTAATTCAGATTTGCTCTTGTAGCTCTTCATAGTTTATACGGTGTATGGAATCTTAATCTCTCCATTACATCATCAGCATTCAAGATAATGAGGTTTTGACATATTTTAAAGGAGGCAAATCTAATGAAGGAATCATATACACAAGTCAAATTACATTTAAGATGTTTTCCTACTTATCACTAGAATTAAAGGTGTAATTTAATATGGATTTTTGATTAAAAACAGATGGTTCACATCTGTTCCCCAAATGGAAAATAAAAAGCAGCATTTTAGCTGAAAAGTGTAAGTCACTGAAGTTATATCTGATGAGGAAGATATGCTGAATATAGTCTGATTCTGTCACCATAGATAGGTTCTGATATCTATCCACTCAGAAGTAACTAGAATAAAAGTAAATACATTTGTAGAATAATCTCCTCACAGGAATTATCCCATGCTGCTAGATGTTTCAGAGGTCAGTTGTGTGAACTTTCAGGCAATGCTGTCTTGTCCAGGCATGCATGGGAACTTCTCAGACTGAACACAGCCAAGAACCTAAGAAGAGATTGAAAAATTGAGAAGTTGATATGGCCAAATAGTAGATTTTCAACTATTGAAATAGTAGATTTTCAAAATTCAGTAGTAAGAATTTTCTTTTTTTGTTTGGTTTATTTAATATTATTTTTTTAAGATTTTATTTATTTGAGAGAGAGATGGAGATAGCAAGAGTGGGAAGGAGAGGGAGACGCAGGCTCCCTGCTGAGCAGGAAGCCTGACAACTCAGACAGGGCTCCATCCTAGGACCCTGGGATCATGACCTGAGCCACAAGCAGACGCTTAACCGACGGGGCCACCCAGGCGCCCCCAAAATAAGAATTTTCTATATTGCCTTTTAACTTACGAAGTTCTAATGGATTTAACCCATTTCTTTATGGAAATCTCATGTCTGTAAGGTGCAATATATCATTTCTTCCTGTTATTTTATTTTCACTTTCTCCCTTATTGAGAATACTTACAGATAATGGATTGATGTATACATTATCATCAGTATAATTTCATAACTCTCAGCAGATAAGCATTAAAGAATTTTCCTCTACAATGGCAGATGGCAGCATGTTAGATAATTGTAAATTATTATATAAGAATTATACTGTGATGGAAACTAGAAAGAAAGAGAAAGTGACCAATAATTCTGTTGAGAAGACAAGAAAAATGAAGGTTGAATTTTAAAAATCAGAAGTTGTATGTTACTACAGTATTGAACAAACTGTATTTTTCGAATTATCATTCAACACAACTGGCCAAACTACACAACAGGAAAGAAAAAAAGTCCTGCGGAGATCGCAGATGACAGCAACGTGCACAAATCCCTAATCAAATCACCACCATCTGCGTAACTTGTGATCAAATCTGCTTTGGCATTTGGCTTTTATCTCCTCAAGGATATTAGCCTTAATGCCCAGATACCTTACATAGAGAAGAATAGTGGATCTGCAAATGGAAAAGAATAGCATGACCCATGGAGACTCAGAGTCAAGAGCTATGTTTATTATTATTATAAACTCTATTTCCATGTATTTGTGACTGTCTCCCAAGACTTAACTGATTGCATACATGGCAGGGATTATGTTCTGCATTCTGACTCCTCTGTATTACCTGTCAGCTCATAACTGATAAGTGTTAATTAACTGACTCACTTGTTAAATACTGACTGGAAAACACAAGGAGTAATCTTGAGAGCAGGGAATTATTTTTTTCTGGAGTATATACAGGGTATTCCCTTGTTGCTTTCCTATTCCTCTCCAAAACACATCTAATCTATGTATTTAAAAGTTTATTGTGTTTCTTTCCTTGTTTAAAAATTCTTGTACCTGGATTGGGGAAATACGCCGAAATGCATATATGTGAGTAGTAAATTGGATCTGCAGAGATCCATGATATTGTAGTTCATTTTGACATGAACAGAGCCAGATATATACAAATACTCTTAAACCTTATGTTATTTAATGCTTTTAAAATATGTAACAGAATCAATTTAATATGCCTCACAGAAGCCTAAAGCAGGAGTGCATGAGAATTTAGGAAGAAACTGAAACCAAGCACTGTAAAGCTCTTGGCCTTTCTCTTTTTTCCCTGTTTACTTCTTTATATCTTTATTTATTTTCCCTTCTAGAATTTTCTTGGCTTCTCTAGACCACATGACAAATATGTTTGTCTGTATCATTACTGAGGTTATGTGTTATAATTCCAGCCTTCTGAACTGGCTAACTGGTCCTAATTGCAAATTCAGAGAGATAGAGGACAGTGAAACAACTTGTAAAGGTATCCATTGCTGGTTCAAACAGAGATGGCCAAGAGAATGAGCCAAAGGTGGAATATAATGGCTCATAGCAAATTTCTAGAGAAAGAAGCAGCCTAACTATAGCATAATCTTAGAATGAATCTTAGAATGTGATCTCAAATGAATCAAGAAATATCATCCCACTGTCAAGATTTTAAAACTGCATACTTTTAGCACTATATCTTTTTTCTTGAACTCAGCAATGGGTTTCACCTGACTTTTGGCCTCTTCATTTCCATATCCACAAATAAGACAGGTGAGAGGCAACTGCCAAGGAAAGTTTTATCCGGGCTAAAATTACTAGTTAAAATTAGCAGAGCAATCCCCTGCTGCTTTCATTATCTTTTCATTTCATACAATTTCACATTTAAAAAAAGGAATTCAGTAAGAGATTTACATAAAAATAACATAAATGAAATGGACAATGTAGAGGAAGGGTCATGTAATTTTCTAGATACTGCTTTTTTTTTTAGACACTGCTTTTTCTTTTCTCAATTTAGAGAAAGGTAGTAAATGTTTAAACCAATTTTCATTTGTGTTCAAAACTCTCAGTCACTACAACTGAATCATAATCTATGTGATTTCAGATATTTAATGTCAACAAGCAAATGAAATGTATGAAAGACATCTACTACCAATGGTATGCTAGATCCAACATGTGCCGGTTAATGAGAGCTGGTCCTATAAGTTGGTTGTTAAATATACCTGTTCCTGAAAGTTAAATTATATAAACTTGCACAAGTTATTTTTAAAGGTTAATAAATACTGAAAACTACATCAAATTATTTTAGTATATTTTATTATCATATATGCTCTTGAGGTTATTTTATCTATTTCATCCATATGGGGGAAATAAATAATAGATAAATAATAGTGTACTACAACATGTCTCTTCCCAACTTTGCATTCAGTAACATCACATTGTTAGCTCAAAAGTGGTCATGGGGGGGCGGGGGGTTGATATTCAGACCACAGCAATGGGCAGATGTTACAATCTGGGTGTTTGTTGTTGTTTACCAAGTTTATTGTTAAACATTTATCAACTTAGTGTATCTTACTCTCTAGAGGTATGAATTATATATTTTGGGGCTTCACATTGCTGTTCTCTAGAGATAGAGGGATAAACTGAAAATCCCAAAGAACATGCTTGAGGAAAAACATTAGTTGGGGAAAATGACCTGTTTTGCTTTGTTTCTTTTGTTTGACAATGTTGGTACCTTTGGTTTGCTGAGTGCTCAGTGCAGTGTTATGGGAAATGTGGGACAGTTGCTTAAGCCAGGTTAATGTTTATTGGAGACTTGAGTTCAGATAAAATCAAGAAAGATCTGACTGAACATTTGTCTCAATTTGAGGAAGTTGTAGATTGTACAATTAAAACAGATCCAGTGACTTGAAGATCAAGAGGATTTGGATTTGTGCTTTTCAAAGATGCTGCTTGTGTTGATAAGGTTTTGGAATGGAAAAAACACAAACTGGATGGCAAATTGTTGGACCCCAAAAGGGCCAGAGCTTTAAAAGGGAAAGAGCCCCCCCAAGAAGGTTTTTGTGGGTAGATTGAGCCCAGATACTTCCTTTTTTTTAAGATTTTATTTATTTATTTGAGAGAGAGAGAGAGAGAGAGAGAGAGCACAAGTGGGGGGAGGGGCAGAGAGAGAGGGAGAAGCAGACTCCCCTCCCAGCAGGGAGCCTGATGCAGGACTTGATCCCAGGACCTTGAGATCATGACCTGAGCCAAAGGCAGACGTTTCACTGACTGAGCCACCCAGGTGCCCCTGTAAAAATGTAATTTTAAATAAGCAATAATTAAGGCACAGTTTATTTTGTAGAGAGTATTTGTCCATACAGAGAAACTGTGGTCCTTTATGAATAGCCAGCTACAGTGTCACCCTTGCCCATTTTTTGTCAGATGTATTCTGTACTCTAAGGCTTTACTTCCCTATTAACTGAGGTGTTCACCACACCTTTAAGGTTTCCTTTCTATGTATCTGGAGACCTTGTTATAGTATTGTCATTAGTGTAAGCTTTCTAGCAGACCTTGAATCTTCCGGATTATATTTTGAAGTGCACCTTCTTAGCACAAAGCATGTTGTTAGCTCCTTTCGTGAATAGAAAACACTGTACTTTGTTCCTGTCTCTGGAAATCCATTTGTTATGATATACTAAAATCAGACTTAATCAGTGGTCTGCTAGAAAGAGCTTTGGCTAATCATAATACCATGACTTTAATTATTCTCTTGACAAAAATGTCCAAATATACTCAAGGAAAAGGCACTATTAAACTGTGTGTAGGAGTTACAGTTTAAGGGTATCAAAAATAGTTACATTTTAACAAAGATTTTGGCAGATAGGTATGAGGTTGTTAAAATTTGAGCAAAAGTTAAATTCAGGTGTTTGAAGTAGTGGCTGAGGAAATTAGCTGTATTCTGTTGGTAGTATGGTACAGCACGTACCGACCTGAACAAAATGTTTTCTACTGGGTCATTCTTAGGAAGGTATATTGGGTGTTAACTGTTAATGTGGTTTGAAGTGGTGCGGTTCAGAGCCAAAGGCCAAGAAAGAATTCTTGAGACACCTTTGGTGCAAAAAGGTGGTTTTACTAAAGCACGGGGATAGGACCTGTGGGCAAAAAGAGCTGCACCAGGGTCATGAGGAGTGGCCCATTGTATACTTTCAAGTTGGGAGAGGGTAAGGGATAGCATAAGTCTCTAAGGAATTTTGGAAGCAAGGTTTCCAGGACCTTGAGGGGCTAGCTTTTGTTGGGAAAAGGTCTTTTATTACTGTTTAATACAACCTTAGTCATGAGACCCTTCAGGTGTGTATCAGTGGGTCATATGCTTGGGGGATGACTGACAACATGTATCTTGGGGGGTAGAGATAAAGGGATTTTTATGTGTTAGAGTAGACGTACAGGATCCTGGGTGGGGGGTCAGGCTAAGATGGCCTTTTGTCCTTAGCAAAGTATTAACATCGAGGCAGCTGAGTTCCTAGAGGAAGGTCTCTCTGCCTGTTTCAGGGACTTGTGAATAGGCTGTAAGTCATAAGGAAATTCAATTTTTTTTTTGCCTTTGCTTCCTGCATCAGTGTGAGTTCTTAGAAAAAGTTATGGTAGCAGATTTCATCATTTTTAATGCATTAGTGCATGAGCTGAGTAGTTAAGCATATCCATATTTAGACATAAGAAGGAGTAGCGGGGAAAAGTGTACTTTAGATTTTATGTATGTTAACAGAAATCTAAGTGACTGACTCATTACAACAGAGCTTCCTGGTGCATCAAAAAGTAGTTTTAGCTCTAGATTTTGGAGAATTTCTTGGGTAAATTCAAACTTTGATTTTTACATTAAGCGTAGTTGTTAGATTTAAAGTTTTTAAGTTTTATTTCTGTGATTCCACATTAGCTTCTAGGATTGGCGTACGTGCTCATATGCAGAGTCGTTGACCTCACCTTCAAACAAATGAAAACTTTTTATGCTGATGAACTTACTTTTTGTTTTATTTGGTGCCTGGATCTTTCTTTGTTCAATGATGTTTGTACTTACTTGCCATCAAGTTACAATGTACTTGGCCTTGTTTTGCTCCTGGTTTTGCTATTTGTCCTTAAACCTAGGCCAAGTACAATGTTGGTTATTGCAAGGGACAGTTTATTCTTTCAGCATGCAACCTCAGGGAACAAGGGAAATTTTCATTTTAAGTTATGTTGTCAGAGTCTGTTGGTACAGTGTCCTTAGGGCAGTGAATCCTGTTAAGTTGAAATTTATGGTTAGGTAACAAATTGACACTGAGATTGTCCTTTCCCTGATCAAAGATGAATATAGGTTTGTTTTTTTTTAAATTATTTTAGACAGAGAAGGATGGTGGGAGCAGCAAAGAGAGAGGGAGGAAGAATCCCAAGCAGACTCCATGTTGAGTGCAGAGCCCTACATGGGGCTTGATCCTAGGACCTCCAGATCACGACCTGAGCCGAAACCAAGAATCCGATACCTAACTGACTGAGCCACCCAGGTGTCCCAAAGGCTTTTTAAACAAACAAAGAAAAAGTAACTATAGATACTTTAGAGATTAATTCTGTTTACATTTTGTTTTCATTACCTTCTTATACATTTTTTCAGTATCATAATAATACAAAAATGGAATAAGATTTAAAAGCTATTATTAATCAATACCAAAATCTATAAATAAAATTAAAATATATTTTAAATAACTAATTTTCCTGAGATGATTAAAAGTACAAATATATACTGAAATCTAAATTATCTTTTATGCATAGAGAAATAAAGTCAAACATTCACTATGTACTAGAAATAATGATTTTATTGAATACCAATTGGTATGTTTTACTTGTTGGTACAATCAATATAAAATATAGAATGTATCAAATACAAGAACCTCATTGAAAAAAAAAGTCTGCTTTTTCAATTCCCTTATATTTTGATTTTGTGCTAGTCGATTAATTCACTGAATGGGTTTAATTTTGAACCAAAACATATTTTCAAAATCTGATAAGAAAATGGACTCATTTCCATTTTAAATGTCACTGAAATAAAAATACTAAAGTCCTGGATAAGTGATTTCCTTTCATAAGGTTAAATATCTGCCAAGAATATTAGCCGAGTTTTCTCAAAATCACCCTTCAAGTGCTATTGCTGCCAAAAACCAACACAAAGAATTGAAACTGGTATTATCTGAAAATCACAGTGCCATGACATTGAATTGCTGTGATCCTATTGCAGCTGGGATGTCATCACCAATGTTTATTTTAACCAATTTTATAAAGCAATTTCTATTGCTACTGCTTAGTAATATGCTTACAAACTTGATTACTGCCCTGGGAACTGATAATCCAGTGGGTGAGACACACTATAAACAAATCATTGCCACATAATGTTTTAAGTGCTATAATAGAATTGTTAGTAATGTATTTTGGAGCACAATTAGGAAGGATGCCACCTTCCAGAGATTAAGGGGAAGTTTCAGAAAAAAAGCAATATTGGGGCTGCATGTTTAAGGATAAGGAGGGGCTCCTGAGTGACTCGGTCAGTTAAGCATCCAACTCTTGGTTTCTGCTCAGATCATGATCTCAGGGTCATGAGATTGAGCCCCCATCAGGCTCTGCACTGGACATGGAGCCTGCTTAAGATTCTCTTTCTGCCACCCCTCCACACCCTACTTAGGTGCTCTCTCTCTCTTTCTTAAATAAATGAATAAGTAAAATCTTAAAAAAAAAAAAAAAAGGATAAGAAGGAGAGGGAAACAAGCAAAGGCAGAAATGTTCTAATAATTTCAAATGATTAGCTAATAGAATAATGTTCAGTGTAGGTAATAATCAGATAATTTACATTGAAGGAAAGATTATCAATTTATAGCCTAGTATCTTTGTACTAGATGAGCTTGTCATCACAATTGGTGGAGTAGCTCATAATTGCTAGAGAAACAGCAAACTAAATTAGAATCTTTGGGAAGAAGGTCACAGATATGTTTATTTTGAAATAATTATCCAGGAGATTTTGATGCTCATTGCTGGCACAAAATATTATTAAGTCAAAACATTATTTTCTAGTACAATGATATAAAATTTTTATTGCAAAATTTTGTGTTACAGCTTTGCTATTTCTGTGTGCCAAGCCTTATTCCACTGGGGCTGTGAATGTGCAAAGGTATCAACTGATATTTAAACATTTAAACAGAAACTACAACAGTTCCCAGAGGTCTTTGCAAGAACAGGACACCTTCCAAATCTTATATTTCTGAGGCTCTGATTTCCTTTTTTTCAACTTTGTTGAAGTATAGTTGACAAATAAAATTATAATGTATTTAAAGTGCACAGTGTGATGATTTGATATACATACATATTGCGAAAGGATTGATTCTCCCCATCAAGTTAAAACATCCATCACTTCATATATTTACTTTTTGTGTATGAGAACATTTAATTTCTACTCTCTTAGCGATGGACTCTGAAAAACAAACTGAGGGTTCTAGAGGGGAGGGGGGTGGGAGGATGGGTTAGCCTGGTGATGGGTACTGAGGAGGGCATGTTCTTCATGGAGCACTGGGTGTTATGCACAAACAATGAATCATGGAACACTATATCTAAAACTAATGATGTAATGTATGGGGATTAACATAACAATAAAAAAATTTTTAAAAAAATTTCTACTCTCTTAGCAAATTTCAGTCATATAATACAGCATTATCATCAGTAGTAACCATGTTATACATTATTTCCTCAGGCCTTACTTATTTTATAACTGAAAGCTTGTAGCCTTTTACCAACCTTTCCCTATTTCTCCCACTCCCCAGCCCCTGGCAACCACCATTCTACTCTCTGTTTCTATGAGTTTGGTTTGTTTAGATTTCACATATAAGTGAGATCATATAGAATTTGTCTTCCTCTGCCTGGCTTATTTCACTTAGCTTAATGCCTTTCAGGTATATCCATGTTGCCACAAATGACAAGATTTCCATCTTTTTGGTCTAAATAATACTCCATTTTGTGTGTATACATGCATATATATACATACGTATATATATACACACATACATACATGTACAGGTATATATGCATATACAGCACATTTTCTTTATGTATTCATCCATGGATCGACACTTAGCTTGTTTTCCATACCTTGGCTATGGTGAATAATGCTGCAATGAACATGACAGTACAGATAATCTCTTTTAGATAGTAACTTCATTTCCTTCAGATATATACCCATAAGTAGAATCGCTGGATCATAGGTAATTCTGTTGTTAAATCTTGAGGAACCTCTATACTGTTTTTGATAGTGGCTGTAGCAGTTTACATTCCCACCAACAGTGTACAAGGGCCCCCTTTTCTTTACATCCTCACCAGGGTTTGTTATTTCTTATCTTTTTGATAATAGCCATTCTAACAAATGTGAGATAATCCTCATCTCGATTTTGATTTGCATTTCCCTAATGATTAATGATGCTGTCACTTTTTCATGTACCTATTGGCCATATGTATGTCTTCTTTGGAAAAATGTCTATTGAGGTCTTTCCCCTTTTCTTAATTGTTTTTTTTTTCTATTGAGTTGTATGAGTTTCTTATATGTTTTCATATTAACCTCTTATCAGATATAAGGTTTGCAAATATCTTCTCCAATTCTGTAGGTTGCCATTTCATTTTGTTGATAGTTTCTTTTGTTGAGTAGAAGCTTGTTCATTTGAAACAGTCTGAGATTCTGATTTCTTAATGTTTTTGCAAGCTTAAAAAATGAGAGTTCAGTTCTGGTAAATTGACTGGTTTTATACTGAATTCTAAATCTATATGTTACAAGAAAAACATACAAACAAAAACATGTTAAAATATATGGATTGTGATGGTTCACTGCATTTTCTGTTTAGCTTGGCTAACACACATAAAAGCAAAATACCAGCATCCTTTTCTTGTGGTCATAGTGTTGAACGCCAATTTAAAAGGTGTCAAGGATGTTTGTAGAGATAGTTAAGATTGGTAAGATTAGTGTGACGATAACTTACAACCCACTGATTTTAACTCATTTTCCAGGTACAAAAAGAGCTCAGGAAGAAAACCCCTTGCTCCAGTTGACTTGGCTAGTTCAAGGAAAATTGTGAGTAGAACATAAACTTTATCTTTGACTAATCACACAGTCTTCTACCTATGAAATATTTAGCCCCAAATTTTCCCTTCCGGTTGTGTTTTCTCAAATAACATGATATTCAAACTCTCACTCTTTGCAGATGATATGATACTTTATGTGGAAAACCTAAAAGACTCCACCCCAAAACTGCTAGAAGTCATATAGGAATTCAGTAAAGTGGCAGGATATAAAATCAATGCACAGAAATCAGTGGCATTCCTATACACCAACAACAAGACAGAAGAAAGAGAAATTAAGGAGTCGATCCCATTTACAATTGCACCCAAAACCATAAGATACCTAGGAATAAATCTAACCAAAGAGGTAAAGGATCTGTACTCAGAAAACTAGAAAATACTCATGAAAGAAAGTGAGGAAGACACAAAGAAATGGAAAAACGTTCCATGCTCATGGATTGGAAGAACAAATATTGTGACGATGTCAATGCTACTTGGAGCAATTGACACATTTAATGCAATCCCTATCAAAATACCATCCACTTTTTTCAAGGAAATGGAACAAATAATCCTAAAATTTGTATGGAACCAGAAAAGACCCCGAATAGCCAGAGGAATGTTGAAAAAGAAAAGCAAAGCTGGTGGCATCACAATTCCGGACTTCAAGCTCTATTACAAAGCTGTAACCATCAAGACCGTATGATACTGGTACAAAAACAGACACATAGATCAATGGAACAGAATAGAGAGCCCAGAAATGGACCCTCAATGCTATGGTCAACTAATCTTCGACAGAGCAAGAAAGAATGTCCGATGGAAAAAAGACAGTCTTTTCAACAAATGGTGTTGGGAAAATTGGACAGCCACAGGTAGAAGAATGAATCTGGACCATTTCCTTACACCACACACAAAAATAGACTCAAAATGGTTGAAAGACCTAAATGTGAGACAGGAGTCCATCAAAATCCTAAAGGAGAATACAGGCAGCAACCTCTTCGACTTCAGCTGCAGCAACTTCTTCCTAGAAACATTGCCAAAGGCAAGGGAAGCAAGGGCAAAAATGAACTATTGGGACTTCATCAAGATAAAAAGCTTTTGCTCGGCAAAGGAAACAGTCAACAAAACCAAAAGACGACCAACAGAATGGGAGAAGATATTTGCAAATGACATATCAGACAAAGAGCTAGTATCCAAAATCTATGAAGAACTCATCAAACTCAACACCCAAAGAACAAAGAATCCAATCAAGAAATGGGCAGAAGACATGAACAGACATTTTTCCAAAGAAGACATCCAAGTGGCCAACAGACACATGAAAAGGTGCTCAATATCACTCGGCATCAGGGAAATCAAATCAAAACCTCAATGAGATACCACCTAACATCAGTCAGAATGGCTAAAATTAACAAGTCAGGAAATGGCAGATGTTGGCAGGGATGCGGAGAAAGGGGAAGCCTCCTACACTGTTGGTGGGAATGCAAGCTGGTGCAGCCACCCTGGAAAACAGTATGGAAGTTCCTCAAAAAGTTGAAAATAGAGCTACCATACAACCCAGCAATTGCACTACTGGATATTTACCCCAAAGATACAAATGTGGGGATCTGAAGGGGTACACACATCCTGATGTTTATAGTAGCATTGTCCACAATAGCCAAACTATGGAAAGAGCCAAGATGTCCATCGACAGATGAATGGATAAAGAAGATGTGGTATCTATATATATAATGGAATATTATGCAGCCATCAAAAGGAATGAAATCTTGCCATTTGCAATGATGTGGATGGAACTGGATGGTATTATGCTGAGCGAAATAAGTCAATCAGAGAGAAACATGTATCATATGACCTCACTGATATGAGGAATTCTTAATCTCAGGAAACAAACTGAGGGGTGCTGGAGTGGTGGGGGTTGGGAGGGATGGAGTGGCTGGGTGATAGACATTGGGGAGGGTATGTGCTATGGTGAGTGTTGTGAATTGTGTAAGACTGTTGAATCACAGACCTGTACCTCTGAAACAAATAATACATTGTATGTTAAAAAAAAGAAGAAGAAGAAGAAGATAGCAGGAATGGAAAAATGAAAGGGGGGAAGTCGGAGGGAGAGATGAACCATGAGAGACTATGGACTCTGAGAAACAAACTGAGGGTTCTAGAGGGGAGGGCGATGAGGGGATGGTTTAGCTTGGTGATGGGTATTAAAGAGGGCACATACTGAATGGAGCACTGGGTGTTATATGCAAACAATGGATCATGGAACACTACATCAAAAACTAATGATGTAATGTATGGTGATAAACATAACATAATAAAAAAGAAAAAAAAAGAAAAATTCATGGTTAGTCACATGATGAGATGAAAAAGTTTAGTGACTTAGAGATGAATCTTGAACAATGAAGACTATGTCAACTTGTTTTTTTAGCATTTTATTGAGCCAAAAATTCACATACCATACAATTCACACACTTGAAATGTACAATTAATGCTTTCAGGAATATTTGCAGATATGTGCAACCATCATCACAGAAAAGTTTAAAACATTTCATCATCTCAAAAAGAAACCTCATGCCTTTATCTGGGTGTTTGTATTAATACTACTTTATTGAGTTAACATATTAAAGAAAAAAACAAAATAAAGCAAAACAAACAAACAAACAAAAACCCCAAACTAGTTATATTTGGTTTTAACAGTTAATCAATTTCAAGCATCAACTTGAGAAAAAAAAAAAAGTTAAATTATAAATGAACAAAGTTAATGTTTCTTTAAGTAATTCAAATTATATTTTAAATGTAATGAATTTAATAATCTTAAAACTTTTAGTGCCAGGAACTGACAAATAAATCTTTCTCAAGCATTTAAACAACTAATTTCAATGTAATCAGCTGAATTTATCCATTTTGTAAATGCAAATTCAATTCTCTTAAACATGATAATATAGTAATTTTACAAGCTGTCATGTCTTTCAACTTAAAATCGCAAATCCAAAACAATTACTCAATTATATTTAAAATGCAATCAGAGCTAATCTTAAATTTTGATAAGTGTTACAAACACCTTAAGAACAGATATTCACAATTTCTAAATTCACACAAATCTGTGAGACCATGGGTATGATTTATAATCCCCTTACATCTAGATTTAATTTGAAACTTTCCTAGATTTTTAGTCCATACAAAGGGAACACTGTTATTTTATCAAAGTGCTAGATTACCAAAGCATATATAGTTGAAATATCAACTCTGCCAGAAACACTTATGGGCCAGAGTCCAGATTCAAATGCAGTAATGAAGTAATCTTAGGCAATGTGTGTGTGTGTGTGTGTGTATCCGTGTTTATGTGAGAATTTTTGAAAATTGTACTTTATATACATTCTCCCTGTGTCCTTAGGACTTACGACCATAGGGCATTTCTATTTCTATGACTGCCCCCTTTCTTTATTTTTCCCCTTACACCCCCTAATAAGTGCAGGCAGCTGATCACATAACTTTCTTCTTTTGATAACAATAATTTTCTGTGAAATTATATCAGGCTTTCACAGTTTTCCACTCATGGGCACTATTCCTCACTATGGTTAGTGCCTGGTTATCAGCAATAGTAGAAATCTTCACCTCCTAAAGAGTATCTGGAAGTTGCACAGAGCATAAGTGAACAAAGGACATCTTTTCACTGCCAGAAAGAAAAGGGAAAGAATTAGTAATTTCTTACTGAAAAGTAAAATGATTTAAAAAAAAAATAAAGCACTATTGTTAATGAACTATATTTTTTTGGTGTGTCATCACATCGGCTTAATTTCAATGTTATAAAAATAAACATATATTCCAACATATTCATTTTATGGATCATATTTGTGATGTTAAAAAATGCTTACTACAAATCAAGCAAGTAGTAATAAATGTACAAAAAAATAGGTGCCATGAAATTATAGTATCCTAAAGTAATAGAGTAAGGTATTTTTAAATTTAATATTGAAAAGTTTCAACAAAGGGAGTCAAACAAAAACGAAACACAAGCACAGGCTATGCATTTTTCCTCCAGATATTAGCATGTTTTACTTTTATTAATTATAGGAGAGTTTATAAATGAAATATATTGATGGAAAAATTAAAATAATTTATGGAAATAAACTTCAAGGTCAACATGAGAATTTGCTGATCCTATGGATGGCTAAACAAAAATTAAATAGGTATTTTTTTTAGTTTTGTGATTTCTTTAGCATTATCAGAATTATGCTCTAGGATCTATGTATTATGTATGATCTCAGTTCTAATCTGCTTTCCCAGTAGGCCATCTCTAAATGTAAGGAGAAAAACATTCAAGTCAAGTGTTTCTATTATTGTTGGGTTTTCTTCCGAAGATATAATCTTGAGGGATAATAAAAAAGGGTGAAAAAGCAAACATCAATTATAGTTATTAGAGGGGTGGTGAATGTTTTCAAATATTAGAGTAAGTGAAAACACATTTAACAACTTCTACCATATATTTTCAATTTACCCTCTATTGGCTCCTACACCATAAAGTCTGCAAAATTAAGTGTAGTGACTACTAATTTTTATGAGTTTTTTTGAACAGTTCTGATAGACCATAGTGTTTTTTGTTCATAAAAAGGGAAATTTTGAAATCGAAATGAAATTTTCTTTGATGAGCACCTGGGTGGCTCAGTTGGTTAAGCGACTGCCTTCGGCTCAGGTCATGATCCTGGAGTCCCTGGATAGAGTCCCGCATCGGGCTCCCTGCTTGGCGGGGAGTCTACTTCTCCCTCTGACCCTCCCCCTTCTCATGTACTCTCTCTCATTCTCTCTCTCTCTCAAATAAATAAATAAATAAATCTTTAAAAAAAAAAGAAATTTTCTTTGCTTATTAATATACATATAAAACTCTAATTCCTTAAGACTGGCTATTATTTGCATGCTGCTTGGAACATGTGCTATTTTTAAACAATTTCTGATTATCTGGGCAGTCTTAGTCTCCAGCCAATCCAATAAATAATAACCTTATTTTTCTTGCATTCACACTGAGTTATCTCAGTCTCTAAGTTCAAATACTTTTGGGCCATAGTACAGATGGGCCATTGCACATTGAAGACTTTAATTAGAGATCTAAACCTCATTTTCTGTGTAATCTTATAGAAGTCAATTAAGTTGTATTTATCTTAGGCATATTTATGTGTATTTTTATACAAAGTCTTGGGAAAGAAAATATATTTTTTATCTTTGTTATAGAATGATCAGTAGCTGACTCATGAAATAAATAAAATGTAACAGAACAATAAAGATAGGACATACCATTCAGGATATATCTTTGCCGTTATTACCCACAGTTACTCTTAAAAATCGTACAGGAGCCCTGAATGTCATAATATATCTAATGAAAAAGACCCAGATCAAAGAAATCATTCTGATTCTTGTATTCATTCATATAATACTGGGAATTTAGTTGTTTGCTGAATATTTAATTAGTACTTGCTAAATAAATGACATTGTGATAGATTAAGTCCAAACAATGAACTTTTACATTCTCCACATTCATTATTTGCTTTCAAACTTCATATAGCATTTATGGAATTTCTTAATATGTATTTTAATTAACTAAGAGGGAAGTAACACTTTTTAAAGGGTCAAATGACTAGAGCATGTACATGGACCTTGCGCAGGTCATTGTATTCTATGAGGTTTAGTAAATTCGTCTTAACATAGGAATAATTTCTCAAATTTACATGATATTTAAAAAGATACCATCGATAAAAGTTCTTATGAAATGTAAGGTAGAACAGAAATGATGACCGATTTTGAGTTCTGTGCTAGATAACACAGTCTGCTGATATTCCAACATTTATTTTCTGCTTTTTCATTGAAATAGAACTTTGTTTATTGTGAGAATTTCCCAGCCGAAAGATTATGATTTTCTCCAACACCTGTTCATGACTCTCAGTAAACTAGGAATAGAAGATTTCATCAATTTGATAAAGAATATCTGTAAAAAACTAGAGCTAACATCACACTTAAAAGTGAAAAAATTGAAGCTTTCCCATTAAGATCAGAAACAAATGTCCCTTCTTACCACTCCTTTTCAACTACATACTGGAAGTCTTAACTAATACAATAAGACAAAAAAAGAACCTTTTAAAACATATAGGTTAATAAGGACAAAATAAAACTCTTTGTCCACAGATCACATAATCACACATGTACAAAATCTGAAATAATCACCCAAAATCTCCTGGAACTAATAAGTGATTATAGAAAAATTGTAGGATACATGGTTAATGTATAAAAGTCAGTCATTTTTCTATATACCAGCAATGAACAAGTGGCATTTGAGATTAAAACACAGTATCATATACATTGGCACCATTCAAAATTGAAATACTGAGGTATAAATCTAATAAAAAAAATATATAAGATCTATATGGAGAAAACTACAAAACTCCAATGAGTGAAATGAAAGAACTAAATAAATGAGGAAATAGTCCATGTTCATGGATAGGAAGACTCAATATTTTCAAGATTTCAGTTCTTCCAAAACTGATCTATATATTACATGTAGTCCCAATCAAAATCCCAGAAAGTTATTTTGTAGATATTAAAATGATTCTGAAGTTTATATAGAGAAGCAGAAGACCCAGAATAGCCAACATATATTGAAGGAGAAGAAGAAAGTTGGAGGACCTCCAACTTCAAGACTTAGTATAAAGCTACATCAAGTCTATGTGGTATTGGTGAAAGAATAGATCAATGGAATAGAACAGAGAGCCCGGAAATAGACCCATGTGAATTTAGCCAACTGATCTCTGACAAACGAACAAAGGCTATACAATGGAGAAAGCACAGTTTCTTCAACAAATAGTGCTGGAACAATTAGACATCTGCATGCAAGAAAATAAATCTAGACATAGATCTTAGAGCCATCACAAAAATTAACTCAAAATGAATCACAGACATAAATATAAGACAAAAAATTTTTTTGAAGTTTTAGAAAATAATATACTTTTATCTTTCAGATAAACTTTTAAATGATAACATAGGAGAAAATTTAGATGATCTTAGGTATGGTGATGACTTTTTTAGATGCAACACCATGATCCATGAAAAAAAATGATAAGGTAAACTTTATTAAAATTAAAAACCTTTGTCCTGCAAAGGCAATGTCAAGAGAATGAGAAAAACAAGTCACAGACTAGGAGAAAATATTTGCAAAAACTACTTGGCTAAGAATTCCTTTCCAAAAGAACAAAGAAAACTCTTAAAATACAGCAATAGGAAAATAAGCAACGATTAAAAAAATGAGCCAAAGACCTCAGCAGACACCTTACCGAAAAAACTATACAAATGATAAAAAAAAAAAAAAATTAGAAAAAATGCTTCACATTATGTGTTATCAGGGAAATGCAAATTAAAGAAAAAAAATGAGATATTAACACACACATATTAGAATAGAGAAAATCCAAATCTTTGGCAGTACTAAATGCTGGTGAGGGTGTGAAACGATAGGAACCCTCATTCATTGCTGGTGGGAATGAAAAATGGTGCAGCCACTTTGGAGATTATTTGGCAGTTTCTTACACAACCAAAAATGCTCTTGCCATATAATACAGCAATCTGGTTCCTTGGTATTTACTCAGAGCTGAAAACTTACATCTACAAAAAAACCCGCATAGGGATGTTTATAGAATAATTTAGTCATAATTTCCAAAACATGGAAGCAACCAAGAATCCTTTAGTAGTTAATGGGTGAATAAACTATGGTATATGCAGACAATGGATATTATTGAGGGCTAAAAAAAAATGAGTTATCAAGCCATAAATAGACATGGAGGAAACCTAAATGCATATTACAAAGTAAAGGAAGCAACAAAACGATATTAAAACTTCTAGATTAGAAAGGAAGAAGTAGAACTATCTCTATTTGCAGATGACATATTCTTATAGGTATCAAGTCATAATCTACTTAAAAATGTATTAGAATTAATAAATAAGTTAATTAAAATTGCAGAATACATTATTAATTTAAAAAAGCAATTGTATTTCTATACACTAGCAATGAACAAACCAAAAATGAAATTAACTAAACAATTCCATTCTCAATATCATCAATAAGAATAAAACACCTAGGAATAAGTTTAGCAAAAGAAGTGCAAAACTTATACTCTGAAAACTACAAACCATCATTGAAAGAAATTAAATATGACCTAATTAAATGGAAAAATATCCCATGTTAATTGCTCAGGAGGCTTAATTCTGTTAAGATGGCAATACTTTCCAATTTGATCTATAAACTCAACATAATCCCTATCAAAATATCAGCTGATTTCTTTGCTGAAATTGACAAGTTGATCCTAATATTCATATGAATATCCAAGGGACACAGAATGACTAAAACAACTTCAAAAAAGAACAAAGTTGAAGGACCCATATTTCTCAATTTCAAAATTTAATACAATGATATAAAAATAAGACAATATGCTAGTGGTATAAGGACTGACATATAGATCATTGGAATAGAATTGAGAATACAGAAATAAACTCTCACATTTACAGTCAATTAATTTTGCCCCAGGTGCTAAGACAATTCAATTCAATGCATGAATACATGGTGATAATTAAAGAAAGAACTTTTTCCCAGTAATTTCCATTTTTTCATTTAATTAAATCACTAATTTACATGAGAAGATACAGTAATGAAGCAAGTTTTCAAGTTTTTCACTACTAGTTCTTCAAATATTTGATCCTGCCCCAATCACTTTCTTCTCTCCTGGTCTCCAATAACACACTTATATTAGACCATCTGATACTGTCCCACAAGTCCTTGAGGTTCTGTTATTTTTTTAATATCAATTTTTAAAATCTGTTCCTTAGTTTCGATAATGTTATTCATTATTTTCAAATCACTCATTTCTTTATTTTCCTCTAATTTTTTGTATTGAGCCCATTCAGTATTTTTTTTAAATTTCAACTCTTGTATTTTTTCAGTTCCAAAAAATCCAAGTATGTTTATCTTATGTGACAAAATATAACAGTTCATTTAAAGAATTTATCAGATCATTCCAATAGCTCAGCCATCTTGTGTTTGGTCTATGTTGATTGTCATTTCTTTAAGCCTTGATCAAATTTTTCTGGTTCTTTGTAAGTTTAATGTTTTGGCATTGAATTCTAGATATTTTGAACATTTTGAATATTATTTTGTGTACATTCTGGGTCCTGTTACAGTAGCCTGGAAAATGTTCATTGTTGTTGTTTGTTCTTTTTAGTCTATGAATCCAGTTAGATTTTGACCACAAGTTCTATCTTGCCCTCTATGGGTGATGGTTCCAACCTCAGTTCTGTTTTCAGAGCCTTTGCTATCTATGCTGCTTTGGATCTCTCATGTGCATGTGTTATTCAGAGGTTAATTGTGACTTTGGCCATTGTTTAAATCTTATTTATTTCTCAGAGCATTTGCTATTTTTTTTAAGATTTGTTTATTTATTTTAGAGGAAGTGGGGAGGTCCCAGGTCCTGGATCCCAGGACCCTGAGATCATGTCCTGAACCAAAACCAAGAGTCAGCCACCCAGGCGCCCTGAGCCTTTGCTATTCTGATTTAGGTTTGTCTCATATGTGTGTCACTCAGGGATAAGTCTGAGACTTGGGTAGTGAGCAAATATTAGTTCAATTCTCTAAGTTTACACCGTGTTGTTTTGGGGTCTGTCTGTTGCATTGCTCAGGGATGATCTGGAGACTTATGTGGGTCCATATCCAGTATTAAGGGACTCCCTTCTCCAACTGGCCCCTTTAGGATCCCTGCATTTCACTGTTTAGCCCCAACAAGGGGCCCTTTTCCTTATCCAGAGATATAGATTATAAATAGATAGATAGTCCAGAAATGTAGTGTTTTAGTCCTCTACACTGCTGCTCCCCTAAGCACCAATGTGATTGGAGCCCACTCTTACAACAAAGTTATGAAAGCTAAAATGAGAAATATATATACCTAGAAATTCACCCCTTTCATAATCTGCCCAATTATGCTTAAACTTTTCAGAGTCCTCAGTTAATTACCAGAGTTTTAGTTTTATTCAGCAGGAGACATAAGCTGCAATACAGCAGGATTTTCCAGCTATAGCAGGACTGGAACCCGGCCACTCGTCTTTAAACCCAAATTAGATTGTCATGTATACCACCAAAAGTTTGGCTATTGAGAGAATCCTTCCCCTTCCTCACTGCTTTCTTTCATGACCACAGCTGAATGGGGCTTATAGAACAGCCTCATTTTACTTACTTTTCTAATGTGAATATTGAACTCACCCATTCTCATTAATGAACCAACCCAGGCTTTCTCTTCCTCATTTATTGATAATAAATTATTATTTATTGCCCTCCACCAGTTCTGAAACTACATTTTATTTTCCTCTCATTTTCTAAAGTACAGATGTCCTACCAAAGTCAATAAATCACTTGATACTTTGACCAAGTGACTGTATTTGGTCCAATTATATTTAGAGTTCTGCCACATCAGTGAAATTTTGAGTAATCTGAGTTATGTCTATATATCGTCTCTGAAGTAAGGGACAAATGATCACATTTTGCACCTTCCAACACATAAAGGATGTGGTAGGCAGAAAATGGATCCCCAGAGATGTCCATTTTTTTTTTTTTTTTAAAGATTTTATTTATTTATTTGACAGAGTGACAGTGAGAGAGGGAGCACAAGCAGGGGGAGTGGGAGAGGGAGAAGCAGGCTTCCCGCGGAGCAGGGAGCCCCATGCGGGGCTCGATTCCAGGACCCCGGGATCACGACCTGAGCCGAAGGCAGATGCTTAAAGACTGAGCCACCCAGGCGCCCCGAGATGTCCATGTTCTAATCCCTGGAATTGGTGAATATGTTGCTATATGTTGCAAAAAGAGTTTTGCAGAAGTGATTACAGACCTTGAGATGGGACGATTATTTTGGATTATCCTGGTGGGTCCAATTTTAACACGTGAGTACAGAATACTTCTCCCTGCTCTGGAGAGGATGTCATGAAGATACAGGGTTGGGGCGCCTGGGTGGCTCAGTCTTTAAGCGTCTGCCTTCAGCTCAGGTCATGATTTTGGAGTCCTGGGACCAAGCCCCGCATGGGGCTCCCTGCTCTGTGGGAAGCCTGCTTCTCCCTCTCCCACTCCCCCTGCTTGTGTTCCCTCTCTTGCTGTTATCTCTCTCTCTGTGTCAAATAAATAAATAAAATCTTAAAAAAAAAAAAAAAAA